>NC_056747.1:1210709199-1211031699 GCF_019279795.1 Protopterus annectens | reverse complement strand
ATAGCAATGGTGCAACTTAAACTTTTTTTTAATATCACAAGATCATTGCTTTGCGACCAACTGAACAAGAACACTTATAACACACACACGCCCACAAGAATGTGTGTGTGTGTGTGTGTGTGTGTGTGTGTGTGTATATATACACTGTCCACCTGTGTCCCTAAGTCTCTTATCAAACTTTCGGTGTTTAGTGTACTACATGTTTTTTCCCCAAAGGGGATAACTATATATTTCTTGGCATTGAGCTTGAGCCCTTGGCTCTGGCACCAAGCATCTGTTTCTGTAAGGCCCTTTTGTAGAGTATCCACATCATTTGGGGATTCAGTAATGGCTCCCAGTTTGCAGTCATCTGCAAACTTTGTTATCCAGAGTCCATTAGTGTTGGCCTGTACTTCAGAGAAGTAGATGCCAAACAAGAGTGGTCCCAGGACTGAACCCTGAGGTACTCCACTTGTCACTTGTCTGGAGCTGGATTTGGAGTCGGCTACTTTTACAGTGTGGGTTCTATCAGTAAGCCAGTTAGCAACCCATTGGGTGATGTAGGGATTAATGCCCAGCTTAGTAAGTTTATCTATGATTCCAGAGTGTTAATTGTTTCATTAAGAAACTATGTTTTGGCTAGAAAAGTAAAGTTTGTCTCTGATGTTAAAGAAATGTGCACTTTGGTAAAGAAACATTCGTATTTAAAGTAACAGTATTTTATTTACAACTAATTTGTAGTGACAGTTCTGTATGCACTATTGATGCATGATCTCCACTCCACTTGTTCTCTCTGCTGTAACTGTTGATGTGTGGCATACCACTGTAAAATCATGTCTGTTGTAATTTGTGTGTATACTAATCATGTCTAAATGTATCTGTAATTTTTCTATGTGGAGCTTTTCTCCCTGGGCCTCTGCTGAAAAAGGGCCTTTTCGGCACAGTCAGACACCCCCGGTTAACAAATGTACAATAAAATAAAATAAATAAATAAAAATAAATGATAAAAAATCTCTCTCTCTCTCTCTCTCTCTATATATATATATATATATATATATATATATTTATATTTGTGTGTGTGTGTGTATGTATTTATATATATATATATATAAAATATAAAATTGTATTCTTGTACAAGTTTATTTGCATTTTTTTAGCTTCTAGCCAGTGTACATGCAGTAGAATGAACTTACGTTCAGAAGATAACTAATGTCAGATACTGTGTTGAAGGAATCACAAGTAACTGATTTCCATTATGTTATTTACTGTTGCACTGCTCTATAAAAGGGCAGTCCTACTAGCAGGTGACCTGAAGGTCATTCCGATTTCCAGACCTGTACCTTCCACCAGTAGCTTCATTTGACTGCATCTGACCCTGATTCAAAGACGTTAGTGGCATAAGGTTGTGGCATTCGATGCCATCTTCAGATCTTTCTGATAAAAGCTCCTAATTTGAAAACCCCAGGCCCAGATGAAGTATCCAACTTCTGGCTAAAAGTGTTAACATCATAACGTGAAGATTTAGCCCTTGTATGCACATCCCAAATAGCCACTGACCTGGTTAATAACTGGAAGAATGATACTCTTCCTTAAGAGTTAACCTACCAGCTCTCTTAAAAACTCTAGACCAATAACTTGCCTTCCAATGATGTATGAACTCAGTTGTTAAAAAATGTAAGTGCACTGATTTTGGGGAAAACTCAATCATGGCAGTAGAACAAAAGGGTAAAAAATGAAAGTCATATAGAACAAAGGATCATTTGTTAAATAAAACCTTAATGCAAAATTGTAGAGGAAGAATCTAAGTATGGCATAGATAGGTTGCAAAAAAGAATTTGACAGTATTCCACATTCACGGATAAAGGAGTGCTTGCAGATGTATAAGAGATGCACCCTGCATTGATCAATTACATTACAGTGACCATGAAACAGTAGCAAACCACTCTGCAGCTAAGCCATGATAAAGGATAAATTATTATCCCAGGGAAAAATTCAAAGAGGGATATTCCAGGGTGACTCTTTATCACCGCTGCTCTTTTGTCTTGTCCTTAACCCATGAAGCTGTTTACTTAACAGATTAGATCATGGTTACAATTTGTCTCCCAGGAAACAACCACGGGGTGAAGATTTCTCATCTTCTTTTTGTGGCTGATTTAAAACAGTATAGTGGGTTTATATTAGATGATCGAACTTTCAGACGTTCGACTGTCATATGGTCGACACCATATGATCGAATTTTTGAAAGTTCAAACGTTTTAACAGAGATCTCTGTACAGCATGGAATAGGAAGATTTCCCTTTTCTGCACTGTAGTGCGATCTCGGAGTTGGTTTATTTAAAGAGTGGGGGGTATGGGGGGTGCAAGGGGGCTTGGCCCCCTGCTTAAAACATTCAGGTGAGTTATTTCTGTAGTTTATTATTTTTTTTATCAGATATTTGAACTTTTAAAAGTTCGGTCATATGGTGTCGACCATATGACAGTCAAACTTTTGAAAGTTCGATTATCTAATATAGACCCCGGTATAGTTCATCAGATGAGGAGCTGAAAGCACAACTGCAACTGGTTAAAACTTTCTCATGTGTTATAAGAGTGTCATTTGTTTTTGATAAATGTGCAAAAGCAACATTTAAAGCAGGACATCTACAGCATCAAGAAAATATCAGTTTGGGTCAGGAATGTGATATAAAGGAACTTGAGCAGGAGAGAATGCATAAATGTTTGGGAATTGATGAAGGATTGACAATGAAACATGAAGAAATGCAAACAAAACTTAGTAGAATATTTTTGAAGACTAAAATTAATAATGAAAATGGGCATGAAGTCAGGAAAAAAGTCCAAGCTGTACGCCAGTTTGTTCTTCCTGCTGTAATTTACAGTTTTGGAGTGAGTGACTGGCCCCAAAAGGTATTGGATCAGTTGGACAGGAAAACAAGAAAAATGCTTCATGCTTATCAAATGATATATAAAAATCAGTTATACCAAGATTATATGTTCCTTGTTCTGAAGGAAGTATGGGCTTCCTTGAAACTGACATAGATCTGTACTCGTAGGACTGCATACGTATCTTCTGACTTTACTAGATCCAAACATAGTGAAAGTTTTAAAACATGAGGAAAACAAGTCTACGATGACTTCCCTGCTTAGTTTAGTAGAAGCATATTGGTGTCAAGCAGGAATCGAAATCAGACCAGAAGTAGACAAAAATCATGCAGCAACTGAATGTGCCAGAAAACAAAAGAAAGAATATAACAAAAAGGATCAGATGAGATGGATAGAAATGTGAAAAAGGCATAAATATACTTGTAAGTACAGAAAACTCCTGAACAACCTCATGTCTATCAGGATCTGACACAGGAATGGTTAAGGAGAGGTGAATTTAAATCAAAATAAAGGTTAATATTGGTGACCCAGGATAGTGGGCTACTTACATGCTGGTTTACAAAGTCCATTGAACATGTGGGAGAAACAGACAAATACAGGTACTGCACAAAAGTAGAATTGACCATTGAAACTGTTGCACCCAGTGGTTACATTGTCTTACATACACAGAGACACAAAGTAATAAAATATCAAGATTGCAGGCAGAAATGAGGGCAATGTGGCAGGATACCCAGACAGTTTCAGTAGTAGTAGCAGTAGGAGCAATGGGTCTCGTAAAAAAGAGTTTACAGTTGCACTTCGATAAACTAGTAAAACATGCAAATCCATTTGAATTACAGAAGGAGCCAGATGTTCATCGTGCATACAGCTGCAGTCATAACAGATGGGTTATCCTGCCGTCAGGCAGGTCCACGGTCGGCCGAATTCCAAAGTCTAGGTCCGGTGTCGGTTGTCGTCGCTTCTTCCCTGACATCAGTGCGGCAGGGGTATAAAAGAGGCAGCCGATGCCATTTTCTCCAGTCTTTCTTGCCGCGCGGTGCCCGAAGCAGAAGCAGTTCGCAAGTGCCAGTCGGCCAGCTCCTGAGATTTACGAAAGTATTTCAGCCGAAGTCTTCTAGAAAGCTAAGTACCCCATTGGGGAAACTTTTCTTGCCTCAGACCGATGTCAGACAAAGTTAATAATTGCATTTCATGTGGGAAGCAAATACCGCATAAGGATTTCCACTCTTTCTGTATACCTTGCTTAGGCCCAGACCACGACGTCTCGGCCTGACGTTTTTGTGCTAGATTCAATAAGCACACTATTAAGCATCGGGCGGAGTTCGCCCTTCACTTTTTTGGCAAAAAATTTAATTATATTATGTCGTCGGATACTCCGACTCCAGTTTTGAGCAAAAAACGCAAAGATAAGGACCGACATACGAGGTCCGTGCCACCTACTGAAACCACGCTAAGGCCGACTACTGATTCTCCGGTACTCAGCGAGGTGCCTACACAGCCCCTGAGTACCGATGACAATGCATTACCAGTGTCTTCAGTACCCGAGGTCGCAGGCTCCTCGGCCCCCATTCCTACTACAGATCCCGACGCCACTCCTGGCGGGGAAACTCAGAATTTAGACAGGCCTGCCATTTCTCAAGGGGTCTTTAGACCTTCCTCCTTCTCTCTTAAAGCCTTCACTAAATCTAAAGCAGCCATGAAAACCAAGAAACAGGTTCCTCAGACCCCATCTCAAGGCACCATGCCTAAAAAACAGATGCTTAAAATGGCTGAGGATTTGATTACTCTTATCAGGGGTTCTCAACCCCCCTCTGACAAAAGGCCCAGATTAGAGGAAGACTACCTTTCCTCAGATCAAGCTTCTATTACCTCAGAACTATCTGAGGACCAGGATTATGCCTATTCTCCATTCAAAGACTCTGATGCAGAGGAGTCTATTCCCTCGGTCTCCCCCCCTGAGGACTTTTCTTTTGGGGAAACCCTGCATACATTGAGGGAACACTTTCACTGGGAAGGCCAAGATTACTCAGATTCCAAGAAAAGGCTCAGGGAATTTCTTCTGCTCCCCCATCATAGGCCTCTGGCTATCCCCCCTGTTTTAGATATATTGGATGGTGTGTACGCAGAAGCCAGTCTTAATCCAGACTCTTTACCTCCAGCCCCTGTTAAACCAGACAGGTATTACCGGGTTCCTGATTCTCACCAGTTTCTATATAAAAGCC
Source organism: Protopterus annectens (assembly GCF_019279795.1). Lineage (NCBI taxonomy): Eukaryota > Metazoa > Chordata > Ceratodontiformes > Protopteridae > Protopterus > Protopterus annectens. The sequence goes on along the minus strand of NC_056747.1, from coordinate 1,211,026,618 downwards.
ATACTGCTGACCCAGAAACTATTTCACAGGGTCCCAAGGGAATTAAGGCCTCTACTGCGAAAACCCTTTACCTTCAGAGAGAGAGATTCCAGAGCATTAGAAAGGTGGGGGAAAAAGGTGTACACCTCGACCACTTTAACCATGAGGGTATTAAACTGTCAGTTCCATATGTTAAAGTACCAGCAGTTTTTGATATCTCAGCTGAAAAGCAAGATGACACAACCAGAACAACCAGATTTAAAAGCTTTGCAGGATTTGTTGCATGGTGCAGAGCAAGTGGGTAAACATACCTTGCAGTGTGGTTTTGATGCTTTAGAGGCCTCTTAGAGCTGCTGTTATGGGGTTTGTTATACGTAGGCATGCTTGGCTCAAAGAGCAAACCTTACCAGATCATGTCAAAGCTAAATTATTAGATGCACCTCTACAAAAAGATGTATTGTTTGGTGTTAAAGCTGAGGAGGTGCTAAAGAAAATGGAGGAAAAAGCAAAATCAATGCAAACAGTGAAAGATTTCCTGCAGGTACAGCCTCCACGTTTCAGCAGAAACTGGCCTTCAAAAAATTGGTCCTTTCCAGCCATGGACAGACCTCAAAGGGGCAGATACAGGCGCCCAAGGGGTAGAGGGCAACCTCAAGGATCTTTCAGAGCCAGACAGTGGCAAGCACCAGCCTCAAGAGGTGGAGAAGATAGATCACAGTCTTTCAGAAAACAAACACAATGACTTCCCCCTACTGCTGCCAAGCAAAGCTTTAATGGCAGCACCTTTGGGCGGAAAACTGGCATTATTCTCAAAAAATTGGCATATTGTTACAAAAGACAAACGGATTCTGGATATTATAGACAGAGGCTACAGGTTCCACTATCACACCCTTCCAAAAATGAGAGGCATGCCAAACCTGCCACAGAATCAAAGGGCAGAGGCACAAAAACAAGTTTCAGCTCTCATGGGCATGAAAGCAATTCAAGAGGTACCTGCAAAAGAACAAGGTCAAGGGTTTTATTCCAGACTATTCCTGGTACCGAGGAAAGACAAACATTGGAGACCTATCTTAGCCCTATCCATCCTAAACACATATATACAGGTGCCAAAATTCAAGATGCTCACATTACAGCAGCTTCTTCCCATGCTGGGCAAGGAGTCTTGGCTGGTAACATTGGACCTCAAGGAGGCATACCTGCATGTCCCTATCAGACAAGATTGCAGAAGATACCTCAGATTTCTTGCAGGTTCAACCCATTACCAATTCTCTGCATTGCCTTTTGGCTTATCTACTGCGCCCAGAGTGTTTACAAAATGCCTGGCATCAGTAATCACCTTCTGCAGACTACAAGGGATGCAAATCTACCCATATCTGGACGACTGCCTGATCCAAGCGGACAGCAAGGACATACTACTGCAGCACCTGGCATTTGTAATAAAACTGTTGAACTCCCTGGGATACACAGTCAACAAAAAGAAATCAAAACTAATACCCTCTCAACAAATAATTTTCCTGGGTGCCAGCTTGGATACAACCACCCAGATGGCCTACCTCACACCGGACAAGCAAGGGCAACTGTCTCAATACTTCAGAAAAATGGCAACTTACACCAGGCTAACTGCAAGGAAAATCCTGCAGGCTCTGGGATTCATGGCATCTTGCATCCTACTAATCCCATGTGCAAAGCTGCATATGAGGAAACTTCAATGGTACCTGAAAAACTTATGGTCTCAACACAGCCACAGCTTGGAAGCAATTATCCCACTCATTCCATGCCTTCAAAAGGAATTTTTGTGGTGGACTCAAGCTTGCCAAAGAAACACAGGTCTTCCTTTCTGTGTACCTCAAGCAATTCAAATCATCACAACAGACACTTCAGACTATGCCTGGGGAGCACACATGACAGATCAGTACATTCAGGGAAAATGGACCCGAAAAGAGAAGCACCTTCACATCAACGAAAAGGAAATGCTAGCCGTGCAAAAGGCTATTATGACCTTCAAAGACCTACTGCATCTCGGCCAGCTATTGATAAGGACAGACAACACCACAGTGATGTGGTACATAAACAAACAGGGGGGAACTCATTCATACCCCCTGTGCAGGCAAGCCATGACCCTATGGAACACATCACTGGAATTGCAAATTCAACTACAGGCACAATTCCTGCCAGGGAAGAAAAACACACTGGCAGACAACCTAAGCAGAAATATGACAGTTCCACATGAATGGAAGTTGCATCCTCAAGTTTTCACAAAGATAACTCAGGCATGGGGACAGCCAGACATAGATCTCTTTGCCACCCACAGAAATTGCCAGTTGAAAAAATTTTGTTCAAGGACCTATCATCCACAGGCCTGGAAAGTGGACGCACTTTCCTTTAATTGGACAACATTGACAGTCTATGCCTTTCCGCCTCTTCCTCTGCTGTCCAAAGTTCTATTAAAAGCCAGAGCAGAGAGGCCGAAAATGATTCTCATTGCTCCAGACTGGCCAAGACAACACTGGTATCCACTCCTGAAGAACCTGACACATTCCCCACCATGGATCCTACCTCTAGTCCCTCTTCTGTTGTCCCAGCACAACTACAAAACCCTTCACAGCCAGCTCAAAACCCTAAATCTAGCTGCATGGAGAATTCCCTGATTTCCCAACAGACTCTCCTCTCCAAGGAGGTGCAGGATGTCATCTTGGAGGCCAGAAGACCTTCTACTAGAAAGGCCTACTCCACCAAATGGAAACGATTTTGTGCCTGGAATCAAGAAAAGGGACAGAATCCTTGGGCAATAAATATACCTCAAATTTTACAGTACCTAGCTGAGATGTTAAACAATGGACTTTCCTTCTCCTCCATCAAGATCCACACTTCAGCCATTTCTGCACAATACAACACAGATCCTCCTTTATTCTCTCACCCTCTCTTAAGGCAGTTCCTCAGAGGGGCAAAGAATATAAAACCCCCAAGGAAACCACCAGTCCCTGCTTGGGACCTCAACTTCATATTGGAAAAGCTGACCCTTCCTCCCTTCGAGCCAGCTTCTTCAACAGAGTTACAGTACTTGTCATGGAAAACAGCCTTTCTTCTGGCTATCACCTCAGCATGCAGGGTTTCGGAGCTACAGGCCCTCATGGCTGTGCAACCATTCATCATTTTCCATCAGGACAGAGTTTCCTTACGAACCAATCCTACCTTTATGCCAAAGGTAGTATCCAGTGTAGCTTTGAATCAGACTATCCACTTACCTACCTTTTATCCTAATCCACAAAACAAAGGGGAAAGACTACTACATTCCTTGGACATTCACAGACAACTTCTTTACTACTTGGACAGAACAAAGCCATTCAGGAAATCTGAGCAACTCTTTGTGTCCTATGCTGTAGGTGCTCAGGGAAAGGCTATTTCCAAACAGACAATTTCAAAATGGATAGCCCACTGCATACGCTTTTGTTACTCATTTCATGGAAAAACTGTGCCTGCATGCATCAGATCCCACTCCACCAGAGCCACAGCTACCTCTGCAGCCTTCCTCAGGGGGGTCCCTACCAAGGACATTTTGGAAGCAGCCACCTGGAGTTCAGTGCACACTTTCTCCAAGCACTATCACCTCCCACTATACTCAGAATCAAGAGCGGGCTTTGCCACAGCAGTCCTACAGGGCATCCTAGCCCCTCCTAGTTCCACTTAGTGCCTACCACCCTTACTTAGCTTTGGGATTCTACCCATCTGTTATGACTGCAGCTGTATGCACGATGAACATAGTACAGTTTTGTACCTACCATAAATGTAGATGTTCGAGTGCTCATACAGCTGCAGTCCAGGTTTCCCTCCCTCCATCCCCTCTTAGGACAGCCTTAATGACAAACACTTTTCATATAACCTTTTTGGGGTATTCTTTTATGGTGTATTTGCTTGCAACTACTGTTTTTGATTTATCAACATTGCATCTTTGCATAACATTATGTTTGCCTTCCTTCTGGGGGCTCCTGACATCTGGGGCAAGAAAAACTGAAGAAAATGGCGTTGGCTGCCTCTTTTATACCCCTGCCGCACTGACGTCAGGGAAGAAGCGACGACAGCCGACGCCGAACCTAGACTTTGGAATTTGGCCAACCGTGGACCCGCCTGACGTAAGGATAACCCATCTGTTATGACTGCAGCTGTATGAGCACTCGAACATCTACATTTATGGTAGGTACAAAACTGTACTTTCTGGGTACATTGCTTGTGCTGCCAAGAGCACTTTAGGCTAACATCAAAGATTGAAATGATGCTAATTTCATGAACTTTAATCATACTTTGACTTTGGAATGGAGTCCATTCCCATCATCGTACTAGAAAATCAAAAGACTTGGAGAAATTAAAACCAGCAGAAATATGGTTGCATGCTTCTTGAGTGTCATCAGTGTGTTAGTTGGACTACTTCTAGATGAAGGGTAAATACTACATGGGGGGTTCTTTTTTGCTTTTTTATCTGTATGTTAACATGTAGTGTAATGTCTCATTGTAATTCTGAGTTAGAGATAGTAGTTAAAAAAAGCAACTGTATTGGTTTTGAGAAATAGATAATTCATAAGGATTTGCATTACTGTTGCTTCTTTTGTCTCAGCCAGTAGATCAACAAGGATGCTTTTCCAAATTGTGGTTGGTTCACATCAAAGACAATCAGAATGAGAGGCAAATCTCTCTGTGAGTTTGCACCTGAGAAGAGGAAATGTTTCTGGTACTATGTCATAGTTGCATTGTCCAGGATCTTTGGGAGCCTTTCTCCAAAGCACAAAAACACACCGAAAAGTGATATGAGAAGATGCAATGGTAAACTGATGACAGTCCCTCAGATGTCATCAGTTTCCCCTTAAAGCTCAGGGACACCAAAAGTGGTCAAGCACTTTTGTAGCCTCAACTTTAGAGTCTGATTTGGGATTCCAAGATGTGGCTGCACATTGAGCAACAGCTTAATTCTAGCTCTCCCAGTGTGAAAACAGAAACTTAGCAGAGAAAGCCAGTGGACCTAAATTTTTGGGTACATTTTAGTAACTGGCTAGTAAGAGCACTGTCTGGATGCCAGGAAAAATGAAATACAGAAGACCTGAAGGAAAATTAGCTACAAAAAGTGACAAAAAACACTGGGAAAAGTACTGCAACTGTTCAGTAAAAATCAGTGCAAGCTAAAGACACGACTTACAGTAACCTAGACGAAAGTATAAGGCAGCTGCACACAGACCTGATTAAAATAAATGAAACATTGATGGACTGTATCAACTCAAACAATAAAAGGCTGGAAAAACTTTAAACAGATATTCACTGGAAGCAGTCCTTACTCTGGAAGATGCTGACATCTGTGCAGTCACAGAGACCTGGTTTAAGGCTACAGAAAGCACCCCAGCCTTACCGAGTTACAATTCCTTCCACATGTTCAGACCTCAAACTGTAGGCATGAGAACTAAGGGAGGTGGTGTATCAGTATTCATAAAAAGCAAATACATCTCAAGACTGGTTAAACAGAGCGACTCCCATGAATTACTCCAGGTGCAATTAACTGTTGGTAAGACCCCTCTTCAAATCATTGCCAGCTATAGGACTCCCTCCATAAACCAGGACACCCACTCAGCCTACCTGGAAATCCTTGATTCGATCAAGATACAACCAAACACCCTGGTTTTGGGTGACTTTAATTAGCTGTCCATTGACTGGGTTAATTATACGTGTACTAACGCTCTCACCCAAAGGTTTCTGGACTTCGTTAACTCCAGTGCCCTAGACCAGCTGGTTGACACCCCCACAAGGGGCTCAAGCATTCTGGATCTGGTGCTGACAAACATGGAGGATCGTTTTACCACCCCAAGTGTGCTGCTCTCCCTGGAGAGGTCTGCCCACAAATCAGTCTCTTTGGAGGTAACAATAACACCAGACCCCCAGCAGCAACTAGACTGAAAAACTTCACCAAGACCAATTATAGCCTCTTGTGTGATGGCATAAACAGCTTCATAACCCTCTCCCCACTGATTCAGAGGTTACCTATGCTGGGATATACACTAATGCTTTATATGAGCATCTGCAGAATTGTATTAACTCTGCCATACCTGTTAGGAATAAACCAAGATCCTCAAGGAAGAACAAAACCACCTGGTGGACATTAGCCCATGACAGTCTATACAATAAGAGTAAAGTCCTCTAAAGCTATCATCCCTAGCTAAGGAAAACCTTAAGGCATTCTTTAGCTACATCCGAAACCTCAAAGGAAAAATACAGATTTGTGCAGAACTTGTAGTTAATGGTGCTACATTTATAGAACCAGTGGATATAGCTATTGTAATTAATGGTACTACATTTACAGAACAGGTGGATGTAGCCAACCTGCTGGCTGAGAGTTTCAGTGCAAACTTCACTCCCCTGTTCCAGCCACGTATAACACAACGCATTCCTACCACCTCTCACCCATCTATTATCTCCAAGGAGAAAGTCTTAAATGCCGTCTGCAAGGCTAAAAACACAGCCTCAGTGGTATCAGACAACATCCCAAGCTGCATTCTCAATGGATTAAAACAGGAATTAGCAAGACCTTGTTCAAACACAGCCTTAGCACAGGTTTTATCCCTGCTGAATGGAGAACAGCTACTGTCATCCCTTTGCATAAAGGGGGTGCATCCGCGGACCCCAGGAGTTATAGTCCCATAAGCCTAACCAGCCTTATCTGCAAGACCATGGAGCATGTCATCATGGACCTTATCAGCAAAGATATAGGTAATCTACAAACACTTGACCCTACCCAGTTTGGCTTCGTCAAAGGGAGATTGTGCCTGTTAAACTTGGTGGACTTCTTCAAGACAGTCAGCAAAGCCTTTGATAAAGGTAAAACTGTGCATACTGCCTATCTGGACTTAGCCAAGGCCTTTGACACCATCCTCCACTCCGACATTATTAATAAACTCACCCAGCTGGGTATCAACCCATATATTGTCAGGTGGGTTGCAAACTGTGTCACCAATAGAACTCATACAGTCAAAATAGGAGACTCTACCTCCTCCAGCAGACCTGTAAACAGTGGTGTACCACAGGGGTCTGTTCTGGAGCCCTTGCTGTTTGGAATATACTTCTCTGATGTACAGATGAAAACTAAAGGTCTGTGGCTGACCGAGTTTGATAATGACGGCAAAATAGGAGTGGTCATTCAGTCCCCTAATCATGTCAATATCCTGCAAGAAGGACTTACACAGACTAATGACTGGTGCCAAAGTCTTGGACTTATATTCAGTGCAAAAATTGCATCATCATTCCCTTCACCAAGGATATTGTTTCTGTAAACATCTCCATAAATAGCAGTACCTTAAGCACACAATCACTGGCGAGAGACCTGAGCATGCAGGTTCATAGCAACCTTACCTTTGATCACCATGTCTACACAGTAGTAAGAAGGGCATTTTATGTTGCTCACTTCATAAGTAAGGACATTGCCTCCAGAAAAAAAAGGTGGTTATAACCCCACTGTACTCTTCCGTCATCAGGCCAATAATATGGTATAATGCTTCTTTTGGAATGTACCTCTCTAAGCACCTGCAGGATTTGGAAAGACCTCAAAGGTTTCTTCCAAAGAAAATTCAAGATCTTCAGCACTCGTCATGTGCAGACAGACTGAAATCACTGTCTGTTTACTCTGTGTCACACAGACTGCCCAGAGGTGACCCGTGCCTTGCATATAAGGCAAAATCAGATCCTGCCTTGATCCTCTTCTATCGGTATTGAAGTCTTTGAAATATAAGCTGCCTCTGAGGCCTGTCTGAGGGCCCTGGGTCCCTTGACATGACTTGTTATCAGCAAGGGTCTGGACAGTGTCCTCGCACTCTTAGTTTTCAAAGATGTTCCTGAAGTAGATGTCTGGGTAACCTACTCACAAACTGAGGTCCAAAGGTAGTTTCTTCAGAGAATTTGAGGCCCAAATCAAACGCTAAACCAGTGTGCTGTATCTTGCCTTAGAGTGTGCAGAATGGAGCCACAGGACAATCCAGTTTCTGGGCTTCTGCACAAGAGTGTTTTCCAACTGGCATAGGACACTGAATTTTCTTAAGTTTAGACAGCCAGCACTGGAAATTTCAGAACTGTCAGGGGTCCTTTCTAAGAGAAGAATAACTTATCTTGTGCTTAACCTTCACAAGATTTCTCATTTCATGACACCCTCTACAAGCTGAAAAAGGAGTTCCAGTGGGAGACTATAGAATATTCACCTTACCCAACTCAGATGTCCAGATCTGAACCTAGAGTACTAGCAGTTATTGATCTCCTGGAGGCTGCATTTACAAATGTGTCTTTGGAGACAGACTTCTTAACCCTATCTCCATGAAAATCTGACTACTTCAGGAGCCAGAATTCTTCCAACTTCCTGTATAAAAACACTTTAGCTGATCAAGCTGTATTTTCTATTGATTCCAGCAAGGGACACTGCTCTGCTCCATCTAGGAACTTTATTCCAATGACAGGGAGAGTAGGATTCTTGACTGATTTGGGGAAAAGTTTAAAATCTCTTGTACCCTGGCATTCAGATGCTCAAATTGCGGCACTCAGTGTTTATCTACCTGCAAACTATGCTAGAGAAGATGCAACCTAAGGCAGAGGATAGCACTGACAAGGACAAGATGCTTGAACTGTGTGACTCCTCAACCCAGGTTACTAGGCACTCTGAGAAATGTAGGTATGATACAGCGGATACATCCTTTGTGGCAAAAGCTACAGGGTCAGTTGTTGTAGACATGCTTGGCTAAGGACACAGCTCCAATCAGACCATGTGAAGATATTGCCTATTAATGCACCTCTGTATAACGATCTCTGCTTTGGGCCCCCTACTGATGGCATCTTTTAAAAAAAACTAGAGGCAAAGGGTACAAGTATGCAGCGCGTCAATCAGCTTTTCCACTCACAGACATTGAAGTTCAAAAGAAACATTCCAGCTAAGTCATGGCTACTATACCGAAAGTAAGAAAAAAAAATCAGGCAGGGGTGAGAATGTCAAGTTGAAAAGAAAATGGCAAGCACAACCTAAGTAGAAGCTGGGATTGGTCATATTTCATTCTGGTTGCCCCTTTCCCCTCCTTAGAAAATTCCACCCTACCTCCCCCTTCCCCAAACCTGGGCCTTCTCTCCCCCTCCTTTATCTGCCAGAAGAGCAGGAGGAAATTTACTTTTATTTGACAACAAATGGGAAGGCATAACCCAAGAAACATGGGTCCTAAAAATACTGAAAATGGGTCACTTGTAGTTCCAAAGCAAACCAGATCTAGGGGGTGGCCCATTAGTATCAAAAGACCAAGTAAGACAGGTTCTTCCCCTGCTAAAACAACTGCTTGAGCAAGGGGCCATAGAGTGATTGTTAGAAGCAGAAGAAAATCCATCCTTTTATTAAAATGCCTTTTATTGTCCAGGAGAAAATACACATGGAGACCTATTCTAGACTTGTCAAGACTATACTAATTTCTGATTACTCCTGAAGGATGTCTATTTACATATCCACATAACTGGGTACCACAGAAGGTTCCTAAGATTAAAAGCAGCAGGGATAATTTCCAGTTCAGTTATTTGCCCTTTAGGTTTTCTGCTACATCAGGGTCTTTACAAACTGCCTGGCTCCAGTTATAGCTTTTTTTTTTTTTGCAGGAAAAAGACATCCCCATGTATACCTACCTGGGCAATTGCATGAAACAGATTTCTTTGAGGAGACTTATATGGCCTTCAGTTTAACTCTCAGATATTTTCAACAACTAGGGCTTTCTGTTATCCTGACCAACTCGAGCATGACCTCAGCAGACAGTTATACTTTTGAGGCACTCTTGGACATAAATTTATAGATGTCATTACTCTTAGAGGACAAGGTACTGTGTGTGATCCTCTTCATCTAGAGTATCCCAACAAGAACATTTCTGAGGATTCTGGGTTACATGGCATCATGCATTCTTGTAGTGCCAGTAGCAAGACTGGACATGAGGACATTACAGAGGTAGCTCAAGAACAGATGGTGCCAGCATGTCTAGTCCTTAGAACCCCTCATCCCTACCTTACCTTCAATAAGGAAGGTATTCTCTTAGTGGAAATTGCAGGTACACTTCACCTTGGTGGTAACTTTCAGACTAGCACAGTCTACATTGGCACTAGCCACAAACTATACCAAAAGTCGGACATTTGTTACAGAAACATGATAATTTGTAGGATAAACCTTATCCCACCACCAGTGTAAAGGTGTGGACTTCAATTTTACCAAAATAAAAGGTCACTTTTATAGAATTTGAAGGGTCTGTATTGCTTCATGTAATAATAAGGTGTTTCAGAGACACAAGAATTGTTTATGCAACATTTGGAGTAAAGTCAGAAAACATATTTTGTCCTAAAATCTCATGACAGTTCCCATTTTTCATGTTTTTCATGGGTAAACAAATGTCAAAATAGGGACTGTCGCTCATAAATTAAGACAGATGAAAATCCTAACAAAAGCATTGGAATGAAGCACATAAATGTAAAGGAAATAATGGCTGTGGTCTTAGTATTGAGATTGTTCAAACAGAATTGGCTGCAGGGCCTTCCATATCCTTAGAGATAATACCACTGTGATGTGGTATATCAACAAGGAGTCCCACTCATGCATCCTGTGAAGATTAGCAGTATAGGAATGGGAGACTTGCCAGGAGTCAGTCCTCACCCTCACGACCACCATCATCCCTTCTTAAAATAATTATTTTGTGGTAGGTAGGCTAGGCAAACTACAGATAGATCCACACAAATAGATGTTGAACAGAGAAGCCTTCCCTAGGTCTGACCAACAACTGGGATGTGAGAGAAGTAGACCTTTTTGCTTCCCCAGAAAACTGACAGCTTGGAAAGAGCCATTACAGAACAGCAGGTTGGAACTAGATGCCTTCTCCTAGAACTCCACTGCTCTGTTTCTTTGTGCATTTCCTCCCATACCCCTGATTCCCAGGATATTGCAGAAAGTCAGAGAGTACAGGTCAAAAGTCATACTGATAGGTCCCATTCTGGCACAGACACAAGTCTGCCCTCCTGTTAAGCTTGACAGGGGAAGAGTCAAAAATGTTGCCCCAGCATGTGAACCTCTTCACTCAAGAAAAAAGGGGTCCCCCGTACATTCCAGTCTGACTACCCTAATGCTAACAACTAGAATGATTTAACCCAGTCAGGAACATGCTTTCCAAGGACATGCTAAGTGTTATGAAGGAAAACAAACACAACAAAATCATACTTAACAAAATGGAAGATGTCATTTTGGTGCTTGTCCAAGGGCCAAGATCCAAAGACATGTGACTGGTTCTGAATAACCTGTCAGAACTTTAGCAAACTTTAGAAAATGGGACTGTTGGTGCTTCTTTAAAGGTCTGTGCTTCTGCTGTAGTAGTCTGTCTTACTAAGGGCAATCTTTATATATCCAACTGTCATTAAACTATTTCTAAAGGTGGAGCTGTATCTTAGACCACTTAGAAGAGAAATAGCTTTCGCCAGAGACTGTTTCACCTGGCATCCCTAGGCTTTCAGTTTCTGGCAAAGGCTCTTGCCACCCCCATAGTGCCGTTTTTAGACAAGATCTCAAAAACAACATTACTGATATGAAATTAACCAATCAGAACAAAATAAGGGTCATGCAGCTAAATGCTAGGAGCTTAAACCAAAAACTGCACTCCCTGGAAGCACATATCACTAGAAGATGTAGATGTCTGTGCAGTCACAGAAACCTAGTTTAAGGCCTCAGAGAGTACCCCGGCCCTGCAAAGCTACAATGCCTTCCACACCTTTAGACTGCAATGAACATGTGAAAACCAAAGGAGGTGGTGTTTCAGTCTATATTAGAGATAAATTCACCTCACGTCTAGTTAGACTGGGGAAATCCATGTTCTCCAGGTCCAGGTCACAGTGGGTAAGACCCCCATTCAAGTCCTAACCAGTTATAGATCCCCCTCCATGGGTTGTGACACCCACAAAGCCTACTTAACCAAACTGAAGACAATCCAAGTTTTACTGAACACACTGATTATGGGGGATTTCAATTATCTCAACATCAACTGGGAAAGCTACTCTAGCCCAAACTCACTAGCACAAACGTTCCTTGACTTTGTGAATGCAAATGCTCTGGCGCAAACTGTCCATACCCCGACAAGAGGGACAAACATTCTAGATCTGGTCCTCACCCAACATGTCAAACAGGTGCACTGCTGCAACTGTTGGACCCTCATTAGTTAAAACTGACCATAAATCAGTCACCTTTGAACTGACACTAACACCACAACTCACAAAGGGTGAAATCAGACTAAAAAACTTCACCAAGGCAAACTATACCCTCTTATGTGAAGGTGTAAATGCATTCCAAGCCCCACCCCAAGCTGAAAGAGGTAACTACGCTGAAGCTTACACTAATGCCCTGTACAATCACTTGCTTAAGTGTATAAACTCAGCTGTACCAGATAGAATCAAAGCCAGAGCCCCAAGTAAAATCAGGCTGCCATGGTGGAATTCCAGCATCAACAAACTCTACAGTAAATGCAAAAAGTTGCTGTCCAAGAAAACAAAGACAAGGACCCAACAATGGAAAAGCACCTTCCTCACCCTTAACAGGCAAATAAGACAACTTGTCAAATCCTCCAAGAGCTCCTTTGAGAGAACCCTAGCAAGTACTGCCAAGGATAATCATAAGGCCTTTTACAGCTGTGTACGTAACCTAAGGGGTAGAGCCCAAGCATGTGCAGAACTGGTGGTGAACAGTATCACACACACTGACCCCACAGAGATAGAAAACCTGCTAGTGGATAGGTTTGGTGAAAATTTCACTCCATTATCCCCTCCTAACTTACAACAAACCCTCCCACAAACCCCCCCCCACCTTATTCATCAGAAGAGCAGGTCCTCAAACCCTGTCCAAGGCAAAGAACTTGGCCTCTATGGGACCAGATGACATCCCATCTTCTAAACAGGCTAAAACCTGCACTAGCATTAGCACTAACTAACCTTTTTAGTCATAGCCTACCCACAAGCTTTGTTCCAGCAGAATGGAGAACAGCTGCAGTTATTCCCCTCCACAAAAGGTGGCCTACCAACAAACCTGGGGAATAACAGACTCATAAACTTGACCAGCCAGCCTCATCTGTAAGGCCATAGAATGTATCATTATAGACCTCATAAATAAAGACATAGGTGACCTCCAAACCCTGGATCCTACACAATTCGGCTTTGTGAAGGGCAGATCCTGCCTGCTAAATCTGATGGATTTATTTGAAAGTGTTACCAAGGCCAATGATGAGGGCAAATCTGTGCACACTGCATAGCTTGATTTGGCAAAGGCTTTCTACACAATCCCACATTCAGGCATTACTGATAAACTTAGCAAACTGAATGTAAACCCCCTCATTGTAAGATGGGTTACCAACTGGCTCACCAACCGGACACACACTATCAAAGTGGGTGACTCCGCATCAACCAGCAGATCTGTTACCAGTGGGGTGCCACAGGGTTCAGTGCTGGGCCCCCTACTGTTTGGTATATACTTCTCAGAATTTCAGGTCAAAACTAAAGAGTTGTGGCCAACCAAGTTTGCAGACGACTGCAGACTAGGTGAAATCATTGAATTCCCAAGTGATGTCTATACTCCAGGAAGGGTTCGCACAGACCAACAACTGGTATATTTAGTCACGGTCTCAAACTGAATGCAGATAAATGCATCATCATTCCTTTCTGCACAAACAATATCCCTTCACACTATCAACTCAACAATACCCTAAGTACCCATGAAGTGGTAAGGGACCTGGTATCACAGGTTGACCGCAGCCTTAACTTTGACCACCATGTATCTACTGTTCTACAGAAAGCTTTCCACATAGCTCACTTGATTAGTAAAGGCATCACCTTGAGAGCAAAAGAAGTTGCAACCCCCTGTACTTGGCACTTGTCTGGCCCATAAGTGAGTATAATGCTCCATTCGGTATGTACTGTACTAAGCACCTGCAGCAGTTAGAGATACCCCAGAGGTTTCTAATAAAGAAGGTCAAGAGCCTCTATCATGTGCCTTACACAGACTGACTAAAGTCCCTGTCACTATACTTCGTATTATATAGACTTCTTAGTGGAGACTTATGCCTGGCCTACAGAGTAACCCAAGACCCAAACTTAATGAACTTACTGCATGTTTGTAAATCAAATGGGTCTAGGGCTACCCATTCCAGGGACTTAAATGTGGCCTGCAACTTAAACAGGACATGCTGGAGGGACAAATGTATCTCCCAGAGACTGTGACATCTTTGGAACAGGCTACCATTTCCTGGGAAACAGAACACCTCTATGACACTGCTCAAGAGGAACCTGAAGGAGTGGATGGGGCACCGTAAATTCTTACAAGGGATAGCGCTCACTACCCTCCTGGACATAGGCAGACATCACTAAATGCAGTCTTGGGTATTGACTAGCACTTCTACAGTATTACATTGGGTTGAAACAGCAAGGGTTAAAATGACCTCTGGGTCGATAGCCTCATCTTCTATGATCCTATGGTCCTATCCATACCTGTCAACCATTTGCCAAGAATCAAGAACATGTTTTGCTTATTACTACTGTTTCTTTAGAAAAACTGAAAAAAAAAAATGAGTTTGTATCGAAACACAGTTTCTGAAATTAAAATATGCAGTTTGTGTCTGGCATTCTTTTACTGATTTTCACCATCTTGTCACTAAAATATGTACTGTAATAGAAAAGTAAAATTATGAGAGAAAATCAAGGACATCACTGTTTTTCTTATAACTCTTTCCTTAGAATACAGTTGTACTTCCGCCTCCCAGTACATTTAGAATAAAATGGTGCTGTACCATTGCATTGTACCTAAGCAACAATACAGCGTCACAGCTTTGGTCACTGCACATTGGCATGTGTGTGCACGCATACACTGTTTCTCAAAAACATATCTATCTATATATAGATAGGTATAGACATACAAGTATGTATATATGTGTGTGTGTGTGTGTGTGTATATATATATATATATATATATATATATATATATATATATATATATATATATATAGATATAGATATAGATATATGGGTTTATGTCAGAAGGCTGAGATTTCGGAAACTTGAACTTCATATGGTTAGAATGTTATGTTTGACTTCCTGAAAACTGGAACAAAGCAAAACAAAAAAATCTACTTTTTTACAGGGGCAAGCCACCCTGCATCCCCATACCACCTGTAAAGTATATAGACCAACTCTGAGATTGCACTATGGTAAGAAAAGGGGTAAATTCCCTGATCCCCATACAGATGCTTCAAGTTTGAAGATTTGTATGTGCTAAAACCAAACATTTAGTTAGTTCAGGAATTATGTTATAATTTTGAAAGGAAACTGAGCCATCATTTTTGCATTTCTGTGACACTTTATAGCTGCCTGCATCATTTTTCCATTTTTTTGTGCTTCTGAACTGGATCCATGGACTAACATTCATAAGGTAAATTCCATAGTTAGGTTGTGCAGCTTGGTGGGTTGATGCAATGTTCTTCATGTGCAATGGTCCTGAATTTGAAATAGGGTGCAGGGGTAATTTTGTCAGGCCCTAGTGGCCTAATGGTTAAGGCATTGGCCTACTAAGCCCAGAATTGTGGTTTTGAATCCCCTCTGGGGTGATATAATGTTGATACAAGTGGTCACATTACTCAAACCAGTAATTATTTTTTTAAACTGCTGCAAGACCATATTTGTGAAAATGATGCACAACTTTTGCAACATTCATATATATTTTCCAATTTTTTCTTATTGTACAGAAACACAATGGTTGGGAGTCGTATTGCAATTTCAAAATAATGTTTGTGAGAAAGCCATATGTACTGTTCTGCCCTGATATGGAATCATCTGCCTCTAAGGTCACAGAAAGACACAAAGAAAAACAAATCTGAGCAATACAAGTTCTCATATTCAAACTGTTTTGGTAGGGTTCATTAACCAGACATAGGATCACTGAAACAAACACTAGCCTTTAAAAGGAATTCCCATTAGTAACCCTGAGCAGAGTGGGCTTGATGTTAATGATTTGGTCATCTCTTTGCTCCATTTTCCAGCTGTTCTATATCATTTTTGACACTTTATTCCCACTATATGAAAGGACAGTCATACGTTTGGTTTCTATATGATTTCTCCATGTACAGGTCAGCACTGAACCACAACCCTGGATTTTACCATAGACTCTGGGCTTTATTTATTTATTATTATTTTATTTAACATTTATTTGCCAGTATAGTCCGACTGGACAACAAGTGTCTATTTTCATCGGAGTCCTGGGGAGAAAAACTCCATAAGTTTACAGAGAAGAAAAATTTACAAAAGAGACATTACAGAGTAGTAGCATACAGATTGTAGACTTTACAGCCGTTAGTATACAATAAAAGGATATTCCCCCTTTTGGTTGAAAATACAAGTGTATTTAGTGTATTTATTTGTGCTTTATAGATAGGGCCAGAAGATGTGGGCTACCACACTTGAAACTGATATTTGAAAACTGAACCACTTGAAACCAGATGGTTCCCAATCAGTAATGCAAATCTTCCAGCAATATAAATCTCAAGACGTCAAAGAATAAAGTCTGATTCATCAAAAAAGAAAGAAAGAAACAGCAACTGAACTCCAAAACTCACTGGCTTACTTTTAAAGAGTTCTTGTAGAGGAGCTTCACCCCCTGAACCCCTGATGTAGTGGACTGAAGCTCAGCTCTCTAATAGTTATATATATATATTGTTTTGGTGATCACCACAGCTTGGAGTATGGTGGATTCTTTGAGATGCCACTTTCTTGGTCTTGTGGTACATTGCCTTTATTTGCACGTTCTTTTCCTCAATTCAGAGGATCACATTTATAGTCCTAGGTAGCCAAACTGTGGAACCATACTGACATCTCAGTTTTCACCTAGAGCCATGCCACAGCAGTCAGCAGAGAAGGTGCCAACAGTGGTTTACTTGGTGATTGGTGGGTTATAATAGTGGGTAGGGACTGGACTTGTCATTCAGCTTAAGATTTAGAACCTGATTAGTATGTTCAACTTCATAAGACAATAATCTACAAAATATGCCAGTAAAACATGATGTGTGCAAATTTATGAGCCACATAACCTTTGTTGTAAAAGTTAGTTATATTATCCAGGGGCTCCTACTTTTTAGTGTCTGTAGATAAGACACAGAGAAATTAATGTACAAATGGTCAGTGGTGCAAAGTATCTGGTGCCTCTTGTTTATAAACTGATCTTTTTGTGATAACTTCAACACACATTCATGCTAAACTTAGGTTTTCCAATGGGTTGTGCTTGTGTATATGCGACTCTCAACTTGAAGGTTTTGCTAAGCCATTCCTTAAACTGTCCCTTCTTTGGTAGCACATTTAGCTCAGGGCTGAGATCAGCTTTGATAATTGATGTGTAAGTAAATTCAGTGTTAGCTCAAGAACTACTTGTCACTGACAGTAGTCTGAATGTTTCAATTAGTCAAACATGAAAAGACAAGTTGGCATGTGGTAATTCTGCTGTTAGAGTAACTGTACTCACTAAGTCATCACAGACACAACACTATTCTGCAGGCTCCATCTCAGATAAACACAAACACTACTTCTCCATTCACTGAGTCCTCCGGCTTTGCCTAGCACACTGCATACAGGCAAGATTAAGCATATTTGTTTCATTCCTTATCTACGGAAGTGCAGTCTGAATGCATGTTCATGCTAGTTTGAATGGTCCAAGCTCCTTAAGTAGCATTAACACATCATACCGGTGTGATTGTTTCATAAATGGTAGTCAAGGAGCAGGTGCTGTCAAGTCATAATGTTCCAGACTCTGGCCCATAGCAGAGGTTTTCAAATAAAATGCAGTGCATATTACAGAAAGTATATACATCCCAGAATAACTCATATTTTATAGCCATAAATAGTATAAGTGAGTGGTCACAGTCCAAATATAACTTTATTATTCTTCCTAATTAAAGATCCAACATCATCTCCATACATTCTTCTGACCCTCCAGCTGGAGATGCACTACCCATCACTCCCATGTCCTATATTTACATTATACAGAACTGTTTCTTACTTATACCAGAAACCATTTTATCTCCAGAGGATCATTATTCACTAATGGAATTGTGATAATTTTTACTATTACTTTTGATGGTGCATTGAACAAATCACCAAGAGTTCATAACTTCTTAACATTTTGATCTCAAAATTTTCCCTGTGGCATGCAGGTGTACTTGCATTATGAACTGTACCAGTCACTATACAGTTTTGCCAACATCTACCATTCCAGACAGTAAGTGAAAGATCCCCTTTCAGTTCATCTGCTTTACCAGCACTGGCCCTAATGAGGTACAAAGTACCATATCAGTAGCATCTACCAGCACTGGCCCTAATGAGATACAAAGTACCATATCACTAGCATCTACCAGCACTGGCCCTAATGAGGTACAAAGTAACACATCACTAGCATCTACCAGCACTGGCCCTAATGAGGTACAAAGTACAATATCACTAGCATCTGACTAAATTGCACCAACAGCTCTTTCTGAAAGGCAGTTTAAATGAGTGAAAACCCTCAACAGCCACGTAACAAAGCAGTTTGCTTTATTTACTCAATGAAATCTCTTTTCTACATATTTAACATGTTTAGTCTTGATGTTGATTGCAGTGTACATTCGGTAATGTGATTAAGTTTGACGAATGATCACCACACTGTGCCAGTCGTAAGAGAGCACACCAGTGCAGATGCAGTTCAGGTAGTGCACTTCCTTGTGCTCGGGGCACTGTTGAGTAACTGCAGACTTGTGCAGTGACAATTCGGACTTCATGCACATGCCACTAAGATGAGCTTTCATTTTGTCTAAGAATATTGGTAACAGCCAGTGTTGTGAGTCTGCACTTAATATGACAAGTATTTTATCACAGCCTTACCAAAGTACATTTCCACATGAAATCTGTCAATTGCCAACTATGGGACCTTATACATTTCTGTCTCAAGAGATGATTTGTGATGAGGAGCATCATTTCACTTATTAACTGCATAATTACCTTTTAGGACAGAGTTATGTTATAGCACTTCTGACTTCATATCATCATCCTATAAAATTAGTATTCTAAGAGTTTTATTCCAAAATGTTAACATTATGACTCAGGGTTTAATCTGATAAATATTCCCTTTTCTCTGAGGTATGTAGATCTTAGACTTGGTATGTATAAGTTCAGGGTGTGAGAGAGATTTACTCCTCACATGAGAGGGCATGGACGGGGGGGCTTGCGCCTGCAAAAAGAAGTCTTAAGGAGAAGAGCAATTTTTGAGATTCAGTCTTCTACAGGTTTTCAGTCTTTTTTGGTGGGGGGGGGGGGGGATTTTCAGCACTCAGCATTTAGAGTGTTGACATTTCAATAGGGAACTGTCTTTTTTCTTTAAATTATTGAAACAAATATATTGGTCATGTACTCTGTGTGCAAAACATCTTGTATAATGGGAAAAGTGGGTTCAGAAAATTGTGGAAAGGGGTAAATCAAACCTGAAAATATAAATGTACCACCAAAAATAGGGACATCATTTGAAGGGGTAAATCAAGACTGAAAATTGATACCTCCAGAATAGCTGCAGTTGAGAGGTATGGATCCCTAAGGTTCCTGGCCTGCCTGTGTGCATATGTGTTTCTCTGCAGTTCCACCAGCTATGACCTCAGTCTTCCTTTTCGTTGCTGGTTAATGACTCTAACATAGTTCCATATGCATGTAGTGATGTTATAAGCAAGTTCTTAGAATCTGTTTGCTAACATGCAGCCTCACACAGGCAGCCAAATAAACCAGATATCTTCTACCTCAAAGATGTAAAACAGGAATTATATCACTTAAGTAAACCCATCTCTTTCCTGACACCTGCATGTAAGCAGTTGCACATTGTGATTAAAGAAAACATGGCATTTTGATGATGTTTTGAAATACTGTGTTTTTGTGGTATTCATTGTCAAAATCCTGTAGTATGTTAAGGACGAAAAAATTCGCAACTCTTTGCTTTCAAGCAGAATGTGTGCTGAATTAAATTACTTTGGGTCACAGCTGTTATATACTGTAACATGTCCTTAGTGTTTTCTACAGCAGTGGATATCCTTTCTCTCTCTCAAAAAATGCTCTAAATAACTAATGTACTACAGTTTGTATTTCCTAGACTTAAGGCAGATGACCTTCTGGTTTACAGGAAGTCATAGTCTGTGTGTGATGAGTAGAACTCTGACTCATACTTTTAATGCTAGATGGCAAAACTGCAGTCTGTTTGAGACATCTTGGAATTGCAGATAAACTGGTAAGACATGCAGGAATTTTGCATTAGAGGAGACATCCATTTGGAAACAGCAGGTAACATCTGTAGAACTCCGGTAGAAAGTTTGTGCTTTAGGCAGTAGTATGCTGGTGAAAATGTAAGGCATCTGTCTGTATCACTCGTAACTTGAAGTTGGGTGTGAGCCCACATTTTCAGAGAACAGATTGTAATTAGAAGCAATAAACAGTCTATGGATTGTTTTCCCTTTCTGGGACTGGAGTGTTTCAGGAAATGACTACTCTCTAGTGAAAGCCAGGAAAATGTTCTTGGCCCAAAATATGCAGACTGTGGCAGGATGGCCAGGGTGAATATATAGTAGCAAACATGTCATTATATGTCATTGTGTAACATACTGTTGAGTATGTGTTTGCTGCACATTAATGGGAGGAGCAAGGTACCAGCTGGGTGGTCATGTGACAGTCTGCTTATGGACTCATACTCCATCTCAACCAGTCCTAACCAGTGTGACGGAGAAGCCTACAGTGAGGTGACAGAGTTACTGGACAGCAGTGATAATGCCATGATGTAGTTTACCATCACTTGACTAATCCTGCAATATGCAACAAGAACTGATGTCTGGCTTTACAGGAAAGTATACTTCACTCTGCTAAGAGACAGAGTAAAAAATGGCATGGAAGGGTGGCAGCAAGTGAGAACAGCAGAATGTCTGGCTGGTTCTTAACCCTCACCATTTCCTGTCCCCTATATGCTGTGTACATCTAGAAAATGTTTGCCATGGTTCCCTGTCAGAAGTGCACGACCCAATATTGCAGTTCCTGAATTTGCATAAAGTAAAGTGCAATTCCACCAGGAAAAGAATGTGCTCTTAAAGTCACTTTAACATAATTAGACTGTTTTTGCTCCCATGCAGCCCCCAAACAGGAGACTGCACTTCTCCACACCCCTGCTAATTATATACTATCTCTGAGGATGCTGTACCTCTGAGAAGGGATAGGGTAAATACTCCCAAGATGTTGCATCCTCAGAGATAGTATATATTCCCTAACATTTGCTGTTATAGCCTTGCATTTCCAAGCATCTCATTTATGGTCCTGAGAATTACAACAGTTAGCTCATCACCATTATAAGGATTATTGCTTTAGTGAATTCATAAAATAAATGGCAGTTTAGTCACAGGCCTATGTTTGTCTTCTGGTCAGACTTGTAGAGCCAGCACATGTCCAAAGTTGGATACAACATTGTTTCCTGTGTTATGGCCACCAGCAATTTACAGCCATTGAGTAGCAACAGTAGCTAGATACCAATGAGGCTTGCCCAGAAGTGTGTGCAGATGTAAAGTACAATGCAAATGGGGTGGGACAGTGAGGAGGACATGCTAAGGAAAACCCTCTACAGCTGTCAGGATGTTGTTGTGCCGTGATGCCCTGATCTGTTCTCCATGTACTTCATACAGTTGCTTGCACTAATGATATCTCCATCTGAGGCCCTAGTCGAAAGGGGCAATAGGACGGATAGTGGGGAATTTGAGTTAGGGCTACAGGCTGATGGAAGACCAATGCAGTGCGAATTAGTAAGAAGTTGAACTATAAAGATGATAGGTAAGCCACTCCAATGAGATGAACTGTCTTCTATTTCATCTGGAATATACCAGTCATTTTCCTGGCAAACAAAGGGTGATCACTACATTTTATTTGCTTTTTATCTTATTGTTTTTTATGCAGTTATTGTATAACTTGCCATCATTTCCTTAATTCTAAAATTGTTTTTTGGTGGCTAATGATATCCCTGAAGAAAATCACATGTAAGGGTTGTATAAAACCAAATTTCTCAGATGACCACAGCCTGCAGTGTATTTTATGGGTAGGTGAGAATAATGACATTGCAATGTGTGAGCACTGGAAAATATTTAATATGAACACACTGTGGAGAAGGGCTAAAAACCTTAAGGCATTTACTTGAAAATCACAAGATGGCACCCTTGATTAGGAGGTGTCCGCTTTCATTCTGGCAGGTTACACTTTCTCCAGCATTAAACTACCTCTTCCCAAGGAACAATGAAAAAAACAAAATCAAGGAGTCTCTAAAACAGCATACAAAACATCACAAAAGGGAGAACCTCAAGTCGATTATTGTGACAGACTATGCAGAACATATGGCTTACATTGTAATGAAATGATGAGCCACTCAACTGCCTCATGGGGGCCCAAGTCTTCTACAACTGCAGAAACCAAGGGTCATCTGCCTGCTGTATAGCCGAGTGGTAGGCTGGATACTCCCTCATTCTTTACCCTTATTTTCCTAAAGGAGGTGGTAGATAGGGTGCTTGAAGTGGCAGACAAACCATCTGAAGCACATTACCATGTCACAAAAGATGTTTGTTCCTAGGCATCCACAGAGAGCATGAACTGACTGGACTATCTCCAGATGCCTAACAGAAAATTCTTCTCCCTTTTAATTGTCAGGTTATTGACAGTCTGTAAAGTGAACCACAAGTTACAGATCCAAATTTCCTTTATTGTCTCTAGTGCCTTGGTCAAAGACCTTCAAGAGTGTGTGCTTCGTGGCTTTATTGACAATCTGTAGTCTGATAATTTTTCTAGATGTCTCTCTCACTAGTGTGTTAGTAAAGAACATGTCCAACATGATTTTATAAATCTCTTCATAATTTAAACAGTAATATCTTCCTTACAGTAACTGCCTAGAGTTTATACATTAATGCTGCAGATGCTCTGCTAGCTAGTGTCCTTATGTAATCCAGGTCCGGCTTTGGGGTAGGTGTACATATTTGTGACAGTCCACTCACAGAAAACAATAAAAAATGGGTACAGGTTGTGCAAGTCTACTTTAACTTTTCAAATTATTTATTGACTTTTGATTATAATCTTATTATCCAATAGACCATTGTAGTTCACTTAAGTAATTTTAATTGTAAGGCAATTTTTTTTTTATAGGGCCCTGCACCCCCCATTGTGAAAGCTCTCCTCCTACACCCACAATCTCTAAATCTACTACTTCCAGGGTTGCATCAACTTGGAGCAAAGGGAAGAAATGTGCTTCCTGTCTTCTGAGTTACTGTATTCTCAGTTAGTATATATAAAGACTGGTGACATGGGAGCTGAACCCCCTTATCAGAAGTGCAGGGTACATAATCCCTCCTGCAAAAATGATTTAAGTTGGTCTTTGTTTGTAAATATTGTCAAGTAAATTTTTTAGCAGTAATATCAGCTAGGTCTGATTATGCTCTTCTTTACAACAAGGCTAACTGCTGATGGACTGTGATTAAAACGTAACCTCATGCCCTTTCAGAGCATGGCCAACTGATGTTCAAATGTGGCTGAAAGGAGGACAACCACCTACAGTTAAAATAAAGCACTAATGCCAAGGGGATCTGTTAAAGTGTGGCATCTAACTAGGAAAACACTTAGTTCGAATGTTTAAGAGTGCACTCGAGAAGTGTCCTGTTTGTTAATACTAGGCAATTGCAGGATTAACCTCATGACAGTTTTTTAATTAATTAATTTATTAAACATAACTTTGTTCTGCACATAATTTGCAAGTATAAAAAGCACATGGTTCATCTCGTTTAAGTCCATATGGTGTATTTCTGATAGCACCACATGTAAGGGTACATTTGTTTTCAAACGGGACACTTATCTTTACTTTTAACATTTATGACTGTATTTCCACCTTAGCAATTATAGATGTTCTTCATGTTTCACTGTTGCAGTCATCACATTTGGGTTACCTGCTTGCAGTAGCCATCAGTCAGCCTGATTATCAAAGTCTTGGGTCCTGCATTGTTTGCTGTCTCATCTTCCATGATGTCAGGTAGTCAGGGGTATAAAGTATGCAGCCAATGGCATTACATCAGTCTTTCTTGCCGTGCGGTGCCCAAAGCAGAAGCAGTTTGCAAGTGCCAGCCGGCCGACTCCTGAAATTTTCATTTTCAAGTTTCAGAACCAAAGCCTTCAACTAAAGCTAAGTACCCCATCGGGGAAACTTTTTCTTACTCTAAACTGATGTCAGTAAAAGTCAATAATTGTATTTCTTGTGGAAAGCAAATACCTCATAAAGATTTTCATTCGTACTGTATTCCTTACCTAGGCCCTGACCACGATGTACCTCACTGTCGGTTTTGTGCCTTATTTAAACAACAAACTGTTCGTCGTTGGTATATTTACGTTCCTAAATATTTTGGTACTCAGTTCCATTACCCAGATATGGCTTCAGTAAGCCACTCGACTACCAACATTCTGAAAAAATGCAAAAATAAAGACAGAGACAAGCTGCCTAGGTTCAAAGCTGCCAACGACACTTCTTCTAAGCTAGTCGCCAGTTCGCTGGTATTGAGTGAGGTACTTTCGCAGCCCCTGATACCCGCTACTTCAGATTTGCAGGCCTTTACTGAAACCCATTCAGAGTCCGGTATGCTGTGAGATGCTTCAACTGTGGAACCTGTGGATGTCTCTACCTTGTATAGGTCCAGAGCCGCTGTTCAGGCACCGGCTTCTGAGGGTGTATTCAGGCCTACTGACTTGCATATTAAACCGATGCCATCTTCTTCTTCAAGGCCTAAAACTCAATCCATGCCTAGAAAACTGATGCCCAGACCACATGGTCAGGCCTCTATGCCTAAAAAAACAAATGATAAGAATGGATGAAGACCTTATTACTTTAATCAGGGGAAGCCAACCTTGCCACTCTGAGAGATCCAGGACTGAATTTGCTTATGATTCTTCTGATCAGGATTCTGAAATTTCTGTTTCCTCTGATGACCAGGATTTACCCTTATCTACCTATGAGGATTCTGATGCAGAGGACTCTATCCTCTCTGCTTCCCCTCCAGAGGATTTCTCTTTTGGTGAAACCTTGCATACTCTTAGGGAGAATTTTCGCTGGGAAAGCCAGGATTACTCTGACGCTAAAAAGAGGCTTAGGGATTTCTTACTCCAGCCCCAACACAAGCCTTTAGCTATCCTCCAGTACTGGACATTGTTGATTATGCCTTTTCGGAATCTAGCTTGGCCCCTGACTCCTTACCTCCTGCTCCCAGATAGATATTACAGGGTTCCTGACTCTCACAAGTTCCTCATTAAAAATCCTACTGTGGATCCTGAGACCATTTCATAGGGACCCAAGGGCATTAAGGCTACTACTGCCAAAAATCCTACCCCCTCTGTTAGAGACTCCAGGGTGCTGGATAGGTAGGACAAGAAGGTATACACTTCTGCAACTTTGGCCATTAGGGCTTTGAATTGCCAGTTTCATATGTTAAAGTATCAGCTGCATATTACTGGATTGCTTAAACAGAAAATGATGTTAATTCCTGATTGTGCTGAAAATAAGGATTTACAGGATTTAATGCATTCTGCTGAACAAGTTGGAAAACATACTTTGCAATGTGGCTTTGATTCACTAGAGGCATCTTGCAGGGCTGCTGTCACTGGGTCTGTACTTAGAAGGCATGCTTGGCTTAAGGAACAATCTTTGCCAGATCATGTTAAAGCTAAATTGCTGAATGCTCCTTTAAACTAGGACCGCCTGTTTGGCAACAAAGCAGAAGAAGTACTTAAAAATATGGAGGAAAAAGCTAAATCTATGCAAACTGTTAAAGATTTCCTATAATTACAGCCTCCAAGATATAATAGGCATTGGCCCTCTAAGAACTGGTCCTTTCTTGCCTCTTCCAGGCCAAACCCAGAACCAGCAGAACACCCAGGCTTCAGTCCCAAGGTACGCACAGGACTAAGCAGAGGGGGGCTCCCACTTCCAAAGCAGGGAGTAGTAAGACTCCCCCCTATGGTAAACTGTCTCAATGACTTAACTTCAAAACTTCCAAGCCCTTCTCAACTGACTGCTCCTTTAGGGGAAAAGATTGCTCTCTAGGCAAAAAACTGGGAACTCATTACCCAGGACAAATGGGTTTTAAATATAGTTTCCCAAGGATACAGATTCCACTTCCACACTTTACCAACCCCAAACGGTTGGCCAGATCTCCCCTCAAATCAGTGGGCAGAGGCTCAAACGCAAGTTCTCTCTCTCTCTTAAGTATAAGGGCTATTCAAACTGTCCCAGAAGAGGAAAGGGGACAAGGTTTCTACTCAAGACTTTTCCTGGTGCCCAGAAAAGACAACTCCTGGCATCCTATCTTGGATCTGTCTGTCCTAAACACTTTTTTGGTGATACCAAGAACAAGAAATAGCCCGCACAGCACAAGGCCCGGGTATAGTAGAAAAACTGTAGAATACCAGTGGTCACGAAAACAAGTTCAAATAAATCCACTTGAAGCGTGTTGTAATAAACAAAACACAGCTTTATTCACCAATAAAGTTAAGCGCTTTCTCCCGGTCGGTACCGAGCTTCATCAGAACGAAATACATCTTACTGACTGTAGCCGTTCTTAAATACTACATCCAAATCACATGGCTTCTCCTAATCAAAATTTAAAGTCATGCTCTTTACAATGAAATAAATACATAACATAGATCACCCTATCTGTTCATGGTAAAAAAAAATTTTGTTTTGTTCATGTAAAATCAACTAGTTATAATAAAACCAACAGCAAGTCTTCCCAATCAATCTCATCAATGAAATAACTCTATGAAAAATAATGAAAATAAAATTAACAATAACATTTTTTAAAATGTAACCTGTACCCATACAAGTTGTGAACCACTCCATTTCAAACCCCTTCAGGGTTAACTGATTTGAAAATGCTACCATGGCCTTTTTATTTGTGTCTAAATGCAATCAAAAAAGTTATTATATGTATTTCATCCCATAACAAGGACCCTTCAAATTGTGTGATCAAAGTCCCATGGAATACATAGTGTGGAATAGTCCACTGTCATTTGTGTGTATCAGATAAGGGAATTCGCAAGAGTTCTAGTCCTTGACCTATGTAATTCTACAGGCGAGCAGCACTTAACTTAAGAACACTGCTAATATTGATGTTATCATTCAACCCAGGGTCCTTTCCTGCTTCCAATCTTAATTGCCAAAACAATTCACGGTACTCCAACCTGGTTTCCCAATAACTTCTGGGGTCTGGGATCAACTTGTTCTAGAATAGTGAATTGTATCCTTATTTGTTTGCAAATCTGGGAGTGTTTGAAAAAAGCGTTTGTGTCCTTACCCTTAGCGACGTCATACATATGCTCATAAATTATTTTCCTAAACTGTCTTTCTGTCTTGCCAATGTAAAAACTTTCGCAGGTTACACACAAAACTAAATACACCACTCCCTTTGTTGCACAATTAAAATAGTTGGTAGGTTTAAACTTAAATCTTCTGGAAGGAATAAAAAAGGTCCCCTGGTTCATGATGAATTTACATTGCTGACAAGCCCCGCATTTATATGTACCAAGTTTAGATGTAACTACATTAGTTTTAATAAGTAAGTTCTTCTCCAGGAGTTCTGGCTGAAGACCTTATTACTTTAATCAGGGGAAGCCAACCTTGCCACTCTGAGAGATCTAGGACTGAATTTGCTTACGATTCTTCTGATCAGGATTCTGAAATTTCTGTTTCCTCTGATGACCGGGATTTACCCTTATCTACCTATGAGGATTCTGATGCAGAGGACTCTATCCTCTCTGCTTCCCCTCTAGAGGATTTCTCTTTTGGTGAAACCTTGCATACTCTTGGGGAGAATTTTCACTGGGAAAGCCAGGATTACTCTAACGCTAAAAAGAGGCTTAGGGATTTCTTACTCCTGCCCCAACACAAGCCTTTAGCTATCCCCCCAGTACTGGACATTGTTGATTATGCCTTTTCGGAATCTAGCTTGGCCCCTGACTCCTTACCTCCTGCTCCCAGATAGATATTACAGGGTTCCTGACTCTCACAAGTTCCTCATTAAAAATCCTACTGTGGATCCTGAGACCATTTCACAGGGACCCAAGGGCATTAAGGCTACTACTGCCAAAAATCCTACCCCCTCTGATAGAGACTCCAGGGTGCTGGATAGATGGGACAAGAAGGTGGTATACACTTCTGCAACTTTGGCCATTAGGGCTTTGAATTGCCAGTTTCATATGTTAAAGTATCAGCTGCATATTACTGGATTGCTTAAACAGAAAATGATGTTAATTCCTGATTGTGCTGAAAATAAGGATTTACAGGATTTAATGCATTCTGCTGAACAAGTTGGAAAACATACTTTGCAATGTGGCTTTGATTCACTAGAGGCATCTTGCAGGGCTGCTGTCACTGGGTCTGTACTTAGAAGGCATGCTTGGCTTAAGGAACAATCTTTGCCAGATCATGTTAAAGCTAAACTGCTGAATGCTCCTTTAAATCAGGACTGCCTGTTTGGCAACAAAGCAGAAGAAGTACTTAAAAATATGGAGGAAAAAGTTAAATCTATGCAAACTGTTAAAGATTTCCTATAATTACAGCCTCCAAGATATAGTAGGCATTGGCCCTCTAAGAACTGATCCTTTCTCGCCTCTTCCAGGCCAAACCCAGAACCAGCAGAACACCCAGGCTTCAGTCCCAAGGTACGCACAGGACTAAGCAGAGGGGGGCTCCCACTTCCAAAGCAGGGAGTAGTAAGACTCCCCCTTATGGTAAACTGTCTCAATGACTTAACTTCAAAACTTCCAAGCCCTTCTCAACTTTCTGCTCCTTTAGGGGAAAAGATTGCTCTCTAGGCAAAAAACTGGGAACTCATTACCC
The DNA here is from genome assembly GCF_019279795.1 of Protopterus annectens. NCBI lineage: Eukaryota > Metazoa > Chordata > Ceratodontiformes > Protopteridae > Protopterus > Protopterus annectens. Next base: position 1,210,997,649 of record NC_056747.1, on the reverse strand, counting down.
AGGACAAATGGGTTTTAAATATAGTTTCCCAAGGATACAGATTCCACTTTCACACTTTACCAACCCCAAACGGTTGGCCAGATCTCCCCTCAAATCAGTGGGCAGAGGCTCAAACGAAAGTTCTCTCTCTCTCTTAAGTATAAGGGCTATTCAAACTGTCCCAGAAGAGGAAAGGGGACAAGGTTTCTACTCAAGACTTTTCCTGGTGCCCAGAAAAGACAACTCCTGGCGTCCTATCTTGGATCTTTCTGTCCTAAACACTTTTTTGGTGATACCAAGAACAAGAAATAGCCCGCACAGCACAAGGCCCGGGTATAGTAGAAAAACTGTAGAATACCAGTGGTCACGAAAACAAGTTCAAATAAATCCACTTGAAGCGTGTTGTAATAAACAAAACACAGCTTTATTCACCAATAAAGTTAAGCGCTTTCTCCCGGTCGGTACCGAGCTTCATCAGAACGAAATACATCTTACTGACTGTAGCCGTTCTTAAATACTACATCCAAATCACATGGCTTCTCCTAATCAAAATTTAAAGTCATGCTCTTTACAATGAAATAAATACATAACATAGATCACCCTATCTGTTCATGGTAAAAAAAAATTTTGTTTTGTTCATGTAAAATCAACTAGTTATAATAAAACCAACAACAGTCTTCCCAATCAATCTCATCAATTAAATAACTCTATGAGAAATAATGAAAATAAAATTAACAATAACATTTTCTAAAATGTAACCTGTACCCATACAAGTTGTGAACCACCCATTTCAAACCCCTTCAGGGTTAACTGATTTGAAAATGCTACCATGGCCTTTTTATTTGTGTCTAAATGCAATCAAAAAAAAGTTATTATATGTATTTCATCCCATAACAAGGACCCCTTCAAATTGTGTGATCAAAGTCCTGCGGAATACATAGTGTGGAATAGTCCACTGTCATTTGTGTGTATCAGATAAGGGAATTCGCAAGAGTTCTAGTCCTTGACCTATGCGAATTCTACAGGCGAGCAGCTCTTAACTTAAGAACACTGCTAATATTGATGTTATCATTCAATCCAGGGTCCTTTCCTGCTTCCAATCTTAATTGCCAAAACAATTCACGGTACTCCAACCTGGTTTCCCAATAACGCCCCCTGGGGTCTGGGATCAACTTGTTCTAGAATAGTGAATTGTATCCTTATTTGTTTGCAAATCTGGGAGTGTTTGAAAAAAGCGTTTGTGTCCTTACCCTTAGCGACGTCATACATATGCTCATAAATTCTTTTCCTAAACTGTCTTTCTGTCTTGCCAATGTAAAAACTTTCGCAGGTTACACACAAAACTAAATACACCACTCCCTTTGTTGCACAATTAAAATAGTTGGTAGGTTTAAACTTAAATCTTCTGGAAGGAATAAAAAAGGTCCCCTGGTTCATGATGAATTTACATTGCTGACAAGCCCCGCATTTATATGTACCAAGTTTAGATGTAACTACATTAGTTTTAATAAGTAAGTTCTTCTCCAGGAGTTCTTTCAAATTTATATCCCTTTTCCTCACAAATTTTGGTGCTGCTGGAATGTAATTTTTAATATCATCCTGTATGGTTAAAATAGGCCAATGCTTCAATATAATCTCTTCCACTTCATAAGAAGTGGAAGAGAAGGTGTGTATAAAGTTGTTGTTGAATACACCTATCCCCTCCACTGGTTCCTTGTTGGTGTTCGTCAGACCTGTCCCTAGCAGGGGAAAGTATTTTGAATCCCTGTTCTCTATCACTTCCTTTTCATACTGTCAATCAAGTTTATGGGATATTCCTTTTCTTCAAATAGTGTCTTAATGTTTTCCACCTCTTCCAAAAAACCTTCTAAAGTGCTGGTCATCCTCGAAGCTCTAATGAATTGGCCCTTAATAATACCCTTTTTCTGATAAAAAAAGGGTGCCCACTATTGAAGTGCAAATATGAATTCAAGAACGTGCTTTTCCTGTATAGTTTAGATTGAAAACATTGATTTTCGTAATCCTTATATATAGTCACATCTAAATAATTGAGTTTATGTTCATCAGTGTTGTGTGTGAACCTCAAAAACTCAGTAATGTTGTTAATGTAGACCAAAAATTCATCTAATTTGTCTCTCGTACCTTTCCAAAAAAGACAAATGTCATCAAGGTACCTCGTGTAGTACCCTATAAATTCGGACCATGAGGTTTCTAATACGAACCTCTGCTCCCAGTAATATAGTACACAATTTGCGTAAAGTGGGGCACAGGGGGCACCCATTGCCACCCCCTTCTTTCGTTGATAGAATTCACCATTAAAGTGTATAAAATTGTTATTAAGAATAATTTCCATGAATTCCACCATTAAGTTGATGGTGTTCCTATCCAGGCCAGATTTCATCACTAATACCTCATTGAACCATTCTAGGCCAATTAGGTGTGGAATACTAGGAAAAAGTTCTGTAATGTCAATGGTAACCATCAGCGTGTTCATATTAAAAAAACTTTGGTCTATACCTTTCAAAATGTCCCACAAATCTTTGTTGATGTGGGAAATAGAAGTTATAACATTTTTAACCGTGTGGTCCATGTATTTCACCAGTGGTTCAGTGATACTACCTGCCCCAGATACTATAGGCCTAAATCTAATAGGGTCAACTCCTTTGTGTGTCTTAGGAATTCCAAAAATCACAGGAACTCTTGGTTTTCCTACATGTAGATAGTTGTACAAACGTTCATCTATAAATCCTTGTAATAGATGGTCATATAACTGGTACCCGATTTTGGCATGTGCAATGTTAATCTCGTTTAAGGAGACTAATCCGTATTGATCCGAATTGTGTAGCAAGTTGTGAAGATGTGTGTCATAATCCACAGTGTACATTAAGACAACACCACCCCCTTTGTCCGGTTTCATGACTCTGCACTTCTCAAGTTTCAGAAGTTCAATTAATTCCATCTCTTGCTCACTAATGTTGTTAGAAAAACTTTGCCCCTTCTTCCTTTCACATAATCTGATGTCCCTTTCCACCAATTCTTCAAATAACCTGAGAGAAGGGTGGGTGGGAGGATTGAATACACTTCTGGCCAATGTGGGACCGTCATATGATTGTCCCTTGAAAAAAATATTGAGGTTCAGCTGTCTAATAAAAAGTTTTAAATCTATTAAGGTGTTGACAGTTACCCCCAGGCGGGAGGGGACGAATTGAAACCCTCTAGAAAATAAACCAAAATATTAGTCTGTAAGGGTTAAATCAGTAAAGTTAAAGATGGTGAAGTTACCTTTCCTGACAACCACATTGTCAGTCATCAAGTTACCTGTATTCAAAAAATCAATGGAAATACTTCGAGGGCATAGTTCGGGGGGCGATTCCACCCCCTGTTCTGGTATCTCCCCCCCTCATTGTGTGGTACTGAAAATCCTGAAAGGATTGTTTCCTTTCTTTCTCTGCTAATCTCTCACTTCTCCTAGGTACCTGTTGTTCAGGTCCCTGATTGTTATAAATAGTGTGGGATGTGTTAGTCCTGTCCACAAAAATGTTGTCCCCTTTATTAGACCATCCCCCATGTTTAGGGGCTGGATAAGCCCTACCTTCCTTGTATTCAAGAAGGTCTCTTTCCAGTTTCTTAATCATTCTATTGACAACCTTATCACAATACTGATCGATTTCAACAAACACCTTTTCAAAGTTCTTTTTAACACACATAAAACTATTATCATTAAGTACCATTTGATTCAAAGAATTAAGGTCCTTTAGTAAATTGTCTGCTTTACTTTCATAGTCCCTAATCATAAGGTTAAGAACCTCAATCCCAGTTTTATTAAATAATTCACAGAGTTGATCATACAAAAGTGATCCTGTTTGCACGTTGTTTGGGAATTTAAAAATACGTAGCCCTTTAGGGACTCTGTTCACATGGACGCATTCCTTCAAATACTCGATTTCTAACTGATTAGATTTGAATGCGTACAATTTATCTCTGAAATGACTAAAATTGTCGTCTACATTAGTATTAAAATTATTAACAGTACCTTCATTAAAACTGAAGTGCTTGTTAGTCCAGGAATTGAAATTAAAACCATTTCCCTGATTGTCCATTCGGCCCCTCTGTGCCCCCCGATTCGTGCCTGCCGTTGGCGATGTTGAAACTTGTGCATTTCCTTGGGGAAAATTCAGTAAAACATCCACATCCCTAGGTAGGGAAGAGTTGGGCGTCATACGTATAGGCTGTGCCCTTTGTACCTCCGGTAGTTGTTTTTGGTTGCCTGGCAACAATTTATTACCGTCCATGCTCTTTTCATGGATACTTTCCGTGAGTTAGGAAAGGAGAGCCAATACCTGTTTGAATTCACCCCTGGTGACCGGTGAATTGTCCAAGTTGTCTTTCAAAACACCCGGTGTGTCTAAAAAATCCTCCGTACCCGTTCCTCCGTGCAGGCTCCAAAAAAACCACAGAACACCAGAAGAATTGTAGTACCAAGAACAAGAAATAGCTCGCACAGCACAGGACCCGGGTATAGTAGAAAAACTGGAGAATACCAGTGGTCACGAAAACAAGTTCAAATAAATCCACTTGAAGCGTGTTGTAATAAACAAAACACAGCTTTATTCACCAATAAAGTTAAGCGCTTTCTCCCGGTCAGTACCGAGCTTCATCAGAACGAAATACATCTTACTGACTGTAGCCGTTCTTAAATACTACATCCAAATCACATGGCTTCTCCTAATCAAAATTTAAAGTCATGCTCTTTACAATGAAATAAATACATAACATAGATCACCCTATCTGTTCTTATTAAAACTAATGTAGTTACATCTAAACTTGGTACATATAAGTGCGTGGCTTGTCAGCAATGTAAATTCATCATGAACCAGGGGACTTTTTTTATTCCTTCCAGAAGATTTAAGTTTAAACCTACCAACTATTTTAATTGTGCAACAAAGGGAGTGGTGTATTTAGGTTTGTGTGTAACCTGCAAAAGTTTTTACATTGGCAAGACAGAAAGACAGTTTAGGAAAAGAATTTATGAGCATATGTATGACGTCGCTAAGGGTAAGGACACAAACGCTTTTTTCAAACACTCCCAGATTTGCAAACAAATGAGGATACAATTCACTATTCTAGAACAAGTTGATCCCAGACCCCAGGGGGGGTTATTGGGAAACCAGGTTGGAGTACCGTGAATTGTTTTGGCAATTAAGATTGGAAGCAGGAAAGGCCCCTGGATTGAATGATAACATCAATATTAGCAGTGTTCTTAAGTTAAGAGCTGCTCGCCTGTAGAATTCACATAGGTCAAGGACTAGAACTCTTGCGAATTCCCCTTATACGTACACACAAATGACAGTGGACTATTCCACACTATGTATTCCGCAGGACTTTGATCACACAATTTGAAGGGGTCCTTGTTATGGGATGAAATACATATAATAACTTTTTTTGATTGTATTTAGACACAAATAAAAAGGCCATGGTAGCATTTTCAAATCAGTTAACCCTGAAGGGGTTTGAAATGGGTGGTTCAAAACTTGTATGGGTACAGGTTACATTTTAGAAAATGTTATTGTTAATTTTATTTTCATTATTTTTCATAGAGTTATTTCATTGATGAGATTGATTGGGAAGGCTGTTGTTGGTTTTATTATGACTAGTTGATTTTACATGAACAAAACAAAAACATTTTTTACCATGAACAGATAGGGTGATCTATGTTATGTATTTATTTCATTGTAAAGAGCATGACTTTAAATTTTGATTAGGAGAAGCCATGGGATTTGGATGTAGTATTTAAGAACGGCTACAGTCAGTAAGATGTATTTCGTTCTGATGAAGCTCGGTACTGACCGGGAGAAAGCGCTTAACTTTATTGGTGAATAAAGCTGAGTTTTGTTTATTACAACACGCTTCAAGTGGATTTATTTGAACTTGTTTTCGTGACCACTGGTATTCTACAGTTTATCTACTATACCCGGGTCCTGTGCTATGTGGGCTATTTCTTGTTCTTGGTACTACAATTCTTCTGGTGTTCTGTACTTTTTTGGTGATCCCAAAATTCAAGATGCTAACTCTTCACCAGTTGCTTCCTATGCTAGGCAAGGATGCCTGGTTGGCAACACTGGATTTAAAGGAAGCCTACCTGCACATCCCAATCAGGGAATCTTGCAGAAGATACCTACGCTTCAAAGCAGGCTTCATGCACTGTCAGTTCTCTGCACTGCCCTTTTTTTTATCTACTGCGCCCAGGGTATTCACAAAGTGCCTAGCTCCAGTGATTGCATTTTGCAGGCAAAGAAATATTCAGATATACCCATACCTGGACGATTGCCTAATTCAGACAGAAAGCCAGGACATACTTTTGAATCATCTGGTGTTTGTACAAAAGATGCTAATTTCTCTGGGGTACACCATAAATTAAAAGAAATCACATCTTTTACCCTGCCAACAAATGGTATTCCTGGGAGCAAGCTTGAACTCAACTTCCCAGATGGCTTTCCTCACGCCAGAGAAACAAGTTCATTTGACAGCTTACTTCAAACTATTGGCCATAAAGACCCTGCTTTCTGCAAGGAAAATATTGCAAGCCTTGGGGTTCATGGCCTCCTGCATTCTCCTAATTCCATATGCAAGACTGCATATGAGGAAACTACAATGGTATCTAAAAAGCCTATGGTGTCAACATTCTCAGGATCTAGAAGCAATGATTTCTATCATACGTTGCCTACAGTTAGAGTTCCTTTAGTGGGCAGAGACCTGCCACCAAAACAAGGGACTGCCATTCACTCTACCCCCTGCTGCCCAAACCCTAACAACAGACGCATCAGACTATGCATGGGGGGCTCACGTGGCAGGGAAGTGCATTCAGGGCAAATGGAACCCAAGTCAAATGCGCCTGCATATCAATCAAAAAGAAATGTTAGCTGTACAAAATGCTCTGACAGCCTTCAAGGACCACATTCTTCTAGGACAATTAATGGTAAAGATGGACAACATCACTGTTATGTGGTACATAAACAAGCAGGGGGAACCCACTCATACTCTCTCTGCAGACTAGCCATGGCTCTGTGGAACACAGCCTTGAGCTACCAAGTGCATTTACAGGCTCAATTCCTGCCAGGAAAGCTAAATACACTGGCAGACGAACTAAGCAGAAATCTCATGGACCCACACAAGTGGAAACTGGAACCAAAGACATTCAACATGTTGATAAACAAATGTAGGAGCCCAGAGGTAGACCTGTTTGCCTCCCACCAGAACTACCAATTGGACAAATTCTGCACAAGGACTCCCCACAAACAAGCTTGGAAAGTGGATGCCCTGTACTTCACCTGGAAAAACCTATCAGTTTATTCCTTTCCCCCTCTGCCTCTCCTCTCCAAGGTACTACTAAAGATCAAACAGAACAAACCAAGGTCAATACTGATTGCACCAGACTGGCCACACCAATGCTGGTACCCCCTCTTGTTCATTGTGTCACTGCTGGCAACATGGAACCTGCCCCCTACCCTGCTGTCCCAGCAGGAGGGCCAGATTCTGCACCCACAGCTTCAAACCCTGAACCTAGCAGCCTGGCTAATTACCTGATCTGTCCATTGCCATTCCTCAGTAAACAAGTGTTTGAGGTCATTCTGGAGGCAAGGAGGCCTAGTACTAGAACATCGTATGCTGAAAATCTGAAAAGATTCTGTTCCTGGAGCCAAACTCAGGGGATGGGCACAGCAGCGCCCAATTTACCTCAGATTCTGCAATACCTAACTGAGATGCTTCACAAGGGCCTTTCCTTTTCCTCCATCAAAATTCATGCCTCAGCCATTACAACACAGAACCACTCCTCTTCTTTCATCCACTGCTCAAGCAGTTCCTCAGAGGGGCCAAAAACTTAAGACCACCCAGGAGAGCCCCAACTCCAGCCTGGGACCTTAACTTTGTATTGGAAAAACTCATGCTATCTCCGTTTGAGCCAGCTGCAAATGCAGAGTTGAAATTCCTTTCTTGGAAAACAGCCTTCCTTTTAGCCATCACTTCAGCAAGAAGGGTGTCTGAATTACAGGCCCTTATGGCAGTGGAGCCTTTCATCATCCTTCATGTGGACAGGGTGTCCCTCAGGACCAATCCCTCCTTCATGCCCAATGTAGTATCCAGTGTGGCTCTTAATCAGTCCGTTCATTTGCCAACCTTCTTTTCTAATCCGCAGAACAAAGGGGAACGTATACTGCACTCATTAGATGTGCACAGACAACTTAGATTTTACTTGGACAGGACTAAACCTCTCAGGAAATCTGAACAGCTGCTAGTTGCATTTGCTGCAGGGGCAGAGGGGAAGGCCATTTCAAAGCAAACCATTTCTAAGTGGATAGACCACTGCATTCATTTCTGCTATAAGCACCATGGAAAACCTATCCCACGGGGGCCTGCATCTACCTCTACAGCCTTTCTCAGAGGTGTCTCTACCAGGGACATCCTAGAAGCTGCTACCTGGAGTTCTGTACATACCTTCACCAAGCATTATCACTTGCCAATTTTTTCTAAATCCAGAGCTGGTTTTGCCACTGCAGTCTTGCAGGGCCTTATAGCTGGTCCTAATGCTATCTAATTACCTCCTCCCATCCTTAGCTTTGGGAATCTACCCAAATGTGATGACTGCAACAGTGAAACACGAATAACATAGTACAGTTGTGTACACTTACCATAAATGTAGATGATGTTCATTGTGTTACACTGCTGCAGTGTACACTTACCATAAATGTAGATGTTTGAGTGTATTCACTGTTGCAGTCCTGGTTACCCTCCCTCCAGCCCCCTGACTTATATTGACTATACCTCTATTCTTGTTTATAGGTTCATAGGTTTATACTAGGCTATCTGCCCTAGGGCATTTATAAGCCTAGCCAGAGTGTGTTTGGCTTTCGCCACCCATTTTAAATGAATTTTGCTATGCCCTTTTTCGAGGTTAGTATACTGTGCCTCTGTCTAACAGTGACACAGAAGTGATACCCGGGGTAAACCTATGATCTCCCATCCACTCATCAAGATTCCTCTTGAAGAGAGTCAATGAGGAACTCTGCCTAACCTGGACTGGGATTTTATTCCAGAGTGAAGGGAGCCTCTGGGTTATGAATCTGTCCCTCCAGCATGTCCTATTTATTTCAGTGCTGAGGTTCAAGTCTCTCGAGCACGTAGCTCGATGGGATTTGGATTTTCTGAGGTGCAGCATGTCCATTAATTCCGGGTTGGACATGGCTTTATACGTCAGGCACAGATCGCCTCTGAGCAGGCAGTATGCCACTGAGTAGAGCTAGAGTTTCTTTAACCGGGCAGCATATGGCATCTGTTTGAGCCCTTTGATCCTCTTGGTGAGGTACTTTTGGGGTCTTTCCAGTTGCTGCAGGTGTCTGGTAAGGTACATCCCAAAGGGCATTGTACTCAATTATGGGCCTGATGAGGGATGAGTAAAGAGGCACGATGACCTCCCCTGATCTAGATGTGAATCCCTTCACGATTAGGTGGGCTATATAAAATGTTTTTCTAACCACTTTGGCCACGTGGTTTTCAAATGAGAGATTGCTATCAACTTGGGTCCCCAGGTCCCTAATTACTTCTTCCGTACTTAATGGATTACCACCTATGTGGTAATTTGTGGGAACTTTGTTTTTGTCAAAGGGGATGACTATACACTTTTTGGCGTTTAGTTTGAGGCCATGGCTCTGGCACCAGTTGTCTGTTTCTATGAGGCCCTTTTGTAGGATACTTGTGTCAGCTGGAGAGTCGATTATGGCACCTAGTTTGCAGTCATCTGCGAACTTGGTCAGCCACAGTCCTTCCGTGTTGGCCTGTACCTCCGAGAAATATATACCGAACAAGAGAGGTCCCAGGACTGAGCCTTGTGGGATGCCACTTGTAACTGGTTTGGAGACTGACATGGCTCCAGCAATTCTAACCATGTGGGTTCTGTCCTTGAGCCAGTTTGCAGCCCATCTAGTGACATAGGGGTTTATATTTAAGCTGGTGAGCTTATCTATAATGCCCGAGTGGGGTATTGTATCGAAGGCTTTTGCGAGGTCCAGGTAGGCTGTATGGACCACCTTCCCCTCGTCAATGGCCTTGGTGACTGTTTCAAAGAAATTGACCAGGTTTAAGAGGCAGGATCTGCTCTTAACAATGCCGAACTGGGTAGGATCCAGTGTCTGTAGGTCCCCAATATCTTTATTTATGAGGTCCATGATGATCCTTTCCATAGCTTTGCAGGCCAAGCTAGTCAGGCTTATGGGGCGATAGTTTCCAGGATCATTGAGGCACCACCTTTGTGGAGAGGGACCACTGTTGCTGTACGCCACTCTTTGGGTACATATCCTGTAGTAAGGCTGAGATTGAACAGTAGTTTTATGTTTGGGTTTAGCTCTTCTTGGAGTTCATGTAGGATGCAGCCCGGGACACCATCTGGTCCCATTGATGCTGTGTTTTTTGCTTTGGAGAGGGCGGCTCTTACCTGAGCATCTAAGATGTCAGGGGGGCAGCACTCTGCTGGGATAGATATTTGCCCTTTTGGTGGGGGGGGGGGAGTTTGCGCTGAACCTTTCAGCTAGGATGTTGGCAGTGTCTGTGGGTTCGGTGTATTTTTTGTCATTTTGGACTACTTCTGAGCATATTTGGGAATTCCCACCCAGGTTCCTAACATAATTAAAGAAAGCTTTGTGATTATCCTTAGTGTCCTGTGCAATTTTTCTCTCGAAGCTGGCCTTAGACGATTTTATGAGTGCCCGTAGTTTTTTGCTAATACTGATCAGAGATGCCTTCCCTTTTTGGGATTTTGATCTATCATGTAGTAGCTTCCTCCTTCTATTGTATAGTTTGTTTATGGCTGGGGTCCACCAGACAGGACGCCTGCCTTTGGAGGATTGGGTCTTGGTTTTATTTGGGATTGCATGATCCATGCATTCCTGAAGGTGTTCATAGAATGCGTTTATAAAGGATTATTTTCCACAGGCCCAGGGGCTTTGAAGGATTCCACCTCAGTTTTGAGGAGTGTGAAATTTGCTTTAGAGAAGTTTTTCACTGTGGTTTTCTGGGCAGGAGGTGGGGTCGGGATGTGAATATCCAGTGAGATTAGTTTATGGTCTGATCTTACCAGTGAGGGATACAATTCTGGTCTGGAGCATAGAGCCCCCATGTTGGTGATGGTCCAGTATGTTTTCCCCTCTTGTGGGAGTGGTAACAAGTTGTTCCATAGCATTTGAGTTTATAAATTCTAGGAACCTTTGGGCTAGGGTGTTGGAGCTAGAGTAATGCTCCCAGTCTATGTTTGGGTAGTTGAAGTCACCCAATATAATGGTGTTTGGAGAGACTTTCATATTTTCCAGTGTTCTCAGGAAGGCTGAGTGGGGTTCCTGGGTTTGGGAGGGTGGTCTGTAGCAGGCTGTAAACTGGAAGGCAGTTTTACCCACTGTTAGTTGCACATGGATAGTCTCTGATGCTTCGTGCTGTGCCACCAACCTGGAGGTGTGGGTATCTTTGACGAATATTGATACTCCCCTCCTTTTGTGGTTCGGTCCAAGTTTTGGGGCCGAAAAGCATGGTATGAGGTATAACCTGGTAGTGCTGGGGTGCTCTTGGGAGCCTTGAAACAGGTTTCTGTTACTGCACAGATATCGATGTTCTCCATGCTAAGGAGAGTTTCGAGTGCGTGCATCTTGAGGTTTAGACTTCTGGTGTTGAGTAGCATTACTCTTAGTTTCTTATCCCTTGTGATACCTATGGAGGTGGGTTTGTCTTTTGAGCCTTGCCTAAAAAAGGCACTATGGGGTGGCAAGAGCCTTTGCCAATATCCAAAGCCCAGGGTGACAGGTGCAAGCCATCCCTAGTGAAGCATCGTGGCTTGTCGAGCATGTCATCCCAGGCTGACAGGCATTGGATCCCCTTTGAATGACACCAATACTTAAGCCAATTGTTGAAATTGATCATCTTGTCTTCATATTGTGGCATCATTCTTGGTGAGGGTAAGATGCTACTCAAGGTCAGGGTCATACCGGCCTGGGCTACATGCTCAGAGAGCTCCTCTATGTCTCTTTTCATGTAGTCCAGGGAGGTACATCTCAGGTCATTCACACCAGCATGGACAATGACTGAGTCATATTTGTACTTGCCTTGGAGTGACCTGAGTGCTTGTGTTATGTGGCGGATCCTAGCGCCCGACAGGCAGCTCACCGTGACCTTCTCCTTGTTCAGCCTGGTGAGCGGGACGTCAGTGTGCCTGACAATAGAGTCACCTATTACAAGTGTATCAGGTGTGTTGTTTAGCCTTAAGGGCTGTGACTGTTCGGCACACTGGCTTTGTGAGCTATGTGTTGCACGTGTTTTGTTTTGGGGCAGCGGTTGCTTGGGTGTCTGCTTTGGAGGTCTCTGCTGCTTAGGCAGATTTTTATTTAGAGCCTCCGAGTATGTTTTTGTGTGTTTATGTCTTTGGTTTGCTGTCGTGGTAGGTCTATGTGAGACTGGAATTGTAGTGAGTGTGGTTTCCTTCTCCTCCTGACTAGTTACGTCAGTACTGAGTTTAGAGAGCTTAGCCTCCAGTTTGGCTATATGGTTGCATCTCTCACATGTGTTGGAATTTGTTGGGAGGAAGAGAGTGTATACATGAGGCAGTTGTAACATTGCCTCAAGATTCCCAGATTCACCAGCTGGACCGGAGAGGAGATTGACAACTGACCTTTGGACATGCTAGAATAGTATTGGGAATTCCTTTGTAATTGAAAAAAAGGGCCAATGGGGAACAAGGTACTCAAGGGGGTTTGTGAGGGTGTAGTGCTTTTAATTTTTAGTGCTTACTTATATAAATGCTTTAGTGAGCAAGTGCCAAGCTTTAGAGTAGGAATAGGGTGTTTATTATGAGAACTAGATCAGTTCTAAGGGGAAAAAGTGAAGAGCAGACTTTGTGGAGCCGAGAATGGTTTAAACCCAATTAAGCGGAGCTGCCCGATGCTGCGCTATGTGCAAAATCGCGTAAAGCCGCACCAAAGCAGGTTTTATACAGGGGGACTTGAAAGAGCTAGAAATTGGCCCAAAACAGCCAATAGACTACCAGATTCTTGTGCTGGGAACACTCCTCCAGTGGTAGATAGGCTGCTCTAAGCTCCCCACTGCTACTGGTGAACAAAGAAGCCTCCCTTTATCCAAGAAAGGAAATGGGCAACACAGGAACTTTCCAAAAGTCCAGAATACAGCAAAGCCTGTTTTTGGACTACTCTAGGTCAGGAAAGACGGGAAACAAGGATCATTTTTTTGTTTTTTTTCTTTTTTGCAACAAACAGCAGGAAAATGCAATAAATATGCAACACAGGCTTGTGCACTTGAGTGTGCAGCCTCAACAGGTATATGCAACAAACAGGACAAACTTTAAAAGTGCAGGTGCAAAAACAAGTTTAAACAGTTTAAAACAGTTCAAGAAGCAGAAATTCTTGCAGTTTAGCTAGATTGGACAGTCACCCAGGTAGTAGCAGGAAAAAAACACTTTTATCAGGTTAGCAGTCGCTCTTTTAGCCTCTCTGCTGCTAGCACCACTCTGCAGGACCACGAGGAGCTTGGCTGAGTAGTAACACGCGCAAAAACCGCACCAAAGCGGGTTTTATACAGGGAGACTTGAAAGAGCTAGAAATTGGCCCAAAACGGCCAATAGACTACCAGATTCTTGTGCTGGGAACACTCCTCCAGGGATAGATAGGCTGCTCTAAGCTCCCACTGCCACTGGTGAACAAAGAAGCCTCCCTTTATCCAAGAAAGGAAATGGGCAACACAGGAACTTTCCAAAAGTCCAGAATACAGCAAAGCCTGTATTTGGACTACTCTAGGTCAGGAAAGACGGGAAACAAGGATCATTTTTTGTTTTTTTTTTCTTTTTTGCAACAAACAGCAGGAAAATGTAATAAATATGTAACACAGGCTAGTGCCCTTGAGTGTGTAGCCTCAACAGGTAAATTCAATAAACAGGACAAACTTTAAAAGTGCAAAGCTTTCTGGTGTATTTGCTTTTTTGTTGGAGGTGTAACCTTGCATATAATTGCTTCCCATTATGGGGGCACCTGACATCTGGGGCAAGAATAACTGATGTAGTGGCATCGGCTGCATGCTTTATACCCCTGATTACTTGACGTCATGGAAGATGAGACAGCAACCAACGCAGGACCCAAGACTTTGATAATCAGGCCGACTGAGGGCTCCAAGCAGATAACCCAAATGTGATGATTGCAACAGTGAATACACTCGAACATGTAGATTTATGGTAAGTGTACACAACTGTACTTTTTGATTTTCATCCTACTTAGGTTTCACTTGTAAATTTATGCACGTGTTCATTCATTTTATAATTTGTTATTGACATACAAACGTGAAGTATTTATTTGATATGAAAGCGATCTTTTTAAAAGTCGTTTAGTTTGTTTGTTAATATTTATTCTGTTAGATGTCTAGTGGTAGATCTTTTTGTTTCCTAATATAATTTGGATTATTTGGTTAGGCTGTATTAAGTGTTAATAAGCTGGTCATATATTGTAATTTTTCTCTAGCCATTTAGTTTTGATTTTAGGTAGTACAGTCTCTGATTAGAGGACTTGATTAAAGGAATGATTGTAATGCTTTGATCGCTCTTAACAGGACCTCCCTCTGTAACCACTCCCTTGCTCTAAATAACCTGGTTATATATAAATAAGGAATATTTTTGAAGCTTTTTATTATACTCAACTAGGATCGCTTGTTTGTGTGTTTCAATAAAGGATATTCCATTTGTAACTCAGCTGTGGACTACCAACCATTTTCTATTTTATTTTGTAGCAGGTATTTTACAGTTAAAATTTTATTAATGAACTGGGTGCTTAACATAATTCAGGGAGTGAACATCACACCCACCACGCTGCAAAGTTTCTTCTTAGTTTGATGTCAGGAAGACAAAATCTCACAATATAACATTGTGGATAGAGACTGAGTTAAAACTGCAAAACATATGTAGTCTGGCATGCAAACTAATTCCTTCCTGAAATATGTGAAATTTTGAATAGGCAAAAGGATGCAGGACTGTTCATGGTCTTTGAGTGGAGGAAGATATAAATAAGGAAACTGAGGGGTACTGAAGGGTTTGTGTACAATAAACAGCATCTGGGTGATATTATAAGAAAAATAACAGGGATAATAAAGGGAACTACAGGAGTCGCTGGAACTGTCATTTAAAGAAGTACTGCTTCGTGTGGTGAGTAGTGAGACCCTAAAATGCATTACCTGAAGCAATGACAAAAGTGTAAGATGTTAGAGGGGTTCATTTGTGTCTGTTCAAGAAAGGGATGGGACAAGGTAAAAAAAAGGGCAGCAATTACATGCTAGATATGACTCTTGCATGAACTCAGTGGACTGTTGGCCTTTTTTATTGCTGTTTTCATATATTCGTTTCTGACCTGGCACTGACTATAAGCAAGAAATAGAACTTTCATTTTTGAATGGGAAGGTTGATACATTATCCCTCATTTCCTGTGTAGGGATGTTACTTTAGGCACTTTGAAAATAATGTGGGTACCTGATGGCAAGGTCAGGTTGGTTTAAGAGATTATCGTAACTGATCCTGAAGGAATGCCACAGAATGGAAAGAAACATGGGATGAAGCAGCTTTGGCCATTAGTGTTTTGTCGCTGTAACTTTCCTTTTATATGACCTGCAGATATTGTTTTTCAAAATATTTTTACGAATTGCTGTTAATCTGGATTGGGTCTAACAAGCAGAAGACTTGGAAATGATGGCTTGCTGCAGCACTGTCTGGCATTACATGTGTTACTGGGATTACTGGGGAGTGTGCATCTCACACTCTGCCAGAAGGATTTCCATTTAGAAGTTTTCTGTTCTTTGATGTGTTGTCTTCATCTCAGACATAGGAGTAACTTGTAGCTGTCAAAGTTTTATGCTATATAATCAGCAAAACTTTTCTGTGAAGTTTATACACTTCATTCTCCACACAATCAAACAGAGTCTCCAGAGGTGCACAAACATGATGTTTCAGCTTGTTTGTTAGATAACTGACTGGACACCTTAGGAACATCATTTTCGAGAGTATGTACTTTGTGGTGATGTGCTTGGTACCTGTTTTTCCCTATAGTTGTGAGATGGTTTGTTTTCTTTCCTTATTAGGGATGGAGATGGCATAAGCCTTCTTGTTTTCAGTTGGGAGAGGACCGTCTGACGTATAATGAAGCTCGTAAGGCATGTGCAGATAAAGATGCAAGTCTTGTTATAATCACAAACAGGTAGGTGCCTTAACACTCTTAAATCTACCACCTCAACAGCACATTGTTAAAGGTGGAAGAATTGGATGCTAAAGGAGTGATCTCAGTTAGTTTTCTGCTTTTTTTTTCTTATTCACCGGCACAGGTTCCTTTTGTGTAAAATGCATTTGCTCTAGCTGCTTTTCTCATCTAATCATAGCAAAAAGTTACTTGTTTTCCCATTTGGTGGTGCCAATGGAAGAGGGAATTGAGACAGCAAGTGGCAACAGATGTTTAATTAAGCTAAGGTGAAAAATATCACCCTGTATTCTCAAGGCTTACAGAATGGGTGCCATGATCTGCATACCCTGTGGTTTTATATTGAATCTGGACTGTGTGTGTGTGTGTGTGTGTGTGTGTGTGTGTGTGTGTACACATAGATGTGCTTGTGTTTGTCCGTGTCTCTTTTTTTACAACAAATAGATTTTATTGTTTTTATGAAACCAAACACAAAGAAAAAAAATATATATATTTATTTCCAGTTAAGCATTATAGACATTCTCATCCATTCAAACCCAACAAAACCATTGACAAACTTCTCTGTAATTACTCTGTAGCCAATGCATGGAACAAACTGGTGCTTATTTTTAAGATCAAACTGTTTCAAAAAATAAAACCCAACCTAATCTTCCTGTCCCATTTCCTAATCTCCTCCTTCAAAATAGTTTGTTTCACACCATCTCTTATCCTCCATGGTGCCTTAAAATGTATTATACTAAAACTATCTTGCCCTGTTGTACTTTTGACTAGTTACTAGATGAAACTGTATTGTAATTTTTGCTATACTGCATGTTTATAATTCGACTGTGACTATGTTTTCGGATGCAACGGTTAGTAATTACTGTTAAACTGCCTGATAGCACCATTATGCTTTACGTACTGTTTATGTTTGTTTGTTTGTGTCTTTCGGCTTTTCCCAGTTAGGGGTCGCCACAGCGGAACTCCGGTCCGCTAATGATTGGCAGTAGACTTTTACATGCTGAGTTGCCATCCCTGATGTACAACTTTCAATGAAGGTACGCCCATTCATGCATGTCTCCACACAGAAGACACTCTAGCTGAGAATCGAACGGGACAATGTCTAGCTGTGAGGCGGCAATGCTACCACAGCACCACCTTACTTGTAATTATCTTCTGGAGCTTTTTTCCTTGGGTCTCCACTGAAAATGAGCATCTGCCCAGTTGGACTGACCCAGTCAACAAATGTCAAATAAACAAATAAGTAAATTCAATCCAGTTTTCTTTAGTTTCCATGCACAGTCATCATAGCAACATTTACCTTTTTTCCCCCTCAACAAAACTGGCTCAGTGGCCAGATTGGTCCATGCATTCCATAGGGCAAGAGCTGGGCCATCGCTAGGCTAGGAAGGAAGAGTATGTCCCATTCCTTTCTGCCCATGTAGAACAATTGGTCCATTCATTTTGCAGTGGTGAGACAGTCAGTTGGTAGGGAGCAGGCTACCTTGCTGGTCCTGTGGAGTGGCCTGGCCATCGATTTTTGAGCTCCACTACAGCTCTCTTTGCTGCATGTTCTGACAGCTACATCTGTATGCAAGGTATCAGTGCATGCTCATTGGCGCATGCTCCACAGATGCAAAACCTAGAACATAATGATCTTTCTTGGTGTCACCCAAGTGGCCAGCCCGTCCCACCTCCTCCTCCCTGGGATTTGAAAGCTGTTACTGGCTGAACACTGCTCTGCCCACCTCTCTGGTCAGCTCCTTCAGACACCTGAGCCAATAAACAAACTCTGGTCACCTGGGCCATAATCAGGGCTTTATTTCTGTAAACAGATGAGTGCTTTCACCTTCAACCAAGTTTCATCAGATCTAACCATCGTGTCTTTGTCAAAATGGGTCTTATTACTTCTAGTATGAGTAGAGATTTAGGTTTGCTGAAAGACATAATACAGGTGTTTGAATATGTCCATAAAACTTGGTCAAGAATTTACTTTTTTTTTTTTTTAAGAAAACTCTACCAGCGCTGGCCTTTCACTTAGGATCTCCCTATTCCTTTCTTTTTTCCCTAGTTTAATCCAGAAAGTTGTTAAAAATGAATAACTACACTTTACCCAATCACATTCATCTCATCCCTCAAAGAATGTAACTGGCACCCTCTAAATCACCTCAGCCTAGATGACGCAGTCCAATTTTTCAATACTACCTTCCTAAGTATCCTAAATAACCATGCCCCCATAAGACTTACCAGAACCAAAGCCCAGCCCTCCCCATGGCTACAGAAAACCACTAGGTCAGAAATGAAAAACCGAGATAAAGCCTGGGAACAGTGGTGCAAAACCAAAACCCGCTCAGCTAGACAGAAATTTGTAGAACTACGCAATAGAGTCAAAAAGCTAATAAAGCAGGACAAAATCCAATACTACCAGTCTGCCTTCAACTCCTCCCAACACAACCCCAAACAATTCTGGACCTCCATAAACTCCATCCTCCACCCAGGTAAAATCAATACCCCTACACCTAACATTCCTCACTCCTCAGAAAATATTGCTACCTCATTCAACACACACTTCACACAAACCATACTATCACTAGGTAGACAGCACAACCCCCCTCCTCCCCCATACCTTCACCCAGTAATCTCCCCACACTCTTCTCATTTTCTCCCATTCCTACCTCCAACATAAGAAAACTCTTAACTAAACTTAAACCCACAAAATTAGCAGTAGACAACCTCCCAAGTGAATTCCTACAAATTGCAGCTGATGCCCTAGCCTACCCAGTATCCATCTTGATTAACCGATCTCTGTCAAAATGCTATGTCCCTACACTATGGAAAATATCACATATCATTCCCCTTCACAAAGGCGGCCTCTCCACAGATCTAACCAACTACCGCCCCATAGCGATTCTATATTGACTCTCCAAAATACTAGAGAGATGCATTCACTCTCAAATCTCAGACTACCTCCTTACTAACAACCTCCTTTCTAATACTCAACATGGTTTCTGACCAAACCATAGCACCACCACTCCTTTACTCTCTTTCACTAACACTATCCTTCACCATAAAAACAATGGCCATCTCTCCTCCGATGCTTTTCTAGACCTATCTAAAGCATTTGACTTGGTCCCACACAAACAACTCCTCTCTGTACTCAATAACCTATCCTTTTCTCAATCAGTCACCAACTGGTTTCAAAGTTACCTGTCTGACTGCCAGCAATCTGTTTTATGGCAAAATGACATATCTCCCCAACTACCTGTCTCTATTGGTGTTCCCCAAGGATCCATCCTTGGACCCCTACTCTTCTCTATTTTCACCAATAATCTAGCCTGTGCCACCAAACATGGTACACTCATACAATATGCAGATGACTCAACTATCATCTGCTCTGCCCAGTCCCTACCCGAACTGCAAAAGGTCACACAGCATGCCTTTTCCTCTGTTGAAACTTGGCTATCTGATGCCCAGTTAATACTCAACCCAAACAAAACTAAACTCCTCATCTTCGAACCCACCAAACATACTCAAAACAACTCTCACTTTAACATCACAGCAAAAGACAACACCACTATCCACCCAACAGATCACACCAAATTGCTAGGAGTTGAAATAGACAACAATCTCAAATCTGACATTCACATATCCATGACCATAAACAAAGTCCACCAAAAACTAGGAGCCTTATACAGAAATAAGCAACTCTTCACCAAAACAGCTAGGATTTCAGTTGCAAATTCGCACCTTATCTCCACCCTACTTTATGCCTCTCCAATATATACCAACCTAAGGCAATGAGATCTAAATAAACTCGAGACCTGCTACAACAAAATTGCCAAATTCGCCACCGGGGCATCCTACCACATTCACCACTGTCTCTCACTTACTGAACTAGGCTGGCTAGAACTCCCTCACCTCCTTCAATGGTATCAACTCACACTCACCCACAAACTAGTTAACCATCCTCTAAAGGTCCCATCTCTCCAGTATCTACTCCAACCCTATCTCACCACCAGACCACTACGATCCAGCAACAAAAATCAATTACGGGCTACTAGAGCCAGTAACACTGCTGGAGAAGCGCTATTCTCCAGCGCTATAGCCAAATTATGGAACACCTTCCCCCCACAATAACCTCTCTACCATCATGCACCCACTTCAAAGCTTTACTTAAAGTGCACCTAAAAACATGCTGGCTATGCCCTTGTAACTCTCCCCTCTAACTTCTGCCACTCCATCTATCCTCTACCTCTCTTCCACCCCACAAACTACCTTTGATTACAGCAAGCTCTGATACTTCCATGGCTATTTACTTATTATATGGCAGTAACTTCTTATTGTAACAATTGTTAATATCTGCTATGACTTCGTGGATAGAACAGATCCTAGTTATCTACTGAATGTACTATGTTCTTCATTTGTAACTATGTTTGTAATATTTTAATTGCTAGGATTCTTAATCTGTAACTATGTCTGTAATATTTGTGGAGCTTTTCTCCCTGGGCCTCCGCTGAAAATGGACCTGCGTCCAGTCGGACACTCCCAGTTAACAAATGTAAATAAATAAATAAATAATAATAAATTTGCAGTGCATATAGAATAATGCATAGTAACTATAGGAATCAATTGAAGGAGGTTAGAAAGGATTGGGAAGAGAGATTGGATAAGCAATTCACAAGTAAACAATGGGAAGATGTATGTATCACTCCCAAATGTGCAACAAAATCTAGACAATTTATGATTTTTGCTCGGAAGTGTTTGCATAGGTATTTTTATACCCCAAGTAGACTCCTAAGAATTTTTCCTCAGGTAGATTACAAGTGATGGAGGTGTGATGGGGAAGAAAGAGGTGACTGGGAACATATGTTTTGTGGGTATAATGAGCTGGTACACTTTAAAAATTCCTTACAGAGTACTTTATCAGAATTATTGGGTGAGCAAATAGGTGTAATTAAGAAAACTATTCTTTTGAGCTGAGATACAAGATCTGAATTGCCTAGACATGACAAGGCCTTGTTAAGTTAAATTTTGGTGGCTACTAAAAAAAGCAATTACTAAAAAATAGAAATCAAAGTCTAAACCAACTGTTTTTGAAGTATTGGATATTGTAATATAAATAAAAGAACTGGAAGTGTGATCTTTATAAAAGGATAGGAGCAAATTACATAGAAATATATGGAAATTGTGGGAACAAAACATGCAGAATAATGATCTGGAGGAGGTACGAGGTTTAAGGGAAAGTAGAAAGTGAGAAATTTATGTAATGCTGGCCTGATGATAACTGTAGAAAAGAACATATATATGATGCATAACGTATGTAATGGGTCTATATTATATAATCGAAAATACCGTTCAGTGAACTGTTCATAGTGAAATTGCAGTACAGTGAAGATCAGAAAATTTGCCCTTTTTCTCACTGTAGTATGATCTCAGAGTTGGTATATATAATTGGTGGGGGGTATGGGGGACGCAGCCCCCCACAAGAGCGAATTCGCTGAACAGCATTTTCAATGTAAGTGCTGTTCACTGAACTGATTTTTCAATTATGTAATATAGACCTATATGTAACTGGGAACATGTTAATATAATTTGTTTTTTTTATAAATGTATCTTTGCCTATATGTTAAGAGATAATTAATTCAATGAAGGTGTTTAAAATTGAGGAAGGAAACATCACTCAGAAAATAGCATTTATTTATTAAATCCCTCTTATCTTCATGAAGTTTTTCATGAAACTTTCATCAGTTTGCCATTAAGGTCCCTCATTTTCAGCAAAGTCTTCAGTATGTGCAGAACTTTGGAAATAAGCTGCTTAAAAGTCCTGAATGCAACTACTTTACAATATTTTCTTAGACCTTCCTACCTGTTGTACCAGAGAGTGGTTGGTCATGATATTTGATCATGTGTCGTGTAGTCTTACCTGGAAACAATTCATCTGATTTAGCCTGTAATTGTACTGGACTAATATAACAGCCTTTCTGTGACAACAGCAATGCAGAGATTACACATGATATTGATTGGTATTTGTTAGTATCATTTGTGCATGTGCATCCATGATTTCATTAGGATGTCACAAAACATGACATTTTTTTCCCGATAAAATCTAGCTGTCAAAAGCATCCTTATAAACATTTTTTTCTGGGCATAATTTTGGTTTGTTTCATACTTCATATCATATCAAGTATAAATAAAAAAATGTCAATTGTAATATCTAGTAATCTGCATTTTAACTTTGTTACCCATATTCAGGGTTGCAAGCTGGCTATATAAATAATTTGACAAATCTTCTTTCACCTAGTCTCCAGATGTGCCATAATTACATTTATTACACCTACTCACATCTCAATATAGTCTTCCTCCTTTTCCAATTTACGCATTATCATAGTTAATACTGGTTGTTATATTCTTTTTATATCCACAGTGCTGTCTAAGCCTCATTCCTCAAAGCCTTCTTTCAGCAGAACAGACAGCCCTGCCTATAATGTTGCACTAAGACAGTGTGCTGTTTACCCTTCCTTATCCTCCCAAACCATTCCTACCACCTTAACAGCTACCCTTCCCTTTGATGACATCTCATCATTTTATGTCATCATGCTTCCCCTTTTCCCAATTTATACCTCTGTTCTGCTGCTAGCATTTAATTATTGTTTCTCATTCACTCATTTATCCCATTATGTTTCTTTTTAATTTCAAATTCTTAACATTCTCTCAGTCTTAATAATTCCACTGCTTTGACCACAACATCACCTCCACCACTCGTCAGCCACAACAGCAGTGGTTAAGGAGATATGACATTTTTTCAGCATCATTCTCCATTCCTAAAGCTTTGCAAGTGTTTTTTTTTCCAGTACGTAAGGCACTATAAGCATGACTGTTATAAACTTTCAGTGTGCACCCATTTCATACAAGATGCCATAGCTCACCACACTACATCAGTAACTAGCAGGACAAAGTGGTATCACTCAGTTAATCCTGAGTTCATTGAGATTAAATACTACACATAGTATCATGCTATCACCCATCAGAACTCCTACGGAAAAAAAAATACTATTTTCTTCAAATACAGACACTTAAATTATACTTTAATACCTTCTTTTTGCACCCTGGGCTATATTGTCCAAACCGTATGCCCTTAGCCCATTGTCTACCCATCAATTCATGACTGTCCAGCTTTTATGTCTGACATTTTAATCCTTATTTTCACAAACATTTATTTTTACTATTATTTATTTATTGACCTTTGTTTACTGGGTTGGTGCAACTTTGTGATAAATTTACCCTTTTCAGTGGAGGCCTGGGAAGAAAAGTTCCTAACAATTTTCACACGAAAGTACAATGATACAGTAAATGTGCAACCAGACTTAAAAGACAACATATGTAAATAACACATAGTGGGAAAAACTAAAGCAAGTTATACAAATGACAAAACAAATATAGTAAGAAAATGTCATACTGGCTGTACTTAGAAATAAGAAATGTAAATACTATTTCATTAGAATAGAGAGTATTAGAGAGAAACATTACACTGAGTGCCCCATTTGGTTATGGAAGCATGGTTGTTAAGAAGAAAAGTGCAATTATCATGAGAGAAAGATAAGTGGGAGTTATTAGATGAAGAAGATAGACTGAGAAGAGATGCGAGGGGAAGAGAGGTAAGGTGGAGGCAGAAGTTGTTTGAAAGTCAAAATGAGGGAAAGAAGGTAGAGAGTATACAAAAAGATATTGTACAAAGAGAATATATTCAGAGTTGTTAGTCTAAGGAGCAGCAGTGACATGGCCATTTATTTTTGAGGTAGAGTCTAAGTTATTCACTGGAAAGTTTAGTTTTGTTGAGCTGTTTGACTTTAAGTGTTAAAAGATCGGTAGTTTAGGGACCTGGGAGGAGTATAGACACTCCTCAGCTTGGTTATTATTGTTGGTTGTAACAAGAAGTAGCTTGTCAGTAGTACTAGTAGCCGTCTCTGTCAGGAGAGTACAGTTGTACATTGTTGGTTTGGCTAGGACAGTAAGTGGAAGTGGAAGTAAGGCTGTGTGATATCTTTCTTGCATGTCATTAAGTTTTCATCATGTGTACATTATTCATCATCATCAACCCCCCTTTTCACATTTTCATGGGGTCTGGATATCATGTTAACTGTCGCCAACTCTCTCGATTCAGTGCCACACTCCTGCCTTCTTCAACACTCATGCCTGACTGTCACAGATCTTCCTTCACACAATCCATTCACCTCTTTGCTGGATGTCCTCGCTTCCTCTTACCTTCCTCCTGTCTGTCCCAAATCTTCCTCACCAGACTGTCTTCTGCTTGTATATGTGTACATTATTAACCAATAGTAAATACATCTGTAAGCATTTTCTAAATGAAATTCATTTAAATTTGAAAGTAGGCATATAACAGCATCAAAAACCATATCATAAACAGATAACTGAAAAATAAAACATTAAGTATGTTTCATGCTAATACAGGTATCTGTCATACTCAGATACCCAAACAGTTGAACAGAATTTGTGTGCATTTCTGTCTTTTTTATTTATTCTGGAACAATTGCTTCAATCATATGATTAATACTTACTTTTCTGTAGATTCATGGCTGTTTCCCTTTGCACAACATGTTTATTTTAGCCCCTTTTAAGCATAAACTCCGTAGGTATAAACATTCATAATAACCATTTGAAGATATATGAACCTAAGTGCTCCAGGAATGTCTCACCCTCTAAGTACAATTGAAAAAGGAAAAAAATTGACAACTTGTATAGAAATAAATGCTTATCATGTTTATGCCATTTTAGCCATGATTAGCATTCATTGGATAAGGATGCTTTTACCTTCTTTAAGCATAACAAATCCTCAACGTATCACAGTTTATAACGTCATGTAAAACTTTCCAGTCCATTCCACTGTCTTGTTCCTGTGATGGCATGTATCCCTTCTCAGATGAGTCTTGTCTCCCTTCCCCTTAATCTTCTTTCTCCCGTAAAATGGGCAAATTGCCCACATCTGAAGTTGTTAATTTTCTTCCTATTCATCACTGATGGGTTCAGTTCTGAGCCCTCAGAACCGAGTCGGCCTTATACCAAGCTTGCATGCACCAAAAACTCTCGAGCTAAGCTGCTACCCACAATGCCCTTTACTCAGTTACCTCAGATCTCATTTGCCGTGCAACCATATAGCAGCGTTTCACCACGCTCTCCAGCTAAGTGATTTATCTTATACATTTACAAGTTTTTCTAAAAGTTTTTTCTCGATTATAGTTTGCTCTTTGATATCTCTATATTCTCAGCTCTACCCACAGGTATCCCTTTCATACCATTGTTGGTATTTTGAACTTTCTACCCTTGTGGTATCTTATTACCATTGTTGGTATTTTCTCTCTCTTTACTTTCTTCATGTTCTCCACTTTTCCTCTCTCTTTCCCTTTAGTGTGAGAGTGTGTTCTGTTATGTCTGAGAAGAAGGGAACTATGGGGTTTAAACACTGCTCTTCTTGCAGTGGTAAACTTTCAAATAGCAACCTTCATGAAGAGTGTGTGTACTGTTTGGTGGTTCTGCATTTGTCGGCGAAACCTCCATGTGATATTTGTGCTAGCTTCAGTCAGTGGACGCTGAATGAATGTCAGAATAAATTGATTTTGAAGTGCCTGCTTGCTTCACCTTTCTCAGCGGTTATTTCTGCGATGGAGGTCTCATCCCCTCCTTCTGTGGACAAGAAACGTCCTCGCTCAGACCCTTCTTCACCGGTCAGTGACAGAGGTAAAAGCCATAAGCACAAGGCCCAAAAGTCTTCCTCAGAGCACCATACTGCCTCCTCAGTTCCGATTTCATCGGTTCCAAGCTCGGCTCCAGTGAAGCTTACCGAGGTCGCCTCATCGGCGCCTACTCTGGCACCAATGACTATGGCACCATCTACTACCTTGGCTTCCAATCAGTTTGTCTGTCTTGGCATCAATGTCGCCCACTTCCGCTCCGATGTCAGTTCCGACAACAACTTCGGAGCCGTTTTTGACATCCACCCCTGTTGTGACTTCGGCTCCGAGCCTGTTCTCGGATCCAACCATACCGTTGTTGCCGGTTTCTAAATTGGAATCATTGGTGCTGTTCTGTGATACACCACAGACCCGATACTCATTGTCTTTGGACCCGTATGTCGGACAAGCCTGCAGCCCCTTTTGAACCGGCTTGATTCTCCCTCAGGGACATCGGTGAGATCCACCAGGAGCCTTCTTGAATTGGATGTGGTGTGCCTTTTTGACCAGCTGCTGACTGCCATGGGAATTTCAAATTTGCCTAGACCCTATCCCTCTCCAGGCTTTGGGTCTGTTACTCCAGCAACCCCTACATACTCTACTCCCTTGGATCCCTTGGTTCCAAGGCTCATATATCCAACGTGTTCTAGAGGACCCCCTTGCTCAGCACCAATGACAGTGTCTGAGGCTCTGAGATCCCTTTGGGTGTCGCTTCTGTCGGAATCCACCCTTCCTCAATCTCATGCTTGGGGGGTGGAACCTCCAGTTCCAGTATCGGCTCCGACTGTGTTGTTGGCCCCGACTTCAGATCCGAGGGTGACTACCACTCCGAATTTGCTTGAGGCTCTGTCCCTATGGGCAGACTGAGTGTAGTGGGGTGTAACCCCGGTTCTGATTTTGTCTTCTTCGGTTACGAGCTCCCACTCCTCTTCGGGCAGGCCCGCTTTCCGGGTGATGGAGAAGGGTGCTTGCTTTTAGCAATCCTCCAACATTGGTTATCCCCCCAGTTCCTTCTGAGCCACAGCTGTCAAAGGCCACCCCCCAGGACAATGACAGCACAAGGCCCAGGAAACCGCTGTCCAGGGTATTTCCCTTTCTGAGTCTTCTTCGGATGCTCTCACAGAAGAACCCCCTCAGAAACAGGCATGTAAGAGGAAACACATGGACTCCCCAGAGGAGTCCCTCACAGAAGATACGGACTATAATGATGGGGAAGGAACCACACGGTCACCCCCTGATGATGTCTCCTTTGGAGACTTCATGGAAATCTTGAAACAGAGGGGTGACTGGAAGCCCTCCAATCCTTCCTTGGAGGAATCCGTATTCCTGCAGGCCTTTTGCTCTTGGCCCTCTACTTCTTGGGTGACCCCCCCCCCCACTGATACGTTGGTTAAGCTCATCGTGCAGCGGGCATGGAAGAACCCAGACTCTGTTGAGGCCATCCCCAGGAGATTAGACAAGTTACTCTCCCCTCCAGAGGATCAACTCCATTGGTCTAGAGGTTTGCCAGTGGACGCTATGGTGGTGGCAGCAGCCATGAAAAAGGACCTTGCGGAAGAGAGTCCTGCTGTCCACCCACCTAACAGAGAGTCCAGGCCAGTGGACAGGTTAGGGAAGTGTGTTTTTGTGTCAGAGACCTTTGCAGTTAGGTCTCTGAAATTTTTGGCACATTTTACGAGGCTCCAGAGAGATCTAATCTCCAAACTCTCCAGAACGCTCGCGGGCTAAGTATCGGATGGAGCACAAGATAAAGTTGCTACCCAACTTGCCACCATAGAGTCAATTTCCAATTCATCCATGAGGTTGCTGTCACACGCAACTGGAGGAGCAGCTAGAGCTGTAGGTGCAGGCGTAGTCATGAGACGCCATGCCTGGATGTGCATTTGTGACCTCGCGGACTCCTTCACATCTTCCTTTTTAAATGCCCCTATTGAACCATCAGCTCTGTTCAATGCTAAGGTCAAGGATACATTAGCCAGGTGTGAGCAAGATGGGAAGACCTTGTCTGCCATTGGCCTACACTTTTCTAAACCTCAGCGTTCCTTCTCCAGGAATCAGAGGAGTTGGGAAGATGTGGCACAAGAAGTCTCAAGGTCGTTTCCAAGACGCATGTGGTGAGGACTCCTCCAGAAGCAGAAGGGGTTCCAATAATGGAAGATGCCCCTTTTGGGGCAGAGGGGGTCCTCAGAACTAGGGCTCCAGAGATTCCTTCTCGGGTAGACAGTATCAGCACTCCTGAGGTGCTGCCTGATTGCTTTCCTCTGGAAGCAGTCGGGGCATGTTTTTCTCTGCAACAAGCTGCCTGGCTGTCTATTACAGATGATCAGTGGGTGCAGAAAATCATTACCAGAGGCTAGCATATTCTCCTAATATCTTATCCAAGACCTCCAGAATCCCTTCCCGATGTTCCACGCAGTCAAAGGGAGGAGGCAGCTTCCGAAATATGAAAGATATGTCAAAAACGAGCCATCCAAAAGGTCCCCCCAGATCAGTGCAGATCAGGGTTCTACTCAAGATTCTTTTTGGTGCCAAAGAAAACAGGGGACTGGAGGTCCATTCTGGATCTCAGCCAACTAAACAAATCTGTAGTTCAGACCAAATTCCGCATGGTCACGATTCAAACCATCCTTCCCTTTCTGCGGGAGGGTGTGTGGATGTACTCATTAGATCTCCGGGATGCGTATTAACATAGCAAGATGGACAAGCACTCTAGGAGCCTCCTTTGCTTCTGGCTGGGAGCCAGTCACTACCAATTCAGAGCCCTGCCTTTTGGTCTCTCGACTGCCCCCAGAGTGTTCACAAAATGCCTTGCAGTGGTGTTTTCAAACCTAGACGATTGGCTCCTCTCCGCCCCCACCAAGCGTCGTCTGGTCAGGGCCCTCTGCTACACCCTGATTCTAGTGGAGTCACTGGGCATCACCATACATTGGGAGAAATCCAACCTTCAGCACTCACAACAACTGGAATTCATAGGGGCAATATTCAACACCCAGTCAAGCCTGATCTCACTTCCTCTTCACAGGCTTCAGAGACTAAGGGCACAAGTTCAAGTGATACTCTGTCGAAGAAAGGTGTCTGCAAGGGAAGTTCTCCAAGCCTTGGGGTCTATGGCTGCAGCCATCCCTATTTTTCCCTTAGCCAGACTACACAAGAGATTACTACAATGGCTCCTTCAGGCCCAGTGGATACCCATTCTTCACCCCCTGAGCTCACAGATTCTCATCACCAACACTTGCAAACAAGATCTCCTCTGGTGAATGAGTACAGATGAAAATCTTTGGTGTTGCCACTTCCAGGCTCCCCAGCCCAGTGCTACGGTGACCACGGATGGCATGGGGGGGCCACTTCCAAGGAAAGTCAGTCCAAGGCATGTGGTCCGATGTAGAGGTCAACTTGCATATCAGTGTCCTGGAGTTAAGAGCAGTGCTATTGGTGTTGCAAGCTTTTCATTTGCTCCTTCCATCCGGAATGATTGCTGTCCAATCGGACAACATGTCCATTGTCTGGTACATAAACAGGGAGGGACCAAATCCTACCCCCTGTGTCACAAAGCCATGAGAATCTGGCAGTAGCTTCCAACTGCTTTCTGATCGCAACGCATATCCCGGGGAGCTCCAATGTGAATGTGGACAGGCTGAGCAGATGCATTCTCCATCCTAACGAGTGGTCTCTCAACCCGAGTGTGGGGCGGAAATTTTCAGCCGTTGGGGCCAGCCATGCTGCGACTTTTTTGCCTCTCCCTCAGACACAAGATGCAGCAACTACTTTGCCCTCTTTCCCATTCTCGGGGAGTCACCGAGAGACGCTTTGATTCATGATTGGCCCACAGGTCTCCTTTATGCTTATCCTCAGATTCTTCTGATCCCCCTTGTTCTAAGGAAAGCTATTTGGTTGAGAAGCAACCTCATTGCCCCATTCTGGCCTCGTCAAGTGTGGTTTCCCTTCTTTCGACCTCTTCTGTTACAACTTCCTTGGATCCTAGACACTCATCAGGACCTCATATCTGACCCACAAGGGCTGACTCCCCCGAATCTGTCCACTCTCAAGCTGACAGCTTGGTTTCTCCACTTCCGTTAGTTGCTAGGCAGGAAACCCTCTCTTCACCCGTACGTGATATTATCTTGGCCTCTCATAAACCATCCACCAGGAAACTTTACAGAGACAAATGGAAAAGATTCTCTATTTGGTCACATAATCAGAAGCTAGACCCGTTCTCAGCCCCTGTAGCCACTGTTCTTCATTATCTGGCTGAACTGTTTGACAATGAGGCCTCAGTTTCCATAATGGGTCAGATGGAGTCCTGCTTATTTCTTCTTGCCTTTGTAAGACTTTTCTCAAGGGTATTTTCCACAGCAGGCCTCCCATCAGGCAGCCGGTGGAGGCATGGAATCTGTCCTGGGTTCTGCAGTCTCTTTTTCTGCCCCCTTTTGAGATGGCTGCAACATGTGATCTTAAATTCCTGTCATGGAAATCCTTATTTCTGGTGGCTATAACCTCAGCCAGACGAATTTCGGAATTACAAGCATTATGTATCAAGAGCCCTTATCTGATCTTTCATAAGGACAGAGCATCACTTCGTACTAACCCATCCTTTCTCCCGAAAGTGGTTTCTGACTTTTTGATTAACCAGTCCATTGAGCTCCCTGTGTTCTTCCCAAATTACTCTAACAAGGGAGAATACTGCCTACATTCCTTGGATGTTCATAGACAATTACGTTTTTATCTGGACAGAACTAAATCCTTTTGCAAGTCGGACCAGCTTTTCATCTCCTTTGCGGGCCCTAGAATGGGAGGTGCAGTATCAAAAGTTACCTTGTCTAAATGGCTCAGGGATTACATTGCCTTCACATACTCACTTATGGAGGGATCTAAGCCTGGCCAAATCAAAGCTCGCTCAACTAGGGCTGTTGCAGCATCTGTTGCCTTTCACTCTATGGCCTCCATGGATGACATTTGTGCAGCTGCCATTTGGGCTAAGCCCCACACCTTTATCAAACATTACAAATTGGATCTGATCTCCAGGGGAAGAGTGGCCTTTGGTTCAGTGGTTCTCAGGTATATTCTTCCATAAGGGCCACCCAGGTTCTCCAAGTAGCTGGGGACTCGGTCCCATCAGTGATGAATAGGAAGAAGATTAACAACTTCAGATAAAGAAGTTATGTCTTACCATAATGTTCCATCTGAGTTGTTGGTCTTCTTCCAGTCATCACACCCTCCCATCGACCCCCTCCAAAGGTTCCTGGTGGATCTTCTGGGTCTTTGTGGTGTCTTAGGGTTTCTGCACAGAGGTGGCCTCTGACTTATTTCTTCTTCTGTATGTTGCATGCAAACTTGATCTGAGGTAACTTGAGTAAAGGGCATTGTGGGTAGCAGCTTAACTCAAGAGTTTCTGGTGCACACAAGCTTGGTATAAGGCCAACTCTGTTCCGAGGGCTCGGAACCGAACAAGAACCCATCAGTGATGACTGGAAGAAGATCAACAACTCAGATGGAACGTTATCATAGGACATAACGTCTTTTTCTTTCAGTTTGACAATGTTCTTTTTTTTTTGCTTTGGTTCCCTGTAATTGGATTACATTCAGAAGGAATTATTTATTTGCCAGTAACTTTATTAGGAATATCAAAAGTTAACATTCTGCCATTGTGCAATATCTTCGGTATGGCTGAGAAGGCTAATCTATTTTTATTTTAGATGATCTTTACATAAATTCATATCATTTAGAACTTCTTAGTAGAGAGTCTGAACTCAAAAGTTATTATACCCAGAGCAAGCCTGGCTAACACTTTAAGTCCTATTTTTAAACCTGTGCAGTGATCATTAGTTACATGTAAGACACTCTACCTACCTACTAGCTACATTCCCTTTATTTGCTGGTTTATGAGACGCATCCAGCTAAGTGACTTTGTTTTGTTATTTGAAGATTTCCCCTTGAACTTTTAGTCAGGTTTTTTCTTTCAACTTCATGACCTTCATGGCAAACTCTAGTTAATAAATTTCTTTCATATCTGAACATCTTCCCTAGTGGGAAGAGTTCTTTGCTTCCATTTATAAGTAAATTATTATTATTATTACTATTTTGTATTCATTAGAGACTGATCAGATTTATTGAGTTGCTCTGAGCCTTCTAGATCAATGAATCATAATGAGTGTGAGATAACTGATAAGGCCAAAGCTTGTCCCACAAGTTTTGTATTTCTTTTGTAAAGGTGCTAAGGGCTGGATAATCCAAAAACATATAACCTAACCCTGAAACCTCCCAGGCCACATCTTCTGCATGAAGGAATAGAAGAAGGAAATAAGTGATTCAGTCTAGAGGGTTGTAAAAAATGTAAACAGGCATTTTACCCAAAACCTGTAAACATTTTAGATCTTGTGGCATACATCAGATCTAACACTTCTCTGTCTCACTCTGACTTCCTGGCTCCCTCTCCCACATTAATTTGAATTTGTTACTTTCTTTGAACCTTTAACCTATCAGTATTTTACATATGCTACTCACAATTCCTTTTCTGGGAAGAAATTCCTCCTTCTCTCAACAGTCAATTTAACAGAAAACAGCCAGTCCCTCCTGCTTCCATTTGAGTAACTTCAATTTATTTAACTACTTAACAATTGTTCAGAAGATCTCAGGGCATCTTCTTCTACTTCTGCCAAGTATATATAACTTTCCCTTGAGACTGGCTTTCCTGTGTCTAAAAGCTGCTCCCACTTCTTTTTTCTTGGTACCATTGCATACTTCTGCATACCCTGGAGAAGTACAACCCCAGACATTTGATAATATAATGAGCAACAACTCAGATTTTCACTTGAGGTTACTTGTTCCTTTAAAAACCCAATTAGATGTTTTTTTATAGATGTGTACAAATTAAAACACATACTCTTTGTCTGATGCCTTTCTTGACCTCAAGTTTATTGTGTATGAACATTCTAGAACATTCAGCATTGAAAATAAGATGGTTTTCCAGACCTGCCCATATTCTTTATCTAGCAAACCATGGAACAGTTTAACGTTTGCTGCAGCTCCCTATAGGTGAAAGTCTGAAAATCCTAAACCAACTACAGCTACAGGGAGTGATAAAATATTCTACCCTATCCCTCTTTTTGTCCTTACCACAGGAAAGTAGCTGCCCCTTTTCTCAAGAGACGTGTAGAAAATAGCTGAAGGATAGGTATGTATGGGCAGCTTAAAGCACCAGAGGCAGGACAGACTAGACTAGTGCCTGGATCTGCTGCACATAATCCACATAAATCCTTTACAGTCTGAGAGAAGAACCCTTTGCAGTTGAAAATTTCCTTATATGTTAATTCTGCTGATGTGGTTAATGTAGTTGTTGTCCTTATTTCTAAGTACATCATTTGATTAAAGTCGTCCAGGAATGTACTGTATATGTGTCAACTAGACCTTGTGGAGAAGTATAATTTATTTTTAGCCACATTTGTTTTTACCATGTTTACTGTATATCTTGCTAATTCTCCGTATTTTCAGACTTCCTGAAAGATTGTTGGGAGATTATGTTCTGGATTCAAAATATAAACTATATGATCATCTGTAAGGACTCTTTAGAACTGCTCCTAGGTTCATAGATTAGTACAAGTTAACTGCCCTTGCGAGCCATTTTTTTAAGCCTAGCCAATTATCCCTTGTGAGACACAAACCCTGTACTTAAGGCAAACACCTTAACCATTAGGCCACCCTCCCAACCCCTAGGTTTGATTATGTATTCCAACTCAAAAAGGTACACCAAATTTAACTTTGCCACTACATTAAATAGAAACCTTAAGAGGGATAAGTTTGTTAATCAAACTATAGCTAGATTATGGATTGATTTACCTCTAGATACTAGAGTACCAGGAAACTTAATTAATTTTAGTCACTGAGTTGATTCTTAAGCTGGCTGTAATAAACACAGGCATTTTGAAGGAGTTTGCATTTCTTGATGGCCAGATGGCTTAAATACAGATACAATCAGAACTTACAGACTTATGAGCCTTGAATATAAGTCTTGTTATAAAAAAAAAATTGCACTTTATTCATCTGCTTTTACTATAATTGTGCTTCTTCCTACTTTATTGCCTTATTTTGCTTGTACTACTTCTTAAAATTACTCATTTGTATTATTCTGCTGCAGTTATTACTGCTTGGTAGTAGTCTGATTAAATTGTAACTGTCATGCTAAGCCTTTTGGTTTAAGCACTTGGGCTTCAAACCAGTTGTTTTACATTAAGAAGGTTTGTGGACTGCATTGTTGTGGCAGGACAGGTAGCTTACATCCTTCTAAGTTGAGAATTGCTGATTGAAGGCTCAGTGTCTGTTATTCCAAAAGTGCATTAGTTCTGGTTTAAGCACTTGGGCTTCAGGCCAGTTATTTTACATTAAGAAGGTTTGTGGTCTGCACTCTTGTGGGAGGAGAGGCTAGATTCTGCCCTTCTGAGCCGGGAATTTCTGGTTAAAGGGTTATTATACCTGCTTATTTGATCTGTTTCTTTCTGAAATTTGTGTGCCTTGTTTGCTGTAGGCCAGAAGTTAGTAGTTTATTGGCCATTTTGGGCTAATTTCTATCTGTTTTATTTTGGCTCCACAAAGTCTACTCTTCAATTTTCCCTTGGAACTAGACAAACTTTCAACTTAAGCACTCAAACCATACATTTCACAGCCCAGCACTTGCTCAAAACTTATAGCAAGCACTAATTAACCCTAGCATTAGACCCCCATATACTGTCCAGAAGGAGAAGGCTGTCTATTCGTCCTTACCAGCCAATCAGTAAAACAGCTCACTTTACCTATTCAGGCATGTCCAAAGGGCAGTTTCAGGTGTAGTCTGCAGTCCAACTGGTGAATCTGGGCATTTTGAGGCAATGTTACAACTGCCTCATGTACACAGACAACCCTCTCCTCCTACCACCAAACACTAATATATGCGAGAGATGCAATTATAAAGCCAAACTGGAGGCAAAGCTCTCTCAACCCAAGACTGGAACTGACAGTCAAGAGGAGAAGGAAAATACTTGCAACAAACCACCAGTCTCACATAGACCTACTAAACCAACACTGGCAAATAACACACATAAATACACAAAAACATACTCGAAGGCTCTAAATAAAAATTTGCAAAAGCAACAGAGACCTCCAAAGCAGACACCCAAGCAACCTCCACACCCCATCACAAACCATGAAACACATACTTCACATAATCAGTGTGCCACGCAATCACAGCCCTTAAGGCAAAATAACATACCCAACACACTAGTAATAGGTGACTCTATAATCAGGCACACTGATGTCCCACTAACTAGGCTGGACAAGGAGAAGGTTACAGTTAGCTGCCTGTCGGGCGCCAGGATCCGCCACATCACACAAGCACTCAAGTTGCTTCAGAACAAGTGCAAATACGACTCTGTCATTGTCCATGTTGGTGTGAATGACTTGAGATGTACCTCCCTGGACTACATGAAAAGAGACATGGAAGAGCTCTCTGACCATGTAGCCCAGGCCAGTATGACCCTGACCCTGAGTAGCATCCTGCCCTCACCAAGAATGATGCCACAGTATAAAGAAAAAATGATAAATTTCAACAATTGGCTAAGTTTCTGGTGTCATTCAAAGGGGATCCAGTATCTGTCCACCTGGGATGACATGCTCGACAAACCACGTTGCTTCGCAAGAGATGGCTTGCACCTGTCATCCTTAGGCTTTTGAATATTGGCCAAGGCTTTTGCCGCCCCCATAGTGCCTTTTTAGGCAAGGCTCAAATGACAAACCCACCTCCGTAAATAGCACAAGTAACCAAAAACTGAGGGTAATGCTACTCAATGCCAGAAGTCTAAATCTCAAAATGCATGCATTCGAGGCACTCCTCAGTATGGAGAACATTGATATCTGTGCAGTAAGAAAACCTGGTTTAAGGCTTCAGAGAGCACCCCAGCATTACCAGGCTATAACTCATACCATACTTTTCAGCTACAGAACTCGGACCGAAACACAAAAGGTGGGGGTGTATCCATATTCATCAAGGATACCCACACCTCCAGGTTAGTGGCATAGCACAATGCCTCAGAGACCATCCATGTGAAAGTAACAATGGGCAAAACTGTAATTCAAATTGTAGCTTGCTACAGATTACCCACCATGACCCAGGACCCCCATTCTAAGTTTCTGGAGACACTGGAAAATATGAAGGTTCTACCAAACACCCTAATATTGGGTGATTTCAATTACCCAAACATTAACTGGGAGAACTACTTAAGTACTAACTCCCTTGCCCAGCGCTTCCTAGAATTTATAAACTCGAACTCCCTGGATCAACTGGTCAACACCCCCACCAGAGGTGACAACATATTGGACCTGGTCATCACCAACATGGGCGACCGGTGTTCTACACCAGAGGTCAACCCCTCGCTGGTTAGATCAGACCATAGACTAATCACTCTGGATATCCACATTCCGCCCCCACCCCCAGTCAAGGAAACCACCGTGAAAAACTTTTCAAAAGCAAACTTCACGTTACTTAAGACTGAGGTGGAAAGGTTCACAGCCCCCATGCTAAAGGACAATGCTGTCCAAGCTGCTGAATCCCCTTACAAAGGCATTCTATGAGCACCTACAAGAATGCATGGATTATGCTATCTAAAGCAAAACCAAAACTCACTCCTCCAAGAAAAGGAAACCAGTCTGGTGGACCCCTGCCATAAACAAGCTATACAATAGAAGGAGGAAACTAGTACAGAAAAGAGTAAAATCCCAAGAAGAAAAGACATCCCTGATCAGTATCAGCAAGAAACTACAATCCCTCATAAAATCATCCAAGGTTAGCTTCGAAAGAAAAATTGCCAAGGACTCCAAAGATAACCACAAAGCGTTCTTTAGCTATGTCAAGAACCTAAGTGGAAACTCTAAGGTCTGCTCTGAGTTAGTGCAGAATGGCACAAAATACACTGAACCGACTGATATTGCCAACATTCTAGCAGACAGGTTTAGTGCAAACTTCAACCCCCCTCTCACCCCCTAAAGGGCCTATAGCCATACCAGAAGAATGTAGAGCCCCGGCAATCACCGACACACATGTTAAAACAGCCCTATCCAAAGCCAAAAACACAGCTTCAGTGGGACCGGACGGTGTCCCAGGCTGTGTCTTACACGAGCTCCAAAATGAACTAACCCCTCACCTAAACACACTGTTCAAACTCAGCCTCTCTACAGGCTATGTACCCATAGAGTGGCACACAGCAACAGTTATCAACAACGGATCCCGGGAACTATCACCCTATAAGACTGACAAGACTATGGAACATATTATCATGGAACTCATTAACAGAGACATTGGTAATCTCCAAACATTGGACCCTACCCAGTTTGGCTTTGATAAGGGCAAATCATGCCTCCTAATCCTGGTGGATTTCTTTGAGACAGTTACCAAGGCTTTAGATGAGGGAAAGGAGGTCCATACAGCCTACCTAGACCTCGCAAAGGCTTTCAACACCATTCCCCATTCTGGTATTATAGACAAGCTCACCAGCCTGAACATAAACCCCTATGTCACGAGATGGGTTGCCAATTGGCTCATGGATAGAGCCCACACAGTGAGAGTTGCAGGCTCTAGGTCCGACTCTAAACCGGTTACAAGTGGCGTCTCCCAGGGCTCAGTCCTGGGACCCCTCCTGTTCGGTATATACTTCTCAGAGATACAAGCAAGCACAGGAGGACTATGGTTGACCAAGTTCACAGACGACTGCAAACTGGGGGCCATAATTGAATCTCCCGCTGATACAGACACCCTCCAGAAGGGTCTCACTGAGACGGATACCTGGTGTCAAAATCATGGCCTCAAGCTAAATGCCAAAAAGTGCATAGTCATCCCCTTTGGAAAAAACAAAGTATCCGTGAACTACCACATACGTAGTAGTCCCCTAAATACAGAAAATGTAATAAGGGATCTGGGGACCCAAGTAGATAGTAATCTCTCCTTTGATAATCACATTGCCAAGGTGGCTAGAAAATTCTTCTATGTGGCCCACCTAATCACAAAAGGGTTCGCATTTAGAAGAAAAGAGGTTATTGTGCCCCTCTACTCATCACTCATTAGACCCATCATAGAGTACAATGCTCCATTTGGGATGTACCTTACAAGACACCTGCAGCAGCTGGAAAGACCACAGAAGTACCTCACCAAGAGGATTACTGGCCTCAAGCAGATGCCCTATGCAGCCTGACTGAAGAAACTCCAGCTGTACTCGGTTGCATACCGCTTACTCAGAGGTGATCTCTGCCTGACATACAGAGGCCATGTCCAACCCAGAATTGATGGACATGCTCCACCTAAAAAAAACAAATCCCCAAGAGCCACACGCTGTAGGGATCTAAACCTCACCACAACGATAAATAGGATGTGCTGGAGGGATAGATTCATGTCCCAGAGACTCCCCATGCTTTGGAACAGGATTCCAGTCTACATTAGGCAGAGCCCCTCACTAACACTCTTCAAGAGAAACCTTGATGAGTGGATAGGAAACAGAAAATTTACCCCGGGCATCACTGCAGTGGCTCTGCTGGACAGAGGCACAGGGAACTAATCTAAGGGGGTGGCGAAAGCCAACACATTCTGGCTAGGCTTATAGATGCCCTTGGGCAGATAGCCTAGTACTTACCTATGAACCTATGAAGTAATGATACACATGATACTTCTTGTTTTAGTGTTGCGTTCCTGGTCAAGATTTTGATACCCTTTTCTTATTAGTTATGGATATTTCAGTTTCACTTTAGTCTGACTGGGCCTAGCCCTTTGTCAGCAGACACACAGGAAGAAAATCTCTGTTAATAAACAAAGTATTTGATAAGGATAGCAATAAAAATAAAACATACAATGGATAAATGAGTAGAACATATTAAACAGTGCAAAGATCTGTTATGGTTATCTTAAATCCAGTCAAGTATCACATAATGATTCTTTTAATATTAGAACACTTAAGTCCACAGTGGTCCTATACAACAGTGCCAATATTCAGAAGTTCTTTACATGACCATTCATTTGGTATATAAGTATCACAACATACCCTTATCATCACTGGGTTAGCTATCATGAGATCATAATGCCAGGCTTCTTGAAATCCTCACAGATCAATAACCTAGCAAGTACCTATTAATTTATGGCACTGCAGATAGTGAAACTAAATGTTGCTTTAAAGAGAGAGAGAGAGAGAGAGAGAGCATAGTTAATTTTATAAGGCATATAGCAGGAGAGACCATTAACCCATACTGACAAGAGGTTCCATATTCAAAGAACATGAGAGGTAAAAGCACTGTCTGCACAGCAGCAGAAATTCCCAACTATTTTCAGTTGAAATTTATACTTATACTAGGGGTTGTCCTACCTGACACATGCCAATGAAATTTGTTCATTTATTTATATATTTGTTACTGGAGTTTTGCAATCTTTGTATAATATGTAAAAAACTAGATAAATTTCAGTATGTAATGTCAATTTTGTTTGGAAAGCGAGAACTGCACCAAGTGAGATAATGTATATAAGTATTATGACAGAGAGTATACATCCTCTACAAAGTCTGCAAACTTGTTATAGGCTTTGCATAAACATTATAAAAGATCCAATTCCAGGTGATCACACTGTCAAACAACTGTTTAGATAGGAGCACGGATTAAGCAGTGCTAAACTTTGCTGGAATGGTAAGATGTTATGTGCTGTCTGGGCATGCTTCTTGCTGTTCTTTTGACTGCCGTACCATTTAATATTCTGCTCAGGTCAAGCACAAATGTTAACAGCCCAGTGCCCGTAATATTCACAGTGTTGGCACTGCCTAAATGGTGCCATTACCTGCTTTGCATTTCTTTGATTTGGTTCATTGGTTACAACACAGCTGCATCACACTATTCATTAGTTGTAACTGCACACAAGGAGAGCATTTGTTTTGCGCTCTAATTTGACACTGTCCCAGGATTTTTCCCTGGCTTATCTTATTAATTAACCATTTCTTAGCAACTGCATTGTTACTGCTTGCTGGACAGTTACTGGATGATCCCTCTGATATGTTGGAACATCAAACTCGATAAAAGATTGCTGCCTTTCACCCTTTGTGCCATTCATGTACTGTGCTAAAAGTGTTGCAGAGAACAAATGATAGGTGCCTCTTTTGTCTTTACTGACTTCTTTGTTGCTGTGTATTCATTTTAAACTCTCTTGTTCTTCTTTTACTGGGCAGCATTGTTAAATTGGGTTGATGGATTCCTGACTTCGTCTGAAACATTTAAGTTATTCTACTAGTCTGTAACCAATGGTGCTCTTAAGCAATTCTGTTAAAACAAGCTATGTTTTATATGATGGAGTTTGTTTCAGTAATCCTGCAAAATGTCCACAAGTTGTTTCCTGTGAACAAACTGTCTGTTTGTTAAGTCAGGGCAACCAGAAGAAACTACCCACACACTTTTTTTAGTTCTCTGTTGACTTTCAGCATTCTGTAACTGATGCCAACTGGGTTCAGTGACCATTATGTACTGAACCTTTCTAAACATTTATTTCTTGGCTCATAGCATTTCTAATTAAGTTTTTCATTTCACTGTTTTGGACACAACACCTGTTGCTAATATTCTGCTCAGTTCTACACAATTTTTATTTTATTTAACTCTTTACGGTTTGCTTGGGATGGTACAAGCTGTACTTTGTTTACATTTAGTTTGAAGTACTTGTTTGTATTTATTTGAACCATTTACTGCTGAGCAGATATCCCTCCCCACCACCACAGGGTAACAGTACACTTACAAAGTGCAACAAAGTATTGAACCATTTAAATGAACATGTTTAATGTAACTCAGTGTTATGGAACCTCGGTGTTAAGTTATTTTAAGTAAGGGGGTACAAAGGTGAATGCTCTTGCATGGGGGGATGTTAATGCTTGTCTCCCGACATTACCCAGGGCTGTCTGTTTGTTGTTATTCCATGCTTTATCTTTTAAACAGTCCATTACTTTAGAAGAACTTCAGTGTACCATATCTGTTTATTTTATCTAATTGGTTATTCTTTAAGTTTTCTAGTCCCGTTTTTGTTATTTGAAATGTACATTAGCTGCTCTGCTGTCAGTTGTTTTGATCGATATTCCTTAGTAAAATTGCCCCATGATTTCAAATACTGTTTTCTATCCTGCTGAGCATTTACTACCTCCCCTCAAACAACTTTGATTTTATTTCACTGCTTAGTGCTGCACAATGTTTGTTTATTTATTTGTCTTCCATCCATCCTTTGTTGACCCAGTTAGTCCCATTAAACTAGTAGCCTCTTTTCTGGGGAGACCTGAGGTGGTATTTATTTTTGGCAAATAATATAACATATTGTTCTGTTGTATTTATTAGTGCTTGTGTTTGCACTTTGGTCTAGATTTGAATGTTTCTTTGTCAGTATATGGCCCCACTCTTAACAGTACTATATGATAAAATGTAAATGAAATTATTGGAGAATCTACCTTTGTTGCTGAATTTCCCTTCTGCTTGCTTATTCTGCATTATTACTTCATGACTATTCCTGTTTTTCCATAGTTTCTCTGTTCTGCATACTACAAGTTTCTGCTTTTTTGTGTTAATATGCTATAGTATTGCATAGTTATATCCTCACTCATCCCTAAACCTTCTAGGTATATGTATCTGACACTGGTTTCTGGTCATCAGATGCTTATTATTACTCATGTAATATAACAGTCTGGAATCATTATAACCCCTATATTATCCTGTTTATTTTAACTTGTTCTTTCAAATCGCTCCCTGTGATGCTTTCACATCCTTTCCTTAGTTTCAGGGAAGGATTATTTGCATGTCATAGTGTAATCTCACTGAGTGCTGAATGCGTTTGATTACACTCATGTCTGAGCTTTATCCATACTTGTTTTAAAGCACATGCCTGTGTCTTAGTGATGTCCTTCAAGGATGCATCTGCAGTCATCACATATGGGTTGTCCTGCCTCAGGCAGCCCTTCGGTCGGCCGGATTCCAAAGTCTGGGTCTGGCCTCGGCTGATGTCGCACTTTCCCCGACGTCAGAGCGCCTGGGGTATAAAAGCATCAGCCGATGCCATCTTCCTCAGTCTTTCTTGGCGCGTGGTGCCCGAAGCAGAAGCAGTTCGCAAGTGCCGGTCGGTCAGCTCCTGTGATTCAGCTACCGAAGACTTCGAAAAAGCTAAGTACCCCGTTGGGGACTCTTTCTTGCCTCAGCCGATGTCAGATAAAGTTAATAATTGTTTAACCTGTGGGAAACAAATACTTCATAAGGATTTCCACTCTTACTGCCTCCCCTGCCTAGGCCCAGACCACGACGTCTTGGCCTGTTCAGCCTGTGCTTCCTTCAACCGACGAACTCTTAGACGTCGGTCAGAGTTTGCAGAGGAGTTTTTTGGGGCTAGTTTTGCTTATATAATGCCGTCGGAGACTCCGACTTCGCATTTAGTCAAAAAACGGAAGGACAAGGACCGACACACGCGGGCCATGGTTTCGGCTGAAACCTCGGTCAGGCCTACCGCGAGTGTCTCGGTTTCGGCTGAAACCGAGTCCTTGGTACTTCCTACTACCGAAACCGCACAACCGACTACCTCGGCCCTGGAGGCCCCGGCCGAGTCGGTCATTGAATTACCTACTGATACCGGTGTCCAGGAACCTTCCGACACCATTACTTTAGATAAGTCTACTCCTGCACGTGGTGCAGCCAGACCCCCTGCTTCCATGTCCATTAAGGCTTTCTCTAGGGCTAAGGCTGCTAAACTTTCTAAGGCTTTGCCTCCCAGAGTTACCTCTCAGAGACCTTCTTCTAGTTCTCAGATTCTTACCCTACCAGAGGATCTGATTTCATTAATTAGGGGCTCCCAACCTCATCCGGACAGGGGCTCTCAACCTCCTCCAGACAAAAGGCCCAGGGTTGAGCCCTCTGATCCACAGTCCTCAGATGAGTCCACGGATGCCTCTGCTCTGTCAGACCACCAGGAGGAGGCTTATTCGGCCTACGAGGATTCTGATGCTGAAGAATCTATTCCCTCGGCCTCCCCTCCTGAAGAGTTTTCATTTGGAGAAACATTACACACTATGAGAGAACACTTTCAATGGCAGGGTCAGGAATTCTCTGATTCCAGAAAGAGATTAAGGACCTTTTTACATTTACCTCAGCACAGGCCCTTAGCTATACCTCCTGTTTTGAATGTAATTGATGATGTTTACTCAGATGCTTGTACTGCCCCTGACTCTCTCCCTCCGGCTCCTGCCAAACCTGATAGGTACTACAGGGTCGCGGACTCTCATTTTCACCTGTACAAGGCCCACTCTGCTGACCCAGAAACTATTTCCCAGGGCCCTAAAGGGGTTGCAGCTGCCACTGCTAAAAATCCTCTACCCTCTGAAAGGGAGTCCAGAGCATTAGAGAGATGGGGTAAGAAAGTGTATACTTCTGCAACTCTTTCCATGAGGGCATTAAACTGTCAATTCCATATGATACAGTATCAAGAGTATTTATTAGATGAATTGCATAAGAAACTGTCCTCTTCTGAACCCCTTGATCGTAAATCCCTTTCAGGATCTGGTGCATAATTCCCAGCAGGTCAGTAACCATTTTTTGCAGTGTGGTTATGATGCATTGGAAGCTTCATGTAGATCAGCTATGACAGGTGCAGTTATACGTAGGCATGCCTGGCTGAAGGAACAATCTCTGCCAGACCATGTTAAAGCTAAGCTTTTGGATGCTCCTATGGAAAAGCAAAAATTATTTGGTTCCACGGCTCAAGAGGTTTTAAAGAAATTTGAAGAAAAGGCAAAATCTGTGCAAACAGTTAAGGACTTTCTGCAATTCCAACCACCGAGATTCAGCAGAAATTGGCCTACTAAGAATCGGTCCTTTCCGGACTCAGACAGATCTCAAAGAGGCAGGAATAGACATGCCAGAGGTAGAGGGCAAGCTAGAGGCTCCTACAGAGGCCGTCAGTGGCAGCCTCCCAACCAGAGAGGTAGTGCAGGAACTACAACTGCTACACCAGGACAGACTCAATGACTTTATTTTGACTCCGCCGACCAGGGCTCAATTAGAAGCACCTTTGGGCGGAAAACTTTCTTTATTCTCAAAAAATTGGCACAGCATTACAGGGGACACATGGACACTACAAATAATAGACAAAAGGATACAGGTTCCATTTCCACTCTTTGCCAAAAAGAAAAGGCATGCCAAACCTGCCACAAAATCAGAGGGCAGAGGCTTTGAAGCAAATTACCAACTTACTACAAATGAAAGCCATAGAAAAGGTACCTCTTTCAGAACAAGGCCAGGGATTTTACTCAAGATTATTCCTTGTTCCAAGAAAAGAAAATCAATGGAGGCATATTCTCGACTTGTCCGCACTGAATACACTCATTGTGCCAAAATTCAAAATGCTGACTCTACAGCAACTCCTTCCCATGCTGGGCAAGGGGTCTTGGCTGGTGACTCTAGACCTCAAGGAGGCATACCTGCATGTCCCTATTCGACAAAGCTGCAGAAGACACCTCAGATTTCTTGCAGGGTCAGAGCATTATCAATTCTCAGCATTGCCCTTTGCCTTATCTACTGCGCCCAGAGTATTCACGAAATGCCTGGCATCAGTAATTGCACACTGCAGACTTCAGGGGATTCAAATCTACCCTTATCTGGACGACTGCCTAATACAAGCGGATAGCAAGCAAACTTTGTTAAAGGACTTGGACTATGCCATTCATCTGTTACAGGCCTTGGGATATACAGTCAAC
The DNA here is from genome assembly GCF_019279795.1 of Protopterus annectens. Taxonomy (NCBI): domain Eukaryota; kingdom Metazoa; phylum Chordata; order Ceratodontiformes; family Protopteridae; genus Protopterus; species Protopterus annectens. Next base: position 1,210,952,922 of record NC_056747.1, on the reverse strand, counting down.
ATCCACAAATCAAGACTGGTTCCATCCCAAAGAATAACATTCCTGGGTGCGGATCTAGACACAACCACCCAGATGGCTTTTCTCACAGAAGAAAAACAAGAACAGCTACCAGTTTACTTTCAGAATCTCACAAGACAAACTCAGATGACTGCAAGGAAAATCCTGCAGGCCCTTGGTTACATGGTATCTTGCATTCTTCTGATCCCACAAGCAAGGCTTCATATGAGGAAATTACAATAGTACCTAAGAAATTTATGGACTCAGCACAGTCACAGCTTAGAAGCTCTGATTCCACTCATTCCTTGCCTTCAAAAGGAATTCCTGTGGTGGGCTCAAGCCTGCCAGTTGAACAGTGGGCTGCCCTTCAGCAAGCCAAGAGCCAACCAAACCATCACCACGGACGCTTCAGACCAAGGTTGGGGAGCGCACATGGAGGACAGATGTATACAAGGGCTATGGACACAAAGAGAGCTGCACATGCACATAAACCAAAAGGAATTGCTGGCAGTGATACACGCAATCGAGGCCTTCAAACCTTTCCTTCAGCAAGGCCACCTGCTCATAAGGACAGACAACACCACAGTTATGTGGTACATAAACAAGCAAGGAGGCACCCATTCCTACCCTCTTTGCAGACTGACAATGAACCTATGGGAACTGGCATTGAAACTCAACATACAGCTACAGTCCCAGTTCGTGCCAGGGAAAGACAATACACTGGCAGACGGCTTAAGCAGAACTACCATGGATGCACATGAATGGATGCTGCACCCAGACATCTTCTTGCAAATCACACAATCATGGGGAAGGCCGGAAATAGACATGTTTGCTTCCCCCTAAATCATCAACTGAAGAAATTCTGCTTAAGGACATACCACCCACAAGCTTGGAAAGTGGACGCTCTCTCTTTCAGCTGGAAAGCTCTAACAGTGTATGCTTTCCCACCTCTTCCACTAATGACCAAGGTCCTACTGAAGATCAGGACAGAGCAGCCCAGAGTAATCCTGATAGCCCCAAACTGGCCAAGACAGCACTGGTACCCACTGTTAAAGAGCTTGTCATAGACAAAACCATGGCCTCTCCCCTTATGGCCACTTCTACTGACGCAGCACAATTTCAGGACTCTACATTCCAACCTGAAAACCTTGCAGCTAACTGCCTGGAGAATACCATGACTCCCACTCAGGATAACCTATCCCAGAGAGTGAAGGATATTATTATGGAAGCTCGCCGACCTTCCACAAGGAAGGCATACACAGCAAAATGAAAAAGATTTCACACCTGGAACACAGCAAAGGGCCTAGATGTAACTGTGATGAATATGGCATACATATTGGAATACTTGGCAGAATTGTCCCACAGTGGCCTGTCTTACTCTTCCATCAAGATACATGCCTCAGCAATCTCAGCAGAACACAATCTAAATCCACCTGTCTTCTCTCACCCTCTACTAAGATAATTTCTAAGAGGAATCAAAAACATTAATCCTCCAAGGAAACCACCTCTACCTACTTGGGACCTGAATTCCGTGTTGGAAAAACTAACACTTCCTCCCTTCGAACCAGCAGCATCGGCAGATGTACAGTTTTTGTCTTGGAAAACTGCCTTCCTTCTGGCCATAACCTCAGCAAGAAGAGTATCTGAGCTACAAGCTTTAATGACGGTGCAGCCATTCCTTATCTTTCATCAGGACAGAGTTTCTTTGAGGACCAATCCTACATTCATGCCAAAGGTGGTATCCAGGGTATCTTTGAACCAAGCTATTCACTTGCCTACATTCTTCCCACAGCCACAAAATAAAGGGGAAAGACTTCTGCACACCCTGGACATACACAGACAACTACGCTACTACTTGGACAGAACTAAAAGTTACAGAAAGACTGACCAGTTGTTTGTAGCATATGCTGCTGGGGTACAAGGAAAAGCAATTTCCAAACAAAAAATTTCCAAATGGATAGGAAATTGCATTTGTTTTTGTTACTCCTTTCATGGAAAGACTGTGCCAGCTAACATTAGACCTCATTCCACGAGAGCCACAGCCACCACCACAGCCTTCCTAAGAGGGGTGGCTACCAAGGACATTTTAGAAGCTGCTACATGGAGCTCCATGCATACATTTGCCAAGCATTACAATTTGCCTTTATACTCCAGATCCAGAGCAGGGTTTGCTACGGCAGTCCTGCAGGGTATCTTAACTACACCATCCTTCATTTAGTACCTCCACCCCCAGTTTGGCTATGGTATTCTACCCATATGTGATGACTGCAGATGCATCCTTGAAGGACATAGTACAGTTTTGTACCTACCATAAATGTAGATGTCCGATAGGTATGCATCTGCAGTCAGGTTTACCCTCCCTCCTACCCCTCTGTGGTATTCCTAGGGTGCTTACCCCCCTTTTAGCTAGCTGGGGGAATCTATTATGGTGTATTTGTTTGTATATACATGTATATATATATATATATATATATATATATATATATATTTGCAAATGTTTGGAATTTTATTGCATTTATCCAAATTTAGCCTTCCTAGAGGGCACCTGGCATCTGGGGCAAGAAAAACTGAGGAAGATGGTGTCGGCTGATGCTTTTATACCCCAGGCGCTCTGACGTTGGGGAAAGTGCGACATCAGCCGAGGCCAGACCCAGACTTTGGAATCCGGCCGACCGAAGGGCTGCCTGAGGCAGGACAACCCATATGTGATGACTGCAGATGCATACCTATCGGACATCTACATTTATGGTAGGTACAAAACTGTACTTTTCAGTGCTTTAGCTTTGCCTCATACCTTCTCTTCACTGCATAATCTCAGTGATCTAATTTTCTGCTGGCATCTTCACTACTACTCTCCCATGGCTTCCTACCTTTCATGTGCATTAATGTAGCACACCTTTTTTTAGTTCTTTTGCTACCTGAATTGCTTCCTTCCATTTTGTCTCACTTCTGTCCCATTCATTCCCTGCAAATGTTATGTTTCTTATCCTTCTCTCCTGTCATAGCCACTGTCATCCTTTTATGATTCCTTACGTCTCACTCCTTGTTTTGGGTCTGTCTCTTCTCATGCTGTTTCCAGTTGGCATCCTTTACTCATTACCTGTTTATTCTATTTAAAGGAAAAATCCACCTTCTCCTACAGTTTAGCTCAATTCTTAAGTTGCTTTTCTCCCTACAGTATGATTCCTGAAAACTACTTGCATTTTCTAAAACTTTCATTTCCTCACTTTAGTATCAAAGGAAGAGAAATGCCACCCACTTTTTCTTAAGCTTAACTTCTCATATAAGTTGCAGAGGAATTTGTCTACATAACCATGACATACCGCAGACAGAGAAATTTGTAGTCATGAGCTCAGACTGCTGTAAACAAGACAGAGAGGTGTGAAACTGTTTTCCATTGTCTTTATTGCAGAGAGGAAGAGCACTTTACACTGATTCACATCTGCTTCCAATGTAGCCATGCCTTTCATAGCAAAACAAAGCAATTAGATTAGTCAGTGGTTCAAACTCAGGCAGTTGTTACCTGTTTTGACAAATTTACATAAGCAGCATCACCGTATTGAAATACTAAGCTTTAAACTTTAAATGTTTTTTTATACTACTTTACATTTTAAGAGAACTTAAATGTAGTAGCAAAAATGTCTGTGACATTTAGAGAAAAGTTAGAAACTATTTTTTTTCTAATTCTTGTAAAGTATCAGCACATTTGCTAAAGTGTAGGGGGAGGGGCTGTCAGTTCATCAAGGACTACAAAAAGATACTTTGAACAAGGGCTCCAGTTTAGCAAATGTTTTGGTTACAGCTGTATAATTCTTTAGTATACTATAAAACAAGCCCTGAGAGACACAAATGGGGGCCATTCAAGAAATAAAAGTAGTAGTCCTGTTACAGACAGTATATAAAATGACAGTGACTGACACTAAACCCATTATATGTTAATCGAATGGGAATAAACCACTACTTCATTATGTCTAGCATGACTCATATAAGCCAGACTTGAAATGGATTATGGGAAAGAGAAAGGCTTGAAGAAAAATAAGATCACATTGATATGTCAAGTCCCACTGACAGCCATTTTGCAGAAAACATTAAAAATCTACACGAAGCAGTCAGAGTGATTTTGAGATGTTGAAATAACTCACAAAACAGAGACAGGGTGAAAAAATATATTTTTTTAGTTCTAAGGTAGATATTTCCTTTAATAATACTTTTCTTCATTAAGTCACTTTATCCTTCTGTCTTTCCTTATTTTTCCAAACCTTCAAATGTGTTCTTGATACCAGTGCTGCTACTTTTTGATGACATCCCGATTCCTACCAAACCAAGTTTGTAATTTGCTTCTCTTGCTGCCTCTATCCCTTAGTCCTCCACTGTAAGACACTTTCTGACATATGTACTGGATATGTCTGTTGTCTTGCAGTTAAGATATACATGTTTGAAAACTGGATGTTGAGTTGTATTGTGGATGTTACAATTATTTGAGAATCATGGCTGAAGACTGGACTATGTATGTGCTTATCACCTTACAACCCTTGATGTTCTTCATGTTTCACTGTTGCAGTCATCACATTTGGGTTATCTGCCTGCAGTTAGCCCTCAGCCAGCCTGAATACCAGTATCTTGGATTCCTGCATTGGATGCTGTCTCTTCTTCCATGATGTCAGGTTGTCAGGGGTATAAAACATGCAGCCGATGCCATTACATCAGTCTTTCTTGCCGTGCGGTGCCCGAAGCAGAAGCAGTTCGCAAGGGCCGGTCGGCCGACTCCTGAAATTTTCGTTTTCGAGATACAGAACCGAAGTCCTCAAAAAAAGTTAAGTACCCCATTGGGGATCCTTTTTCTTGCTCTAACTGATGTCAGTAAAAGTTAACAATTGTCTTACCTGTGGAAAGCAAATACCTCATAAAGATTTTAATTCATACTGCATTCCTTGCTTAGGCCCAGACCACGATGTCCCTTGCTGTCGGTTTTGTGCCTTGTTCAACCCCTGAACTATTCGTCGTCGGGCTATCTTTGCAGCAAATTATTTTGGTACCCGGTATCCATACTCCGAAATGGCTTTGTTAATCCATCCGACTACCGATCTTCCAAAAAAACGTAAGAGAGAGAGACGAGAGACAGCATAAAACCCAAAAACAACAACGTTCGTTAAGCTAGTCACCAGTCTGTACTCGGCATCAGTGAGGCGCAGCCCCTGATACCCACTACTTCAGATTCACAGGCCTAAGACCCATTCGGAGTTCGGTATGCCGCGAGATGCTTCTTCGACTATGGAACCTGCAGGTGTCTCTACCTTGGATGGGTCCAGAGCCGCTGTGCAGGCACCGGCTTCTGAGGGTGTATTCAGGCTTACAGACTTGCATTTTAAACCAACGTCATCTTCTTCATCCAGACCTAAACCTCGCACCACGCCTAAAAAAACAATGTCCAAACCACATACTCAGTCCCATATGCCTAAAAAAATTCTTAGAATGGCTGAAGACCTTATTACCTTAATTAGGGGAAGCCAGCCTCCCCCCCCTCTAAGAGATCTAGAACTGATTTTCCTTCTGATTCTTCTGATTAGGAATCTGATATTTCTGTTTCTTCTGATTACCAGGCTTTGCCCTTATCTACCTGTGAGGATTCTGATGCAGAGGATTCCATTCCCTCTGCTTTCCCTCCAGAAGATTTTTCTTTTGGTGAAACCTTGCGCACTCTTATTGAGAATTTCCACTGGGAAAGCCAGGATTACTCTGACTCCAAAAAGAGGCTTAGGGAATTCTTACTCCTTCCTCAACACAGGCCTTTTGCTATCCCTCCTGTTCTGGACATTGTAGATGATGCTTTTTTGGAATCTAGCCTTTCCCCAGACACTTTACCTCCAGCTCCCAGAAAACCTGACCGGTATTACAGAGTACCTGACTCTCACAAGTTCCTCTTCAAGAATCCTATTGCGGATCCAGAGACAATTTCCCAAGGGCCAAAAAGGTATTAAGGCTACTGCTGCCAAAAATCCTACCCCTTCTGGTAGAGATTCTAGAGCCTTGGACAGATGGGGTAAGAAGGTATACACTTCTGCTACTTTGGCCATTAGAGCTTTAAATTGCCAGTTTCATATGTTAAAGTACCAGCAGCATATTATGTGACTACTTGAAAATGATGTTGATTCCTGACTGTGCTTAACACAAAGAATTACAGGATTTAATGCATTCTGCAGAACAAGTTGGTAAACATACTTTGCAATGTGGTTTTGACTCTTTAGAAGCATCTTGCAGGGCAGCTGTCACTGGGTCGGTACTTTGAAGGCATGCTCTGCTTAAGGAGCAAAACTTGCTAGATCATGTTAAAGCTAAATTACTGGATGCTCCCTTAAACCAAGACCGCCTGTTTGGCAACAAATCAGAAGTCCTCAAAAAGATGGAGGAAAAAGCTAAATCTATGCAAACTGTTAAAGATTTCCTACAAGTACAGCCTCCTAGATTTAGTAGGCATTTGCCTTCAAAGAATTGGTCCTTTCCAGTCTCTTCCATGCCTTCTCAGTCCAAACCCAGGAACAGCAGACCACCTAGGTTACAGTCTCAGGCTATGCACAGGCCTAAGCAGTGTGGGGCTCCGATTTCCAAAGCAGGGAGTAGTAAGCCACCCCCCTACGGTAAAATAGCACAATGACTTAACCTTAACCCTTCCAAGCCCTGCTCAACTGCTTGCCCCCTTAGGAGGAAAACTTGCCCTACATGAAAAAAACTGGGAACTCATTACCCAGGACAAATGGGTTTTGGATATAGTTTCCTAAGGATACAGATTCCACTTCCACACCCTACCAACCTCAAACGGTTGGCAAGACCTACCCCCAAATCAGTGGGCGGAGGCCCAATAACAGGTTCTCTCTCTCTTCTAAGTATCAGGGCTATTCAGCCTGTCCCAGCAGAATAAAGGGGACAAGTTTTTTTTCAAGACTTTTCCTGGTACCCAGAAAAGACAGCTCCTGGCGTACTATCCTGGACCTCTCTATTCTAAACACCTTTCTGGTAATCCCAAATTTCAAAATGCTAACACTTCAGCAGCTGCTTCCTATGCTAGGCATAGATGCCTGGTTGGCAACCTTAGACTTAAAGGAAGCTTACCTGCACATTCCAATAAGGGAATCTTGCAGGAAGTACCTGTGCTTCAGGGCAGGCTCCATCCACTATCAGATGTTCTTCATGTTTCACTGTTGCAGTCATTACATTTGGGTAATCTTCTGGCAGGTTGCCCTCAGTCGGCCTGAATAACAAAGTCTTGGGTCCTGCGTCAGTTGCTGTCTCCTCTTCCATGATGTCAGGTCATCATCGGTATAAAACATGCAGCCGATGCCATTTTAATCAGTCTTTCTTGCCGCACGGTGCCCGAAGCAGAAGCAGTTCACAAGTGCCGGTCAGCTGACTCCTGAAATTTTCATATTCGAGTTTCAGAACCAAAGTCTTCACACTAAAGTTAAGTACCCTGTTGGGGAAACTTTTTCTTGCTCCTTACTGATGTCAGTAAAAGTTAATAATTGCATTACTTGTGGGAAGCAAATACCTCATAAGGATTTTCTTTTGTACTGTATCCCTTGCCTAGGCCATGATCATAATGTGCCTTGCTGTCGGTTTTGTGCTAAATTTAACCAACGCACTATTAAGCGTCGGTATATTTTTGCTTCTAAATATTTTGGTTCAAGGTTTAACTACCCTGAAATGTTGTCTGTTAGCAATCCGACTACCAGAGTTCACAAAAAATGCAAGGAAAAAGACAGAGACAGACCGTCGAGGTCCAAAACCGATGACGAAGCTTCTCCTAAGACAGACGCCGGTACTCAGTGAGGCACTTTCACAGCCCCTGATACCAGATACTTTTGAGTCGCAGGCCTCTACTGAGACCCATTCTGTGAGATTCACAAAGTATTGAACCCACAGATGTCTCTCCTTTGGATGGGTCTGGAGCCGCTGAGCAGGCACCGGCTTCTGAGGGTGTTTTCAGGCCTCAATATTTTTATATTAAATTGACGCCAGGAACAAAAACAAGGTCAAAAACAACTTCTATGTCTAGAAAACTGACCCATGAGCCACATGCTCAGGCCCCTATGCCTAAAAAACAGATGATCAAAATGGCTGAGGATTTTATTACCTTGAATCAGGGGTTCCCAACCCCCCCCCCCTGCTAAGAGGCCTAGGCAAGGCACTGATTATGAATCTTCAGATCAGGTTTCCATTTCTTCTGATTCCTCTTCTGATCAGGAATTTTCTATTCCACCCTATGAGGATTCTGATGCAGAGGAATCTATCCCATCTGCATCTCCTCCTGAGGATTACTTTTTGGAGAGACTTTGCATACTTTAAGGGAACATTTTCACTGGGAGAGTCAGGACTTCTCTGAATCAAAAAAGAGGCTTAGGGATTTCCTTCTTCTTCCTCAGCATAGGCCTTTGGCAATACCACCTGTATTAGACATTGTTGATGATGTGTTCTCGGAATCAAGCATGGCTCCTGATTCCCTGCCTCCAGCTCCTAGTAAGCCAGACAGATATTACAGGGTTCCTGACTCCCACAGATTTCTTTTCAAAAATCCTGCTGCTGATCCTGAGACTATTTCTCAGGGCCCCAAGGGTGTTAAGGCTTCTACAGCCAAAAATCCTACCCCTTCTGACAGAGATTCCAGGGCGCTGGATAAATGGGGTAAGAAGGTTTATACGTCTGCAACCTTGGCAATCAGGGCTTTAAACTGCCAGTTTCATATGCTTAAATATCAACAGCATGTTATGGGCTTACTGAAACAGAAAATGATGTTGATTTCTGATTGTGTGGAAAGTAAAGAATTTCAGGATTTATTGCATTCAGCAGAAGGTTGGAAAGCATACTTTGCAATGTGGTTTTGATTCCTTGGAGGCCTCTTGTAGGGTCGCCATTATTAGATCTGTGATTAGAAGGCATGCCTGGCTCAAGGAGCAAAATCTGCCTGATCATGTTAAAGCTAAATTGTTGGATTCCCCTTTACAGCATGTTACTCTGTTTGGTAATAAGGCAGAAGTGGTTTTAAAGAAAATGGAAGACAAAGCTAAATCTGTGCAAACTGTAAAAGATTTCTTGCAAGTGCAGTCACCCAGATTCAGTAGGCACTGGCATACTAAAAATTGGTCCTTTCCTGTGTCCAACAGAGCCACTCAGGGCAAACCCAGGTGCTCAAAAGGCTCCAGATATCAATCACAGGGTTCTTACAAGTCAAAGCAATGGGGTGCCTCCACCTCCAAATCTGGAGGAAACAAAGCACAACCCTACAGTAAGCAGTCTCAATGACTTTCTTCTATCATCTCCAAGCACTTATCTTTTGGCAGCCCCCTTGGGTGGAAAACTAGCACTTCATGCTCAAAACTGGCAGTTAATTACCCAGAACAAGTGGATATTAAACATAGTATCCCAGGGGTACAGATTTCATTTCCATACTTTGCCAATTCCAAATGGATGGCCGGAACTGCCACAAAACCAGTGGGCAGAGGCCCAGAAACAAGTCATGTCCCTCATGGATATGGGGGCTATTCAGCCGGTACCAGAAAAGGAAAAAGGACAAGGATTTTATTCCAGACTTTTCCTGGTACCCAGAAAAGACAATTCATGGTGTCCAATACTGGACTTATCGATTCTGAACACGTTCCTGGACATTCCAAAATTCAAAATGCTGACTTTACAACACTGCCTATGCTAGGCAAGAATGCTTGGTTAGTAACTCTAGACTTAAAAGAGGCATACCTGCATATCCCAATAAGGGAATCATGCAGAAGATACCTTCGCTTCAAAGCAGATTTTTTACATTACCAATTCTCTGCACTGCGCTTTGGCTTATCTACTGCACCCAGGGTCTTTACAAAGTGCCTGGCACCAGTAATTGCATTCTGCAGACAAAGAAACATTTACATTTATCTTTATCTGGACGATTGTCTCATTCAGGCAGAGGACAATGACACTCTTCTTCAACATCTGGCATTTGTAAAAAGGCTTCTAGCATGCCTAGGGTACACCATAAATGAAAAGAAATCACAACTGGTACCCTCTCAAATAATTACATTCCTGGATGCAAGCTTGAATATAACTGCCTAGATGGCTTACCTCACGCCAGACAAACAAATGCAATTGACAAACATACTTCAGACAAATGGTAACAAAAACCCAGTTATCTGCAAGACAAATTCTGCAAGCTTTGGGGTTCATGGCATCCTGCATTCTACTAATTCCATATGTGCGACTGCATATGAGGAAACTTTAATGGTACCTATGGAGTCAACATTGTCACAGCCTGGAAACAATGATTTCTCTCATTCCCTGCCTACAACAGGAGTTTCTTTGGTGGGCAGAGACATGTCACCAAAACAAGGGACTGGCATTCACTCTACCCCCTGCCACCCAAACCCTAACTACAAGATGCATCAGACTATGCTTTGGGGGCCCACCTGTCAGGGAGATGCATTCAGGGCAAATGGAGCCCAAACCAAATGCATCTGCATATCAACCAGAAAGAAATGCTAGTTGTTCAGAATGCTCTGACAGCCTTCAAGGACTTACTTCAGCCAGGACAACTACTGATAAAGACGGACAACACCACAGTTATGTGGTACATAAACAAGCAGGGGGGTACCCATTCCTACCCCCTTTGCAGACTAGCCATGGCACTGTGGGACACAGCCTTGACTTACCAAATACATCCTCTAGCTCAATTCCTGCCAGGAAAGCAAAATACTTTGGTAGACGACCTAAGCAGAAATCTTATGGACCTGCACAAATGGAAATTGGATCCACAAATCTTCAGCATGTTAACACAGCAATGAGGGAGCCCAGACATAGATCTATTTGCCTCTCCCCAAAACTATCAGTTGGACAAATTCTGCACAAGAACTCATCACAAAAAAGCATGGAAAGTGGATGCTCTATCCTTCAGCTGGAAAAACCTATCAGTCTATGCCTTTCCCCCTCTGCCTCTACTCTCCAAGGTCTTACTAAAAGTCATACAGGAAAAAACAAAAATGATCCTAATTGCTCTGGACTGGCCTCACCAACACTGGTACCCGCTTCTAAGGAATATGTCACACCTTCCTCCATGGTACTTGCCTGAAACACATCATCTACTGTCTCAGCAGAACTTTCAAATTCTGCACACTCAGCTCCAAACTCTGAATCTTGCAGCATGGCTAATCAACTAATTATTCAAACCACATCTCTCAGTAAACCTGTGATGGATGTCATTTTGGAAGCCAGAAGGCCTAGTACTAGAAAATCTTATGCTGATAAATGGAAGAGATTCTGTGCTTGAAACCAAGCACAAGGAATAGACACAATAAAGCCCAATATTCCTCAGATTTTACAATACTTAACTGAGATGCTGGACAAGGGCCTATCTTTTTCTTCAATAAAAATCCATGCCTCTGCCATCTCATTTCATTACAACACAGAGCCTCTCCTCTTTTCTCATCCACTGCTTAAACAGTATTTCAGAGGGGCCAAAGGCCAAAAATTTATGGCCTCCCAGGAGAACACCAACTCCTGCATGGGACCTCAATTTTGTGCTGGAAAAACTCACCCTGCCTCCTTTTGAACCAGCAGCTACTGTGGTTATAAAATTTCTATCTTGGAAGACAGCTTTTCTTTTGGCAGTCACTTCAGCAAGAAGGGTTTCAGAACTACAGGCTCTCATGGCAGTGGAGCCTTTCATTATATTTTACCCAGAAAGGGTAGCCCTCAGGACCAACCCTTCTTTTATGCCTAAGGTGATATCCAGTGTGTCTCCAGACCATTCATCTGCCAATATTTTTCCCAAATCCGCAGAACAAGGGGGACCGGATTCTGCATTCATTGGATACACACAGAGAACTAAGATTCTACTTAAACAGGACAAAATTTCTAAGAAAGTCTGAGCAACTACTGGTAGCATTTGCTGCAGGATCAGAGGGGAAGGCTATATTAAAGCAGACTATTTTTAAATGGATAAGCCATTGCATTCGTTTCTGCTATTTGTACCATGGTAAACCTGTGCCCAAGGGGATCAGATCCCATTCCACCAGGGCTGCCTCTACTTCAGCAGCTTTTCTCAGAGGGGTCCCAACCAAAGACATTCTAGAAGCTGCTACTTGGAGCTCTGTTCATATGTTCACAAAGCATTATCATTTACCTCTCTTCTCTAAATCCAGGGCAGGCTTTGCCACTGCAGTCCTGCAGGGCCTTATAGCTGCTCCTAATGCTGTTTAGTTCCATCCTCCCATCCATAGCTTTGGGATTATACCCAAATGTAATGATTGCAACAGTGAAACATGAAGAACATAGTACAGTTGTGTACACTTACCATAAATGTAGATGTTCGAGTGTATTCACTGTTGCAGTCTGGGTTACCCACCCACCATCCCCCATTCTATACCTTTTCTTTCCTTCACTATACTCAAAAGCCTTTGTGGTGTATTTGCTTTTAGTTGAAGGTAAATTTTATGTTTCTAATGTGCATTTATATATTTACAGTTTATTTATATATATTTTTGCTCTCCATTTGGGGGGGCACCTGACATCTGGGGCAAGAAAAACTGATTAAAATGGTGTCGGCTGCATGTTTTATACCCCTGACGACCTGATACCATGGAAGAGGAGACAGCAACCGACGCAGGACCCAAGACTTTGTTATTCAGGCCGACTGAGGGCAGCCTGCCAGCAGATTACCCAAATGTAATGACTGCAACAGTGAATACACTAGAACATCTACATTTATGGTAAGTGTACACAACTACTTTCTCTGCACTTCCCTTTGAATTATCTACTGTGCCCAGGGTATTCACAAAGTGTCTAGCTCCAGCCATTGCAGTTTGCAGGCAGAGAAATATTCAAATATACCCATACTTGGACGATTATCTGATTCAGGCAGAAAGCCAGGACTTGCTATTAAAACATCTGGCATTCGTAAAGAAACTTCTAACCTCACTGGGGTTCACCATAAATGAAAAAAAATCTCATCTAGTACCCTGCCAACAGATTGTATTCCTGGAAGCAAGCTTGAACACAACTTCCATGATGGCTTACCTCATGCCAGAGAAACAAGTTTATTTGACAACCTACTTCAAACTACTGGCCACAAAGACCCAGCTATCTGCAAGGAAAATTCTGCAAGCCCTGGGGTTCATGGCCTCTTGCATCCTACTAATTCCATATGCAAGACTGCATATGAGGAAACTGCAATGGTATCTAAAAAGCCTATGGTGTCAACATTCACAGGATCTGGAATCAATGATTCCTGTCATTCCTTGTATAAAGACAGAGTTCCTTTGGTGGGAAGAGGCCTGCTACCACAACAAGGGGCTCCCTTTCACTCTACCCCCTGCTGCCCAAACCCTAACAACAGATGCATCAGACTATGCATGGGGGGCTCACTTGGCAGGGCAGTGCATTCAGGGCAAATGGAACCTGAGACAGATGCACCTGCATGTCAACCAAAAAGAAAATGTTAGCTGTACAGAATTCCCTGACAGCCTTCAAAGACTATATTCTTCCAGGACAATTATTGTTAAAGATAGACAACACCACAGTTATGTAGTACGTAAACAAGTAGGGTGGAACCCACTCGTACCCTCTCTGCAGACTAGCCATGGCTCTGTGGAACACAGACTTGAGATACCAAGTGCACCTTCAAGCTCAGTTCCTGCCAGGTAAGCTAAATTCAGTAGCAGATGACCTAAGCAGAAATCTCATGGACCCACATGAATGGAAACTGGAACCAAAAATATTCAACCTCTTGAGGAACAAATGGGGGAATCCAGAGATGGACCTGTTTGCCTCCCTTCAGAACTACCAATTGGACAAATTCTGCACAAGGATTTCCCACTGTCAAGCTTGATAAGTGGATGCCCTGTCCTTTACCTAGGAAAGCCTCTCGGTTTATGCCTTTTCCCCTCTGCCTCTCCTCTCGAAGGTTCTGCAAAAGATCAAACAGGACAAGCCAAGGACAATACTGATTGCACCAGACTGGCCACGCCAGCACTGGTACCCCCTCTTGCACAGTATGACACTGCTGGAACCATGGCACCTGCCTCTGACCCCTTCCCTGCTGTCCCAGCAGGTGGGCCAGATTCTGCACCCTCAGCTTCAAACCCTGAACCTTGCAGCCTGTTAATTCCTTGAGCTCTCCAATAGCATCCCTCTGTAAGCAGGTGCTAGATGTCATTCTCGTGGTAAGGAGGCCTAGTACTAGAAAACCCTATGCTGAAAAGTGGAAAAGATACTGTTCCTGGAGCCAGACTCAGGGGATGGGCACAACGGTGCCCAGCTTACCTCATGTTCTTCAGTACTTAACAGAAATGCTCCACAAGGGCCTATCCTTCTCATCAATTAAAATTCATGCCTCTGCCATTTCAGCACATTATAATACTGAGCCACCCCTCTTCTCTCTCCCCCTGCTAAAGCAATTCCTTAGAGGGGCCAGAAATTTAAGACCCCCCCCCCAGGAGAGCCCCTGCTCCAGCCTGGGACCTTAATTTTGTATTGGAAAAGCTCACTCTCCCTCCATTTTAGACAGCTGCAACTGCAGAGTTGAAATTTCTTTCTTGGAAAACAGCCTTCCTTCTAGCCATCACTTCAGCAAGAAGAGTGTCTGAATTACAGGCCCTCATGGCAGTGGAACCCTTCATTATCTTCCATGCAGACAGGGTTTCCCTCAGGACCAGTCCTTCCTTTATGCCCAAGGTGGTGTCTAGTGTGGCCCTAAATCAGCCCATTCATTTGCCTACTTTTTTCCCCTAATCCACAAAACAAAGGAGAACAAATACTGCACTCTTTGGACGTACACAGACAGCTTAGATTTTATTTGGACAGGAGACTAAGCCTCTCAGAAAATCTGAACAGCTGCTAGTTGGCTTTGCTGCAGGGGCAGAGAAGGCCATTTCAAAGCAAACCATTCCTAAATGGATAGCCCATTGCATTCATTCTGCTACAAGCACCATGGAAAATCTACCACACAAGGGATAAGATCACATTCCACCAGGGCTGCATCTACCTCTACAGCCTTTCTCAGAGGAGTCCCTACCAGGGATATCATAGAAGCTGCTACCTGGAGCTTCGTACATACCTTCACCAAGCATTACCACATGCCTATTTTTTCTAAATCCAGAGCTGGTTTTGCCACTGCAGTCTTGCAGGGCTTAATAGCTGACCCTAATGCCCTATAACTTCCTACTCCCTTCCTTAGCTTGGGGAATCAACCCAAATGTGATGACTGCAACAGTGAAACACAAAGAACATAGTACAGTTGTATACACTTACCATAAATGTAGATGTTTGTGTGTATTCACTGTTGCAGTCCTGGTTACCCTCCCTCCAGCCCCCTGACTTCTCTTAGCTCTACCTTTCCTTCTTGTTTGGTGTATTCAACCTTTCTGGTGTATTTGCTTTGTGATGGAGGTGTACCATAACATATAATTGCTTCCCTTTGTGTGGGCACCTGACATCTGAGGCAAGAAAAACTGATGTAATGGCGCTGGCTGCATGTTTTATACCCCTGACGTCATGGAAGAAGAGACAGCATCCAATGCAGGAATCCAAGACTCTGGTATTCAGGCTGGCTGAGGGCTACCTGCAGGCAGATAACCCAAATGTGATGACTGCAACAGTGAATACACTCAAACATCTACATTTATGATAAGTGTACACAACTGTACTTTTTCCATAAAGATAAATTCAACAATCTCATTAGCAGTGATGTGCTCTGAGTAGCCGGACGTCTAAATTCAAATTTAAATGTGTTACAGTGCTTAAACCTAAGCAATGATTATGAAAAAAAAACAAAGTACTACACTGTAATAACAATGACATGCTTTGATAGAAGAAGTTAGAAATGTTTTTAAAATGGTGACAGACTATCTTAAAATGGGTCTTATCCATACCTCTCAACCTCTTAGCCCAAGAAATCTGGACAAAAATCTGCCATAATAGGGGTACAAAGTGCTAAAATAGGGACACATTTTAAATTTTCCTCTTATAAATGTAGAAAAGTTGCTAGAATAACAGGGTATGCATTAAAAATGCATTTTCTAAAGGATAACAATTCTGAAACTTAATTATTTATTTCCAGTTCGATGACCGGGGAGGTTCACTGGGCTCAAGGAACCCGTTTTCAGTGGAGACCCGGGGAGAAAAGCTCCATATTACATAGTAAAAATAGTACAATTAAGCAAATGTTAATATTATATAGTAAAACTAAGCAAAGTATAACAGCAAAATAGATGAATAAACATTACATACTTACATGCTTACAGATTAGAGAAAAATTAGTACTGAGTTTAAGTTGTACAGAGGTTGAAAAACTAACATTTTTTTTAGATGGCAGTGAACAAGATTAATTCCCAGGAAAGGGGAGAATAAGGTGAGAAGTGCATTAAGTACAATGAGTGCATTAATGTAATAAGCAGGTTAGGTAGGTGGAGTACAATTGCATTTCCAATTTTGGGAGAGGTAGGAATGGAGCTGGGTTTAAATTGTTCAAAGTTTTCAGAGATTCTTAGAGAAGGAGGGACAGAATTCCATTTTTTGGCTAAGGGTAGGAGAAGCTGACCATCGGGACAATTTGGTTTTTATACAGAGATTAGATTTTGGTGGGAAGATCTTAGAGTTCTGCGTGGGATGTATGATGGTAAGATGTTTGTTAGAGCTGGGCATTTAGTAGGTTTAAAAATTAGCTTGTGGGCTGTAGTGAGTTGGAGGTAGTCAAGGTAGTTGAGAAGCTCTAGCCAATTCAGCAGATGGAGAGAAATACAGTGGTGGGCGGGGTATTTGGATTTGGTGGCGAATTTTGAGATTTTGTTGTAACATATTTCCAGTCTGGAAGAAATAGAGGAAGATAGGTTGGTTAGTAGGACAATATCTACTAATTTTATTCCTCAGATCATCCTAGTCAGTTTCCAGAAAACCAAACATTTTATGAGGAGCAGACCGAAATTTTGAAGGAAAAATCTGGACATTTTACAAAAATCTGATCAGTTGAGAGGTATAGTTTTATGGGACCTCATAAAACCAGCCAATGAGAGCTACGTAACTCACTAGGGGAAAAGGTGCAAGAGGAGAGAGGGTTCGTGACAAAAATAATATGCGCCAAAAGTTTCCAGGTGCACTCCAGGACACAGTGATGAGGAATGCAAGGATCTAGGGCAAGGTGCTGTTTGAGTTATGTAGAGCCCATATTGTGCAGAGATATGTAAAACAACACTAGAGCTTTAAAGGTGATGTAAGATGAGTTGGCAACGACTAGAGACATGGTGGATCTAGATTGGGCTTCCCTACCCCTCACTGTGTATAAAGTAGATGAGTTTCCATGTGATCAAGTTCACCTGTCTGATGATGAACTCCTTGATCTCTGTTTTCCATAAGAAATCACTGCAGGTGCAGCTGTACTGGTAGATATTTCTTTTCTTTTGAGAATTTCTCCCTTCCTCCATGTTTGTGTGACTGTGGAGTTTATACATATAACCAAACTAAACACCTCAGAAGGTGGTAAATCCAAAGGATGCCAACCTCATGCAGGAAATGATGCAACAAACTGGAACACCAAAATGGAAAATACCACAATAAATTGTTTATTTGATTTAGCATTGTGTGGGGAAAGGGGTTGCCTCCCATGGGGTGAGTTACTTTTGCATATTTTTTGTCAAGTTCTGAATGAGTTTAACTCAACACGTTGGAGTCCTCCCTGAGTTGGAACTTGAGGACATGTAGGAGAAACACCGCAGTTGTGTGCTAGTGTCTTAAAGTACAACTAAGTTAACTGGGATGCAGAATTTGGCACTACCTACAATTGTTTGAGTTCCATGTCTGGAAGCCCTAGGTGGAGGGAGTTACAACAGTCTGAATGAGACTTCAGGGAATGCACCACCATGGAGAGGTCTTGCAGGGTGAGCAAATGGTTGATGTTGATAATACTTCTTAAGGGAAAACAATAGGAATTGGTGGAAAAGGTGTAGTATAACAGGAAACAACTATCACTGAGTTATGTGTGTAACTGTGTCTTTGCAAATAATTGGATCACATAGACTTCATATATTCCATTAACATTAGGAAGAAGAAGAAGAAATGTTTAGTCTCTGTCTTGGTTTGGGTTGCCTTAATGTGGTTAAATCTGCTTTCTTAAAATGTTGGAGATACTGCACTTGACTTTTTAAAAATAAACTTTACAGTTAGGCTTGTTTTTTTTTACTTTCTCTAAATGTTTTGGGTTTGTAATACCATGAAGGGAATGGACCCTATTCCTATGTCAAAGTACAATTAAAGTTCATGAAATTAGTATTCTTTCAATCTTTGATGTTAGTCAGAAGTGCTCTTCACAGCACCCGCAATGTTCCCAGTAATGACTCTTTTCTGCAATTTGTATGGAGTTGCATGTATTGGTAACATATCTAAATACGATTGTAGATTCCTTTTTATAAGACCCATTGCTCCTGCTACTATTGGGACTGTCGTGGTATCTTTCTTCCATATTGCTGTCATTTCTGCCTGCAAATCCTAATATTTTATGGCTTTGCGTCTCTCTGTATGCAAGACACTGTAGTCACTGGGTGTGGCGATTTCAGTGATTAATGCTACTTTTATCTTCTTTTCATGGACCACTATATCCAGTCTTTTATCGTCTGTCTTTTGAACTGTTGGTAATGTATGATCCCATGGATGTAAACTTCATCATTTTCTATGATGCTGTGTGGCTCATGTTTCCAGTGTTTTTCAGCCACTTCTATACCTTAATGTTTGTGCAATCCTCGGTGCAACAATCTTGCCACATTATTATGCCTTTCAGTATACAGTCCTTCTACCATTGGTGTGCGACTGTTTCCAATTCGGTTTTACAAAATCTACATTTGTCTGTTTCTCCCACATGTTCAATGGACTTTATAAACCAACGTGTACGCAGCACACTGTCTTGGGCCACCAATATTAACTGTTTATCTTTTGGTTTGAATTTGCCTTTACTTAACCATTCCTGTGTTCATTCCTGATCAACATGAGGTTCTTCCAAAAGTTCTCTTTACTTGGCAACTATATTTTTGCATTTTCCACATTTTTTGCCTTCTCATCTGGTCCTTCACCTTATATTCTTTCTTTCTTTTGTTTTTTGGGCACATTCAGTTGCTGCCTGATTTTTATATACTTCTGGTTTGATTTAATTCCTGCTTGATGCCAATATGCTTCTGCTAGATTAAGCAGAGAAGTCATCTTAGATTTATTCTCCTCATATTTCAAAACTTTGACTAAGTTTGGGTCTTGTGAGGTCAGTACATATATGTGGAGTCCCACAGTTGCAGCTCTATACATGTAATCAATTTCAAGGAGGCCCATCCCTCTTTCAGAATGAGGAATATATAATCTTGGTATGCACTGATTTTTATAAATCATTTAGTGAGCATGAAGCATCCTTCTTGTTTTCCTATCTAATCTATCCAGCATGTTTTGGGGCCAGTCAATCACTCCAAAACTGTAAGTTAGAACAGGAAGAGCAAATTGATTTATAGACTGGATTTTGTTCCTAGATGTCAGCGCTGCTTTCAGGAATAATTTAAATCTTCTAAAGTATTCCTTACTAAGTTTTATTCGCATTTGTTCATATTTTATTGTTGCTCCTTCATCAATTCCCAAAATATTTATACACTCCCTCTTGCTCATGTTCTTTTGTATCACATTCTTGTCCCAAACTGAAGCTTTCCTGCTTTAAAGGTTGCTTCTGCACATTTATCAAGACCAAATGACATTCTTATATCATCTGAAAAAGTTTTAACAACTTGCAGTTGTGTCTTCAGTGCCTCATCTGATGAGCTATACAGTTTTAAATCATTGACAAAGAGAAGGTGAGAAGTTTTTACACTTTGTTGTTTTCTAGGAGCCAAATTATAGCCATGGCCTAAGCTGTTAAGTAGACAGCTTAATGGGTTAAGGGCAAGGCAGAATGGCAGTAGTGACAGACAGTGACCCTGGAATATCCCCCTTTGAATGTTTATCCCTGGGATAATAATTTGTCCTTTATCTTCGTTTAATTGCAAAGTGGTCTGCCACTGTTTCATGGTCACTGTAATTTAATCAGTCCATGTAGGGTGTGTCTTATACATTTTTAAGCACTCTTTTGTCAATTAATGTGTGATACTATCAAATGCTTTTTTTGTAGTCAATCCATGCCATACTTAGATTCTTCCCCTTTTTACAGTTCTCCACTATGACTTTGTTTAACAACAAATGATCCTTTGTTCCATATGACTTTCTTTCTTTGTTCCATATGGCTTGTTATAAAGACCAGAGGATGTAACTTGTGCCCTATCTCTGTACTCCCAGTGACTTTTTGACTTTTCTTAGTTGTTAGTATTTGTGTAACAGCAGGATTCATAACTAATCCCAGTCATGTTAGCAATGTGGAATCTTTTTGTCATAGGGCATCTTAAGTAAATGGTATGGCAATTTCTGAAAAGTATTGTAACACTGGTGTAGGTAAAGACTGACTATTTCAGAAAAAGATGGTCATTGATTGCTGTATCAGTAAATGCCATAAGTGCTGATAACATTAATGGCTATGGGTGGCTTGATATCAAGGTGATATATAGGTAAGGTCTTAGGTGCAGTTTAGTTCCACTGCATTGGTGAACTGATGATATTTTAAAGGATAACACTCCTAGTAGAGCTTGTGTGGGGGCTAGAAATTAGTTTTATGGTAGGCAAATCATTTTTTAGAGTACTAAGAAGTGGTAGAAGATAAGGAAAGGTTGTTTGAGATCAGCAATCTTTACTACAGGTAATCAGTTGTGGTGGATATAACTACTAGAAAAAGAATCATCACATGCCATATTTCATGAGGCTTTGCAACAAAAATAATTCTGCTAAAATGTGTTTTTGCAGGCTCTTTGATTTTGTTGGATCAGTTGAAAACAATCGACCAGGGACCAAGCAGATGTTTAAAATCCAAGACGTTTAATCATGCTACCTTCCTGGTACCTCGGCTAGATGCCTTCAAGGGAATATCTATTTCACCAGCACAAACATCTTAAATAACCAGCATTTGCCCCTGCATATGCTATTATTTTCATGAACCACTTTGAGAATCTGTTTATTTATAATACAGAATTCTATTCAAAGCATGTGGTTATTTATAAGAGGTTTATTGATGATTTGATTTCCATTTGTAAGGGTGATATGATTAATTTTATGAATTTAAGGAAAATCTCAACAAGAACAGTTTTGGTCTGCAGTTTACTCACAAAATTGATTCAGAGAAAATGCAGTTTTTGGATTTAGAATTTTTTTATCCAAAAATCAGACAGTACATTACATTTTAGGCCCTATAGTAAGGTAACGGCTGTCAGTAATTTTTTGGCAGCCGATAGTATGCATCCCCCACACTTGATGGCTTCATTACCATACGGGGAATTTAAATGCATTAGTACTAATACTTTTGACAAGATCACTTTAGATCATGAATTTTTGAAAGTTAGACATAAGCTTTTGAGCCCTGCTACCATTTTGGATAAAGCTGAATGTAGAGCTGGGGAATGTGGGAGAACTTCACATAGCTACTTCATTGGCACGGGGAGCGCAGATGGTGGAGAGACATTTCACACTGTGTACACAGACAGAGAAGACAGATTATTCTTTGTTTCCAAATATTCCCCTCTTTCAAATATGTTGAGAAGTATGATTGATAGATTTTGGCTGTTAGTTTGTGGTGACCCTTCATTAAGGGGACTGTTTCCAAGTAGAGTAACATTTTCCTATAGTATGTTTTTGAAACTTAAGAAATTCTTAAATCTAAGGACCCAGCAGAAGGGGGGAGGATGTGTGGAGTGTTATCCATGTGGAAGATGTAGGATTTGTGGAAGAGCAAAGAATTTGGATGGGACCAACATTAATTTGAAAAAATATACAGCAAAAATTATTTAAATTGCTGTTCTTGTGGGGTAGTATATATCATTGGTTGTGGTTTTACCCCCACAAGATGGTATATAGGACAGACTTAGAGAATGTCCAAAAGCCGTATAATGGAACATTTGGGTGATATTAGAAACAGAAGATTGGAAAGCCCAGTGGCCAATCATTTTTACACTGTCCATGATGGCTCTGATTCAAGTTTCTTCTTCAGTATTTTAGCCAAGCCCACCACACAGAAAAGTGATTTTGGGGTCAAGCTTCTAAAGTTGGAAACAAAGTTTATAATCAGTTTTAGTACACTTTTTCCAAAAGGTTTAAATCAGGAGATTAACATCCATGTTTGATGAAGTTGTATTTAGAATTCATATTTTATTTATAGCTATTTATTGTACTAACAGTGTCATGTGTATGTTTTTTTTTAAACAGCACTGGTTAATGATTGGAAAGGGTTAAACATTTTCATTGTTAATTGATTAACTAATTGAAGGTTAATTTTTCTGGTTATTTAAGATGTTTGTGCTGGTGAAATAGATATTCCCTTGAAGGCACCTAGCCGAGGTCCCAGGAAGGTAGCACAATTAAACGTCTTGGATTTTACACATCTGCTTGGTCTCTGGTCGATTGTTTCTAACTGATCCAGCTTTTTGATGTTTTTTTCTTTATTTGGACTGGTACTTATTTTTTCTTTGATTTTGTTGAAAGTATACAACCAGACTTGACTTAAGATGCAGGGCTAAAATATAGATATGGGTACTGGTGAAATATTTCAGGCAGATGCAGCTCCAGCTCTGGCATTCTTAAACAGAATCTGTGCAGACTTGTTCCATCCAGCTACTGTATTACATCAATGGCAGTTTTTCAACAGCAGATAACTGGAATTTCAGTATCAGTCTGTCATTGATAGCTTAACAAGATTACTTAGCTTATCAACAAAATGCAGTTTATCAACATCTTAAATAATGGAGGGAGTTAAATGTGAACAATTAGAATCCCCCAAAGTGGCACGGAGAGATGTGACAACTGTTGGGGAGGTGCTGAGCTGCAAATAAAAATCTCAGAATCTGGATGCAAAAGACATAATGTTGGCTGGTAAATGAGAAGAATCCTGCATCCAGAATACACAGAAAAATGTTAATTTGTATATTAAGAAACTGTACCATTTCAAATGAGGTTCTCATCTGAGACATTGCCTAACAGGGACCCTGGAGAAATGACCACAGCTGAGGATGAAAAACTGTTGTTCAGTCAGGTCTGTTTAATGGAGACAGATTAAGGTCATGTAACAATGTGGAAATGGTGCTCAACTTGTTGCAGGTAGATGTCAGGTGCTCATTTTGTTACAGGTGTAGATCAGATGCCCAGCTTGTTACAGGTAGACATTAGGTGCTCGACCAGTTACAGGTAGATGTCAGGTGCTCAGCTTGTTACAGGTAGATGTTAGGTGCTCAACGTGTTATAGGTAGATGTTAGGTGCTCAACTTGTTATAGGTAGATGTCAGGTACTCAGCTTGTTACAGATAGATGTTAGGTGCTCAGCTTGTTATAGATAGATGTTAGGTGCTCAGCTTGCTATAGGTAGATGCCAGGTGCTCAACTTGTTGCAGGTAGATGTCATTCACTCTCATGTACTGTGCCTTCTCATGTGCTAATAGTCCACAGACCCCACCCATCAGTCTGTGATGGAAAATAGGCTCTCTGTGCATTATGCAGAGACAGGTTCGTCCTCTGCTCTCCACTGACTTCTTTTCTGGGTATCACTGAGGAGATCTAATGTCAGTCTTACTGACCCTGGCCCTAGGCTACCTCTGAATTCCAAGCTGTTTATACTAACCAAAGGTGCTAGCTGGGATCTTGAGTGGACCAAAGGGTGATAGGCCAGTAACAGACTTGTATATCACTGGTCAGTTCCTTAAATAAATCAAACCAGAAAGTCTACTTTATAAGCAATATAATTGTAAGCATTACAAAAAAAAAATTAGAAAGTGCACTGCAGGTATGGATTATATAAAATAACCAGTAAATGTATACTATGGGAAGTTAATGTAACAGTCCAAAGCACAGTCTAAAACATTGCTAGAAATAAGTAGAACTAAGTTTTGCTTTACCAGCAAGCTATAATAAAATAGAATATAAAGTACAGTTGAAAATGCAAATTACAGTAGCTGAGATATGACAGTGAACCAAAAGTGATGTTGGTGTAGAACAGATGACATACATATACATATACATGATAAGCTTATGCATGTATCTAAACCATGGGGTATAGATTTATTTTTATGAGGGACAGCAATTTGTTGAACTTCAGGGCACTGTATGCTGCACATATTCAATGTGATGAGAGCTTGTAGTATAATTAACAGTGCTAACTTTTCATATGAGAATTCTAACACGTGCTGCTGTGTTCAATAATTACTTTTTCAGGATATAGGTCATAAAACAAATGGTGGTTATGCCATATGGAAGCTTGGTGTACAAATTAGAACTTTCTGGCTGCACTTCAGACTGTATGTCCATAGTAACACCAAGAGTAATAGTGGATGTTAGAAAGTGCATGTTGTTAACAGCAGTGATACAGCTCCAATACAAAGTGTTACCTTTAATGTATTTGAATGAAATGGCACCCTGTTGATAACCGTTCCATCATTACAAGAATATTTAAGCAGCTTACATGCAAGCAAATTCTTTCCTTCGATCCAATTGCAACCCATAGCTCTTTTCAGCTTACCTCATGCTAACATGAAGAAAAACTTGTGTCCCTTCTCTTCTAAATGACCTTTTCTGTGAAGAGAAGAAGCCTGAGTTTGTTGAAAGAGTGCGTAATTTTGGTCTTGATTCCAGCAAGGTCAAGTGCCACTGGTTGGTAAATCGTCATGTTTCCATTTACAAAACCTATCCAAGATAAAGCACTTCTTGGCACAGGAGTAGCTTTTAGCAGTTGTTCATGCAGTGCTGTCTTCAAGGCTAGACTGGTGCAGAACTCTGCTGCCAGGTTTCTAACTAGTACTTCACGTCACCAAGCTATTACTTGTGCCCTGCATGGTCGACATTGACTGGCGGTTTGTTTCAGATTATGAATAAGGTTCTGGTGTTGGTTTACTTGTCCTTAAATGACTTGGGTCCCTCTTATCTAAAAGAGTTAGTGGTGTTATGTACCCTTTCTGGGGTTATTCTGTTGGCTGCTTAGTGGCTGCTGGTAGTTCTGCAGGTGTGTCTTGAGGCATATGGCAGGTGATCTTTGCTGTTTTAGCTGGTTTCTCAGCAGTTGCAACTGAGCTATAGAAAACTAAAAGCCAGGTTCCTTGGCACAATGCACAATGAGGTGAGATGTGTTCTGTTTTTCATAGTCCTTGTTCAAGACTCCCACCCATCAAAACTGTTTCTTTCTCAATCAAACTGGATATGCAACTGAATGCAGCCCATAGTGTTTCAGGGGTTATATGAGGACGGCATGGCCTTTCACAGGCAAAAGGGTCTTGTTGTGTCAGTTCATGTACTGCCTACCACTCATTTGTGTAGTTAAAGTCATGAATGCTACAGGTTTATCCTTCTTCCCCTTGTAAAGAAAACCAACTGATAAGGCTCAGTCTGCGTAAATATGAATTAATTGTATCATAATTACTGGCCAAGTATAACCAGTGACCTCTCATTTTTTTATGTATATATATATATATATATATATATATATATATATATATATATATATGGGTCTACTTCTATTCATTGACAGCCCATTTCGTTGTTATATATAGATGGGGGGGGGGGGGGCGGGGGGCCCCGCTTGTTTGTCGATGAAATAGCTGTCTTGTCGAAAAAATCACAGTGATGATGGGCAATCAACTACAGAGAAGTAGACCCATATATGGATATATATATATATATATATATATATATATATATATATATGATGTGCTCCTTAGATCATCATCACTACCCTTAATAATTTTTGATATACCCTGCCAAAACTTCACCACTACCAGCAAATCCATCTCTTATCTAGATCCTTATTTGAAACCCTACCTCCAAATCACATGTCTTGAGGTATATAGGCATTGGGCTGGATGAATACTTCAGAAGTCATCCCCCCACCTGGTCTTGCCTATCTCATCTCCAGACTCCTTGTTTAATAATCAGCTTACCGCTACCCCTTCTATGTGAGGTTTTTCTGCAGGTGAGTGCCCAGCATCAGCAAGTGCGACAGAGTTACTGGATTGTGAATATGTGTTGTTCTTTAACTTCTGTAAGCCATGTTTTATTAGATTGTACCTAACAGAATAGTATGTGCACATGTCCTTTCATATTTGTTATAATTTACAAGTCATGTCTGAAAAAAAATCATCACACATGCCAGCTAACAAATTGGTCAATCAAAATAAATTCCTCCTCCACCTAAATCTGGATCCATGTCATGTTCCCCAGCTCCACAGTTCTTTGCAAAGTGTACATACCTATGGCCTTCATTTTTTTTTTCATACTGCAACCCCCAGTCCTCTTTCTGTATTTACTAGCCCTCATCTGCTGAGTTTCAACTATCTTGGAGTCATTGTGTGTGTAGTTTCCAGAGCTTTACCTGGTGAGGTAGGTGCTCCTCAACCAGCACCTCACACAGTGAAGTAACCACAATTTTGTAACTATGGAGTCTATCACTTCTGACTGTCAGAATCTGCTGAGCTGGGTGGGGGGAGGATTAAGAGTTTTATGGAAGTGATAAGCCTAAAATTCAATGGGGCTGATGTTTGCACCAGTCAAATAGATATCCATTTTTAATCTGTCTATTTTTCCTCTTTAAGATATCGGGTATTTAGCTCAGTAACCTTTGTTAGGCACTGTGCTGATACCACTTTTTCATTCACTCATTCAGTCGCCAGTTACTTGTTTGATTTAGTTTAGGATTGTAGGGCAGCAGGAGCCTATTCTAATACTGAATGGGTTTGTGTCAATCGGTAACTTAAATGCTGATCAAGTGAGGGGAAAAAAGGCAGAAACAACTTTTCAGTGACTCTCTGAGAAAAGTTATTTTTGTAGGGGAGCAAGATCCCTGTATTGCCCATTGGAGGGTCACCCACCCAAATGTAAATATGCCTACTCCACAGAAACATTACAGCAGAGAAAAAAGAAAACTACAATGTCTGCGAAAGTTGTTTTGTTCACATTTCTTCACCTGATTGGCAGTTGTTCATCACATTTCTTCACTTGATTGGCAGTTGTTCATATAGGTGTTGATTTATTGATGTTCTCCCCATGCTGAACAGGGCACCAACCAATTGCATGATGCACCTTCATATTCATTCATACGGCAACACACCTATGGGCAGTTTGGAGTGGTACCAATTCAGCTACTGTACATATCTAAGATGTGTAGTACTGTCCATGGGGTAACGAAGTCTCCGACTTACAAGGGGGTGAGGGGTGACTGTGTCAGGATGTGTTCATTTCTTTTACTGGCTTCTTTATGTACCAGTTGGAAGCATTCCTCACCATTTGCATCCTAATTCTGTTCACTGTTGATTTCCATCTGGATCGCCAGTATGCAAGGCCAGAATAATCCCCATATTTAATCAGATGATCCGTTTAGTATTTATTTTGGTATGGCCATTGTTCTATTAATTCTTTGTTGGCATACTGCAGTCAGATAATCATACAGTTGTTTGAGTTCAGTTTTGTTAGCTGCTTTTTGCCTATACAAAATTATTGACTGTAAACATTGCTGATAAAATAATATAATACAACTCATTTCTTGCAGAAACCATTAAAGAGGCAAAAAGTTTGGGATACAATAATTACAGAGTGTATTACTTTTTTTTCTTTCTTTTTTTAGGTTTGAACAAGCATTTATTAACAGTCTGATCTACATGAGATCTGGAAGTTACTTTTGGACAGCATTACAAGACTTGAATTCTACTGGAACATTCCACTGGCTAACTGGAGACAGTGTTACGTTTACCAACTGGAACAGGGACCAGCCAGGTAGCAAATGCCACCATTTACTTAGTATTATATTTTGATTAACCAGTAAGCATAGTTAAGATTTAGAGCTTATTTCAATATGTGTTGGGATGGTAAGCATTTGGAAAACATTTATTAAAAGGATCACCTGCAGAATGTGCAATGAAATGTTTTATTTCTAAGGCAAAATGTGAAAATTAACATATTTGCAAAGAGATTATGATGCTGGTGCTTTAAATTAATATTAGCATGTTACCTGGGAGATTAAGCACTCAGATGTGAACTGTTTCACTACTAGGTTGTAATGCCCACCCTAGACAGCATAGATCTCATATTTAAATGACATTTTAGATATTTCAATAGTACTTGCATTTACTTCATGTTGTACCAGCTAGCCATATTTAAACTGCTGGTCTTGGAGTAGAACCCATCACCTAGTGCTGTGCAGTGCAATGAGCCACTAATATTGGTAACAACTTTTTAATTAGCATGTGTTGAGTATGAATTTTTCTGTTAAAGCCTATACTGCTGTCTCCTGAAGGCCTTTAACAAAATCTCCACAGCAAAAGTACAGAGGCTTTGTTGTGCAATGTCTGTATCACTCACTAAGCACTAATCCCAGCAGTGCTTTGTAACACTGTTTGTTGTTGAACTACAACAAAGGTATTGCAAATTGTAACTTTATATTTCTAATTGCCTTAATGATTTCTCTATACTTTAGATACAGTGTAGCATTTTTTTTTACTTTTTATGCAACGTATTCTTCTTGAGACATATACACAATGTGTGCAGTTTGCTTGTTTGAACCACAAAAATAGTTGCAATTTTTAACTGGCAACTTGGTCTCCACACCAACAATTTATTTTTCTGATTGCTCTGATGATTTTTACAGTCCAGATATAATGTACAGACTAGTCTTGAGACTTTATTCTTAGGCATTCATTTTTAAATGAATAAATGCAAAACCAAAATAATTACACCTGCTGTTTAACTAGTTTTGCTGTTAAAGGGTGTCATTTCACCTTTTATTTCTCCAGAAGACTTAATGCTAGGGCTGCATGCAGTAACAAAGATCACATGACCTCTATAGGATTACATACTGATGTGTATTGTAGAGGTAAACAAAACACAGAATACAGAGAAAGCAAAAATTCCCGGCAGAATGCAAGTGGAGATTCATTTCATAGTTCCTAGGTTCGTAGATAAGAACTAGGCCAGCTACGCTTGTTGATCATTTTAAGCCTAGCCATTTTTCATTTTTGAGCTAAAATAAACTTATCCCATTTGGTTAGAGACTGGCTTTACTCATTAATGGTGGAGAATAACTGGGATCATACCATAGATGATCTGAGAGGACCCATGCATGGCGTAAAGCATTTAGGGATTGGCCTGTGTCCATTAGTAGTACAGGGAGCAGTTCTGGGGTAAATATTTTATTTCCTATCCATAGATCCAAGTAGTGTTTGAATATGGATCGGGCTGAACTTTGTTTTATGTGAATGGGGGGTCTGTTACAGAGCAGTGGCATCCTCTGTGAGATATCCTGTACCTCCAAACCATTCTGTTGATGTAACAGAAGAGGCTTAGATCCCTAGACTGAGTATTTCTGATACCATTTGACTTACTGATGTACAATAAGTCTATCAGTATAAGATCAGAAGATACCTTGTATGCCAGGCACAGCCACCTCTTAGCAGTCCGTAGGATACCAAGTGTAGTGACAGGACTTTGAGTTGGTCCATGTAGGACATGTTTAGGTCTTGTATCCTTTAGTAGGGGGTATCTCTGTGGGGTCTATATTATATTATCAAATGCTTAAGAAAGTGAACGATAAATAACCTACCACGTGTAAGCGAAAGCTTACAATCTCGAAAGCTCAGAACAGCGATATTTTTTCCAAGGGAAAAAAAATCGCTGTTGCAAAAAAAAAAAAAAAAATTGAAAGGATATATACAGTGAGTGGGGGGCTTCACCCCTCACCCACCCTACTTAAATATAGCAACTCCGAGATCGCACTACAGTGCCGAAAATGGCAAAGTAATGGAAGCGGCCAAGCAAATTCTTTCCCTGGGAAAGAATTCACTTAAAAGTCGCTTCGCTATTTTGCCTTTTCATTGTTTTAAGTTCGACCAAGACGCATTCGCTAGAATGCGTCTTCGGTCATCTAATAGGAACCCTCTCTGTGGGCATTCTAGTTGTTGCATGTGTCTGGACAGATGCGTGCCAAAGGGGGCATTATACTCAATGACTGGATTGATAAGGGCTGAGTAAAGGGGGGGGGGTGATGACATCTCTAAATCTGTACACAACTCCTTTGTTTATAAGCAGTGCAATATAGAAGGACATTCTTATAACAGTGGATACATGTTGGTCAAAAGTTAGATCATTGTCTACTTAAGTTCCCAAATTCTGAACAACTTGGTCAACTCTTAGGGGTGTATTGTCAGTGTAGTAGTTCCCAGGGGTAGATGACTTCCCAAAAGATACAGTAATTCATATTTTGGCATTTAATATCAGTCCATGATTTTAGCATCAATTATTTATTTATTTGGGACAAACCTTTCTGCAGGATGCCTAAGTCATTTGGGGATTCAATGACTGCTCCTAGCTTGCAGTCTTCTGCAAACTTAGTCAGCCAGAGGTCTTTGGTATTGGCTGTGACTTCAGGAAAAATAGATGCTAAACAGGTGTGGTCCCAGCATAGAACCCTAGGGGACTCCAGTGGTGACTGGTGTCTTTGTGGAGGTAACTTCCAGTATTTTGATTTCCTGCATCCTTTCTGTGAGCCAGGTGGCAATTCACCAGATGACATAAGGGTTTATTCCCAGTTTATTTAGCTTTTCTACTATGTCTGACTAGGGAATTTTGTCAAAAACTTTGGCCAGCTTGAGATATGTGGTGTTTAACAATTTGCCTGCTTTGGGGACTTTTTCAGAAAAGTCCACTAGGTTCAGTAAGTATGACCTTCCCATAATGAATCCAAACTGAGAAGGGGGGCCAGTGTTTGGACATCCCCTATGTTCTGATTGATTAATTCCACGGTAAGTCTTTCCATGACTTTGCAAATGAAGCAGGTTAGGCTTATGGGTCTGCAATTGCCTGACTCTGTGGAAGGTCCTTCCTCATGCAGGGGAGTGACTGTAGCTGTTCTTCATTCACCTGATGCAAAACATGTA
The DNA here is from genome assembly GCF_019279795.1 of Protopterus annectens. Lineage (NCBI taxonomy): Eukaryota > Metazoa > Chordata > Ceratodontiformes > Protopteridae > Protopterus > Protopterus annectens. Next base: position 1,210,921,903 of record NC_056747.1, on the reverse strand, counting down.
TGGAGGCTGAGATTGAACAGTGTTGTTAGAGTGTGACTAGGTTGTGCTTTGCGCTATTTAAGATGCATCCAGGGATATTGACAGGACCCATTGATGCAGTATTTGTAGCTTTTGATAGCACTACTAGGACTTGGTCTTGTGTGATAGTCAGAGATGAGGAAAGATGGAAGGGAGAGAGAAGTAAAGTTAGTGCTAAATATTTTAGGCAGTAGGCTCCTTATATCTTCAGACTCAGTGTAGGTAACACCATTCACAATCAGTTCACTGCACTGCTGCATTGTGCTTTTGAGATTATGAATATAACTAAAAAAAGGCCTTGTGATTGTCTTTGGCTTGGGTTGGCATTTTAGCCTCAAACTTGGCTTTGGTGGATTTTATTAAGCTCCTGAGTTGTTTATTTTATTCACAAGGGCTCTAACATTTTAGGAATTACTGTTCTTACTTTTGGTTAAACTTGTTTTGCTTTTATTGTAAGGCTTGTTGATAGTGTGGCTTCACCAAGTCAGTGTGTTTATGGGGTTTGTCTTGTGTTTATTTCGCCTGCCCTGTGCTTATTTGTGCGGGGTGCAGCTGCATCTATATAGCTCTTTACATGCTGGTATAGTGTGGTGGTATATGTTTCCACATATTATATTCAGTGGATTAACTGGGTTTGGTGGGGATTTGAACCTTGCCAGTGTATCACTTAGGAGTAAGTTGTTTGTTTTAAAGAACTTTCTAAAGGTACCTTGGGTGGAAGGGATCTCTGGGTTCAGTTTTATTTTGAAGGAGGCTGCTTTATGGTCAGACCTAACAAATGATAAAGATATGCAAGAGATAGTGCAAGTTGCTCCTTTATTAGTAAGGATAAGATCCAAGATGTTATTACCCATAGCGAGTACTAAGTCTAATTGATCCAGGGCATTTATATTGACAAAGTTCAGGGACCTCTGCTTGTGCAATAGTGGTGGTGTAGGTTTCCCAGTCTTTAGCTGGATAGTTTAGATCACCTAGGAAAATGGTATTGGATTTAATGCTGAGTGATTGTAGTTCCTGTCGATAGGCATTGTGGCTTTCTTGAGTCATAGAGGGAGTTCTATAGCTGGCCAATATGTGATAAGGGACCTTTCTGATGGTTATTTGGACATGAAGAAGCTCTAGTGCCTCATGTTGCTTTACTACCTTGAGGTGAGTCTCTTCTGGATGAAGATTGAGACAGCTCCACCTTTTTTTCCCCTCCTGCACAGTAGCTGGTCTAAATATGTGGAAGGCATTATAGCCCTGCACAGCTGGCATGCTGTCTGCTATTTTAAGTCATGTCTCAGTCACTACACAGACGTTAATGTCCTCCAGGGTGAGAAGGGCTTGTAGGAAATGGTGTTTCTTGTTTAGGCTCCTAGCATTGATCAGTAACATTTTCATATTTTCCTTTGCTTGTCTTGATATGTTGGTAGGTTTATAAGGTTGGCATTGTCTAAAAAAAGGCACCATGGGAGAGGACAATACCTTTTAGTAATATTTGAAACCCTAGAGGAAACAAGTGCAGGCCATCCCCAGTGAAGCAGCATGGTCTGTGATCATATCCTCCCGGGCTGTCAAATGTAGGACACCCTTTGAATGACACCAAAAACAAGGCCAGTTATTGAAGTCAGTTATATTTTGCTCATACTGCAGCTCCATCCTTTGGGAAGGTGGAATGCTGCTCAGTGCTAGGCTCATGTCTGCCTTGGACACATGGTCCAAGAGCTCCATCATGCTCTCTTCGTACAGTCCAGCGATGTACACCTCAAGTCACTGACCCTTGCATGAACTAAGACTGAGTTATACTGGTACTTATTATTTGAGAACTTGACTCCAGGCATGATATGATGGATCTTGGCACCAGACAAGCAACTAACCATCACTCTTTCCTTGTTCAGCTTCATGAGAGGCACGTCTCTGTCTTACAGTGAAGTCCCCTATAACAAGAATGTTTGGTTGGGTCGATATATGCCTTATGGGCTCAGCCTCTGTGACTTTCAGACTCCTTGTGCTGTGTGAGGAGGTGGGTCTAACTTGCTGAGACTGCTTTGTGCTTGTGTTGTGTTTTAGGAGGTGTTTGCATCTTAGGCAAGTCAATCTTTAGAACCTCATCATATGATAGATTACGTGTTTGATGGGCTTGGAGAGATGGTATGTGTGGTGTACTGCTGACAATTTTGTTGTCTGTGTGTATTGTGTGTGAGATTTTTGTCTCTGGATTATATTTGTACATCTCTCACACACTGTATTTTAAGTAATAGATGATCGTCAGACAGCATGGGACAGTTCTTACATTGTCTCAAGATACCCATCTCAGTCAGGCTGGCTAGAGAAGTTGTGGTGAAGTGTTGGTCCATGGTACTGACAGGAATGAGTCTGGATGCGTGTTAGCTATATGTTCCTCTCAAATTCTTAGCACAAGAATTCTGGACAAAGGCACAAAATAGTGGTGGAACAAAGACCCAGAAATAGGGACAATTTTTAAATATTGTTCATAAACTTGAAAAGTAGATAGAGTAACAGCTTTTGCATTATCATGCATTTTCTGAAGGATATGATGTCTGAAACTCAAATGTCTCATTAATTTGTGACTTCAGTCCTCAATGATTTGCCAGAAAATGCAAATTTTGTGAGGAACAGACCAAAAATATGAGGCAAAATCTGCACATTCCATGAACATCTGAATCTATAACTGTTTGGAGTCCAGTTTGTTTTTGATAAGGTTTGAGTGGACTTGCTAATGAGTATTTTAAAGTTCAATACAAAACAGCAAGCCTGGAAATCTTCTTTTGCCACCAGCAAGTACCAGTAAATTAATTACAGTAAAAAAAAAACACTCACTCATTTAATGCTAAAAGTCAGTGCAAGCAGTATCAGTGCACTCAGTGATGAGCCATTTTATCAAAGGTCTTTTAGCCTGGTGAGTAGTTTAAGGGAAGAGACTTTACTTAATATGTTTATTGTCAATAACCAATCAATGGGGAGAAGGAGGGAATTACATTGTAAGTTATCATAAGGGGCAGGTAACAGATACACTGTGTTTAAGAACACAACTACATTAGGGTGGGTGGGTGAAAGGAAAATTATTAGACACTTAGCTCTGAGTGAATGGCCTAGAACTGCCTTAATGCACAGACAAGTTGTGAAGTTGCCTGGCAAACACTCAGTACATAGCAAGGTAACTAGGGTTTAATGCCAACAGTTAGACCACTTAAGGAGCAAAATACATTACAACTATGTACTGGAATTACTAATATAGGTTTAAGTACCCTAGCTAAAGCAGGTACTGACTGTTAAAATTAGTTTAAAAAATGATCAAGAAATGAAAACACATCTTTCATTTTCTATGAAATGGAACTATTGCATTGAGATAATATTTATACAGCATTAACTGTTTTAGGTCTGGTGATGGATTTGCCTGACATTGAAAACAATTTAAAGTTGAACTCTTAATTGTCAATCAGTCAATCAATCAATCAATCAATCAATCAATCAATCAATCAATCAATCAATCATCCAGTCAGTAAGTAAATAAACAGAGAAGAAAGACCATTATGGACTGGAAGCATCTTACTCCTGTCTGTCTTACAGGTTATAACAAAGGCGGCTGTGTGGTAGTGGCAACTGGAAGCTCAATCGGCTTGTGGGAAGTGAAGGAGTGTTCTGGCTATGCGGCAAACTATATTTGTAGGTATGACACAGGACCCATTATAAATCCTGATTTGCCATTCCCAAGGCCCACTCCCAGTTTGACCGATGTGTGTCCAGATCAGTGGGATTCAGCTCCTGGTCTGCGTTACTGTTATAAGGTAAGTCACTTTGAGTCATTAATAGCATGTCTGTGCTAGCCATTCATTAAATCAGCATTGTTAATACATACTATCTGTGCCAGCCATTCATTATATCAGCATTATTAATATACATCTTGGTATAATGTCAAGTCAAGATTTAGAGGCGTAAGTATGGAAGATAATGTTATCTTACACACTGTCCATAATGGTCTTGTGTATAAAATTTGTTTCACAGTACTTGAGTGCAGCAGTTGGTGGTACAGTTGTTTCACATGTAATTGGATAATTTAAACATCTTAGAGATGGAAAGAGATGGAGTAACATGTTATGGACTTTGAGGAATGGAAGGGGCAAGTATAGATTCCATAATTTAATAAATCCGTGTTCTCATGTTACTTTAATTTTTAGTTTGTTTGCTAATTAGTTTAACTCACTGTTTTATTTATTTATTTACTCTTTTGTTGACCGAATAAGTCTCACTAGTCTCTTTTCAGGGGAGACCCGAGGTGGTATTTATCTTAGTATGGGAAATTTGCCCAGGATATTAGAGAACTTCCTCTAATGTTTTCAGTAAGTGCCATGGGATCTTTTGCATCCATTTGAGCTACCATAAACTGAAGCAGATGTAAACTCAGTTTAATGTCTGATCCGAAGGGCAACTCACTCAGGAATGCGGCACTTCCTAATGCTGCTGTGCAGTGCCGGCAGCTTGACAATTAATGAAGGAAGAATAGAACTGAGTTTTCTGATCTTCCAGCACCAAAGACAAGTATGGTACCTGTTCATTCACTGACACAAGAGCCTCTTTTCAGGCAAGACCAGACAGCATTGTCTGGGGAAAGATGTGCTCAGTGTCACATATATGCAAATAGACCGAGGGAGTCAAACTCTGGACTACAGGAAAAAACATTAGCAGTTCACAGTCTTAACTCTCTGAGTCATTCTGCCAGCGTGAAAACTTTTAAGAAGCAGATGTTTCTGAAAGATGCTCAAGAAAAGTAATAAATCTGTGCAGAGAGTATGTCTAGCCACACCCTTACCTTAAACTACTACATTCTGCTTTCAATCACTTAGCCAGCTTCCAGTCCCTTTCAACATTCTGGACTGAAGAAACACGTACACAAATGCATGGATCTCGCCATACCCAATAGAACCAAGATGCTCTCCTCCAAAGAAAAGGAAGCCAATCTGGTGGTCCCCTGCCATAAACAAACTTTACAACAGAAGGAGGAAACTGATGCGGAATAAGGTGAAGTCCCAAGACTGGAAAAACTCACTTATCAGCCTCAACAAAAAGTTGAGATTCCTCATTAAATCCTCTAAAGCTAGCTATGAAAACAGAATTGCAGCAGATAGTAAAGACAACCACAAGGTCTTCTATAGTTATGCAGAGAATCTCCATGGCAATACCCAGATTTGCTCTGAGCTACTGCACAATGGTACCTCCTATACTGAGCCAACAGATATTGCCAATATACTGATCAACAGATTCAGTGCTAACTTTACCCCCCCCCCCAAAGGGCCAATTACAATACCAGTAGATTGCCAGGAACCCAGTATTACTGCTGCACAGGTTAAAACAGCACTGTCCAAGGCCAAGAGTACAGCTTCCATGGGACCTGACAATATCCCTGGCTGTGTTCTACATGAACTACAGAGTGAACTGGCACCTCACCTGTGTGCCCTGCTCAATCACAGCCTCACCTCAGGCTTTGTCCCTACCGAATGGCGCACTGCTACAGTCATCCCTCTCCACAAAGGAGGAGTGACTACAGACCCTGGGAACTATCGTCCTATTAGTCTGATGAGTCTGATATGCAAAGCTATGGAACGCATCATCATGGACCTAATAAACAAGGATATAGGGAATCTCCAAACTCTGGATCTCACAAAGTTTGGTTTTGGGAAGGGTAGATCATGCCTGCTCAACTTGGTTGACTTCTTTGAGTCAGTCACCAGAGCTGTGGATGAAGGCAAGGTGGTTCATACAGCCTACCTTGATCTAGCCAAGGTGTTTGATACCATTCCCCATTCAGGAATCATAGAAAAACTCACTGAGCTAGGCATCAACCCCTATATCACTAGGTGGGTTCCAAACTGGCTCACAGATAGAACCCACAGTGTGAAAGTAGCAGACTCTTAGTCAGACTGCCGACCAGTCACGAGTGAAGTCCCACAGGGTTTGGTCCTGGGTCCTCTCCTGTTTGATATCTACTTCTTTGAAGTCCAGACCAACACAAAGGGGTCCCAAGCTGACAAAGTTCGCAGACAATTGCAAGTTGGTAGCTATTATTAACTCTCCAAGTGATGTTGACATCCTACAGAAAGGCCTCACTGAGACCAATGACTGGTGTCAGAACCATGGCCTTAAGCTCAATGCCAAAAAATGTGCCGTCATCCCCTTTGGGAAAAACCCGGTTCCCATGAATTACCACATCGATGGTAGTCCACTGAACACAGAAGGTGTTATAAGAGATCTGGGAACACAGGTTGACCGCAGCTTTTCTTTTGACCACCACATTGCCACTGTGGTCAGAAATTCCTTCTATGTGGCACATCTCATTACTAAGGGTTTTGCATCCAGGAAGAAAGAGGTCTTTGCCTCCCTCTACTCTTCCCTCATTAGGCCAATCATCGAATATGATACCCCACTTGGCATGTACTTCACTAGTCATCTGCAACAACTAGAGAGGCCGCAAAAGTACCTCACAAAGAGGATCCTAGGCTTTGAACACTTGTCCTATATGGACACACTCAAGAAACATCAGGGCTTTGAATTGACAGTTTCACTTGCTGAAGTACCAGCAACATATTATGGAACTAATTAAACAAAAAATTGTGTTACTTCCAGATTGTGCAGAAAATAAAGATTTACAAGACTTAATGCATTCTGCAAACCAAGTTAGTAAACATACTTTGCAGTGTGGGTTTGATGCCTTAGAAGCATCTTGCAGGGCTGCTGTTACTGGGTCTTTACTGAGAAGACATGCTTGGCTAAAGGAACAAGTCTTGCCAGACCATGTCAAAGCAAAATTACTAGATGCCCCATACCCCATTAAATTAGGAGCATTTGTTTGGCACAAAAGCAGAAGTTGTTCTTAAAAAGATGGGAGAAAAAGCTAATTCTATGCAAACTGTCAAAGATTTCTTACAGGTGCAGCGACCTAGATTCAGTAGGCAATGGCTTTCAAAAAACTGGTCTTTTCCAGTCTGTCTCAGGTCTTATCAGTTCAAACCCACGGGAAGCAAACCACCAAAACTACAGTCTCAGGGTGTGCAAAGATCTAAACAGTGGAGTGTTTCCACCTCAAAACCAGGGAGTGGTAAATCACCCCCTTATGGAAAAAGTTCACAATGACTTTCCAATTATACTTCTCAGCCATGCCCAAGTACTTGCGCCCCTAGGAGGAAAACTCGCCCTTCATGCAAAAAACTGGATGTCCATTACTCGGGACCGATGGGTTCTAAACATTGTATCCCAGGGATACAGATTCTACTACCACTCACTGCCAACCCCAAGCGGGTTGCCAGACCTGTCTCCAAACCAGCGGGCAGAGGCTCAAAAACAAGTACTTTCCCTTCTCCATATCAGGGTTATTCAACCTGTTCCAGTAGAACAAAGGGGACAGGGTTTCTACTCCAGACTGTTCCTGGTGCTCAGAAAAGAGAACTCTTGGTGCCCTATCCTGGATCTAGCAATTCTTAACACCTTTCTGGTGGTCCCAAAATTCAAAATGCTTACACTGCAACAGCTTCTTTCTGTGCTAGCCAAGGATGCCTGGTTAGTCACCCTAGACTTAAAAGAATCTTATCTGCACATCCGCATAAGGGAGTCTTGCAGGAAATATCTACGTTTCAGGGAAGGTTCTCTGAACTTCCCTTTGGCTTATCTGCTGCACCCAAAGTATTCACAAAATGCCTAGCTCCAGCTATTGCGTACTGCAGGCAGAGAAATATTCAAATCTACCCATACTTGGATGATTGCATGATTTAGGCAGACAGTCAGGAATTGCTACTTCAGCACCTGGCATTTGTAAAAAGACTTCTATCTTCAATGGGATGCACTATCAATGAAAAGAAATCACAACTGGTGCCCAGCCAACAAATTGTATTCCTGGGAGCAAGCTTGAACACAACTTCCCAGATGGCATTCCTCACTCCAGAAAAACAGGTCCATTTGACAAACTATTTCAACCTAGTGGCCACCAAAACCCAGCTATCTGCAAGGAAAATACTGCAAGCCCTAGGATTCATGGCCTCATGCATTCTGCTAATTCCATATGCAAGACTGCATTATGAGGAAACTTCAATGGTACTTATAAAGTCTCTGGTGTCAACATTCTCAGGACCTGGAAACAATGATTCCTATCATACCTTGTCTAAGGGCAGAGTTCCTCTGGTGGGCAGATGCATTCAACCACAACAAGGGACTTCCTTTCACTCAACCCCTCACCGCCCAAACCCTGACAACAGATGCATAAGGCTATGCATGGGGGTTCACGTGTCAGGCAAATGGAGCCCAGAACAAATTCCCCTGCATATCAATCACAAAGAGATGCTAGCTGTACAGAATGCTCTGACAGCCTTCAAATACCTTATCCTTCCAGGACAGCTCCTGATAAAGACAGACACCACCACAGTTATGTGGTACATAAACAAGCAGGGCGGAACTCATTCTTACCCACTCTGCAGGTTAGCCATGGCTCTGTGGAACACAGCCTTGAGCAACCAAGTGCACCTACAAGCTCAATTCCTGCCAGGCAAGCAAAATTCACTGGCAGACGACTTAAGCAGAAATCTACTGGACCCCCACGAGTGGAAACTGGAACCCAACTCATTCAAACTTCTAACCCAGAGGTGGGGAACACTGGTGGTGGACCTTTTTTCCTCCCCCCAAAACCACCAATTTAGCAAATTTTGCACCAGAAACCCTCACAGCAGAGCCTGGAAGGTGGACGTCCTATCCTTTACATGGGAAAACCTCTCAATTTATGCCTTTCCTTCTCTGCCTCTACTCTCAAAGGTACTACTCAAGATCAAACAGAACAGGCCAAGGGCAATCCGTATTGCAAAAGACTGGCCATGCCAGCACTGGTACCCACTCCTATGCAGTCTGACAGCAGTGCCACCCTGTCACCTACATCAGACACCTTCTCTGTTGTCTCAGCAGGAGGGACAAATTTTGCATCCACAGCTGCAAACCCTAAACCTTGCAGCCCGGCTTATTCCCTGAATACACCACCAGCATCCCTCAGTAAACAGGTGCTGGACATCATCCTTGAGGCCAGAAGGCCTAGTACTAGGAAATCCTATGCTGAAAAGTGGAAAAGATATTGTTCTTGGAGTCAGTCTCAAGGAATGGACACAGCTGTGCCCACCTTACCTCAAATCCTTGATTACCTAGCAGAGCTGCTCCACAGAGGCCTATCCTTCTTGTCCATTAAGATTCATGCCTCTGCCATCTCAGCTCATTATAATACTGAGCCAACTCTCTTTTCTCACCCTCTCATCAAACAGGTTCTGAGAGGAGCTATCAATTTAAAGCCCCCTAGGACAGCTCCCACCCCGGCCTGGGACCTTAACTTTGTACTGGAGAAGCTCAAACTTCACCCTTTTGAACCTGCTGCTTCAGCAGAGTTAAAATTCCTCTCTTGGAAAACACCTTTACTTCTAGCTATTACTTCAGCAAGAAGAGTGTCTGAGTTACAGGCACTAATGGCGGTGGAGCCCTTCATTATTTTCCATGCTGACAGGGTTTCCCTCAGGACTAACCCTTCCTATATGCCTGAGGTGGCATCCAGTGTGGCTTTAAACCAGTGCAGCCATTTGCCAACCTTTTTCCCTAATTCTCAGAATAAAGGGGAAAGGATCCTGCACTCCATGGACATACACAGACAGCTCAGGTTCTCCCTTGACAGGACTTTCAGAAAATCTGACCAGCTGCTAGTCAGCTTTGCTACAGGAGAAGAGGGCAGGGCCATTTCGAAGCAAATCATTTCCAAATGGATAGCACACTGCATCCATTTCTGCTACAAGCACCATGGAAAACCTACCTTTCTGGGGATCAGAACTCATTCCACTAGGGCTACTTCAACCTCTACAGCATTTCTGAAGGGAGTCCCTATCGGGGACATCCTGGAAGCTGCAACCCAGAGTTCTGTGCACACCTTCAAGCATTACCACTTACCTATTTTTTCTAAATCCAGAGCTGGATTTGCTATAGCAGTCTTGCAAGGCCTGCTAGCCAGCCCTAATACTTCTAGACTGCCTCCATCCTTCCTTAGCTTTGGGAATCCACCCAAGTGTGGTGACTGCAACAGTGAAACACGAATAACATAGTACAGTTGTGTACACTTACCATAAATGTAGATGTTCAAGTGTATTCACTGTTGCAGTCCTGGTTTTCCTCCTTCCCACCCTCTGGCTTTCTCTATCCTTTCTACCTATCCACTTTATGGCCATCTTTTATGACAGGGATATTTACGTTTTACTGGAGGTGTTCCACACCATGTAATAGCTTCCTATTGTGGGGGCTCCTGACATCTGGGGCAAGAAAAACTGATGTAATGGCATCGGCTGCATGTTTTATACCCCTGACGACCTGACATCATGGAAGAGGCGACAGCATCCAATGCAGAAATCCCAAGACGCTGACTGAGGGCTATCTGCAGGCAGATAACCCAAGTGTGATGACTGCAACAGTGAATACACTTGAACATCGTCATTTATGGTAAGTGTACACAACTGTACTTTACGTAGCTGCTGTAATGTTCTGAGAGCTATGCAAAAACACTGGTATGGTCCAGTGTTCTCCATTATTCTTAGTGCTACCGAGGTGCATGATTTTAGTTTTTTGATTTTTTACTTTGACATTATTAACTGCCCAGTTGTATAATTGATCCAATACAAAGCTGCATTTCAACTGAGCTTGAACATTGGTTATCAAACCAGCTACCTTAGCATCATCTGTGAATTCAGCTCCTGTGTATGATTCATTGATGGCATTGTAGACATAAAGATATTAAACTAATGTGGGCCTTGCACTGCCCCCAAAGAACACCCATATGGTATATTAATTAAATGACTGAGAAACTGCACTTTTGATGCAAACATTGGAAGTTCTGTCAGACAATCACATAGTGGTCCACTGGGTAATATACAGGTTGATTCCTATGAGTTAAGGGTAAATGTAATAGTAGATTGGTATACTGAGTCATTTACTTCCCTAGATTCAAAAATATGATAGCACCCTCTATGTTTTTTAATGCCTCAACAAATAGGGTGAAAACTCAGTCACACAGGACCTACCCTGAAATAATCGTTGCTGAGACGTATCAAGCTCTTAGAGGAGGAGGAGATTAATTTTAAGATAACCCCTTAAACCATTTCCCAGGGTACAATTAGACTAATAGATCTGTAGTTTTGAACAGCACCTACATCACCACCTTTCAGACTGAGGAAGGTGTTAACTGTTTTCCACTATTTGGAACAAATCCATTCTGTAAGTATAACTGAAAAGGGTATCTTACAAGCAGATTGGTAGTATCTTTAGTATGACGAAGGGGCATCAAGGCCATCAGCTGAATGTTAATTCTACAATTTTACTACACAGTTGCTTGATATTGTTGTACATTCAACACAGGTGATACTTTCTCCTCTCATTCTCCAAAAGATTAATACCCGTTAATCCATTTTTCTCCACTATGTTTTACAAGGCAATAAAAACGTATCGGTGCTCAAATATTGCATCAGTCAATATGCAGTGAATTTACTTGTATTAAAAAAACTTTTTTTTTTTACCATTCCAGGCACTTAACAATTAATGTGCAGCCAACCTTATATGTAATAACCAAAAAAGAGAAAAACAACAGTATTAAGCAGCTTTCTTACTAGGCACAGGGAGCCATAAACAAGGTCTTCTTCTTCCTCTTTCGGCTGCTTCCATTAGGGGTTGCCACAGCGGATCATCTGTTTCCATTTCTTCCTGTCCTCTGCATCTTGCTCTTTCACACCAACCACCTGTATGTCCTCTCTCACCACATCCATAAACCTTCTTAGGCCTTCTTCTTTTCCTGTTACCTGGTAGCTTCATCCTTAGCATCTTTTTCCCAATATACTCAGCATCCCTCCTCAGCACATGTCCACACCAAAGTAATCTTGCCTCTCTGGCTTTGTCTCCAAACCTTCCAATCTGGGCTTGACCCTCTAATATACTTATTCCTAATCCTGTCCACCCTCATCACACCCAGTACAAATCTTAACATCTTTAACTCTGCCATGCCCAGTTCTGACTCCTGCCTTTTTGTCAATGCCACTGCCACAAACAAGGTAATGAATATAAACTAACAACTGCATTAAATTGGCAAAGTAATGAAAAACTGCTGAAGCAAATGAACAGTGTGAATTTTTAAAATATAGTGGATGGTTCAAGCAAAACAAATAATTTTTAGAAGTCGCCTCACAGTAAGACGCTGTCCGGTTCAATTCTCAGCTCGTGCGTTTTCTGCGTGGAGAAATGCGTGAATGGACGTACCTTCATTGAAGGTTGTGCATCAGGGCTGGTAACTCGGCACGTAAAAATCAACTACCAATCATTAGCGGACCGGAGTTCCACTGTGGCGACCCCCTAACCGGGAAAAGCCGAAAGACACAACAACAACTGAAAATAAGTTTGTATGGAGGTGTTGCACATGCTTAAAAAGCTTAATCAGTTTTTCCATGTAAAATAGAGTTTATCAGTTGTGAAAATTCTAAGACTTTATGAAGCAGAATGGAAATGTAAGTGATTGGTGATACTTAAACAGAACAAATTTGTAAAAACTGTCTCCAGAGAAAGTAAAGATACTATAAGGTTTGTGTTTGCACTGCAAAACAACAATTATTTCAAAACAAGTGCAGGAACAAGTTCCAGAAGATTGTTTTGGGTGCAGCTAAATTTGCGAACTCTAGAATTGCTGGCTGTGGATACAGTTTTAAAAGGATGGGTGCACGGTGTATGCTAATGCTTCTAATGTTACTAGAGATGATTGGACACATTATATTCTTAAGAGCCGAGCTTCACAGCAAATGACATTTCAGAGGATAAGAAACCTCTAGTGGTGCTAAATGTGTCAGGCATATGCAAATGCTTTTATTGTTTTTCCCTCTTACTCAGTGTACCTTTTAGCAATATTAGGTTGTGAATAAAGTGGATTTAAACTGTAGCTAATATTTCTTGTTTTAGTTTTTTGATGTGAACAGACTGTGATGTTCAGCTTGTTGAAATGTTTGCCAATATTAATTGTAGTCATACATTCACGTGCAATGTTTTACATATATTCTTTAAAGTATTTGATAAAATGTGTTGAAAAGTTAGCCAAGAGGAAATAGAGAGAGAGAGAGAAAACCATCAGAAGAATCCCAGAATCTTTTCTTGCAACTTCATCGTAGCTAGCAACGTAACAGCTGAACATATTTGGTAAAGGAGAAATGGGGATGCAGCACTGAGGATGAACAACCATGGCTTTTACTGCTTGTTGTGTAAACATGCATCTTCTGTGATCACTGCAAATGTATCCATTCCCCTGTAGACTCATTTATCCCATCTTTTTAAGGATCCACACATGTAGGTGGAACACAAACCCTAGCAATGTGTGACAGTCAGAATGTAGAACACCTTATTTTTGCACTGCAAGAAAACATGCCTTTCCCATGGAGCCTGGTTGAACTCTGTAAAATAAGGCACACGTGCGAGTCAAATCCAATTACTAATCTGCAAAACCATAATCACACCATAAATAAATATGAAACAGCACTTCTATACAGAACCAAACAAAATCACAGGCTCATTTTTACCACTTGCTACACTGGCTGCATTCTCCAAACAGATGTGCTTCATATCACACAACTGATTCAATGTACGCACTAAGTGCATGAATGAACAGCATCCTGTCATACTTTAATGCATCAGATAAACACTTAATGTCTGCTCCTGTGGCTTTCTTAGCAGCATCTAAGACATGTTTTGGCAGCTTAGGATTACAGCAGTCCAGTTCTTCATCCATTTTAACTGTTAGTAAAGAGATCAGTGTTTTTATGCTGAGAGAAGGATGCAATTCAGTCTTTACTTTCTGCATCATGCTAAAAGCTGTTTCGGCTTCTGAGTTTGAATGCGGCAAGCAAAGTAGAATCATCAACTGTTTGAAAAGTAGCAGTTTCCCCATAACTGCTAAGGTCCCTCAGAAGGTGTTCCCATTACTTGGACACACATGAGTGGGGCCCATCTACTGGACCTGTCAGGATCCCTGTGTCCTCAATCTGATACTTTGTAAACTTATCAAGTAATTGTTCAGCCTCAGCATTATTCCCACAGACACCGAGACGGAAACCAACATCCCTGACAAGTCCCAAAGATATGTCCAATTTGGGGGCGGGATTAATGAGGAATGCAGCATCTTACCTTAAATGGTCTTGATTGGAAACTTTTTAAGCATTTAAGCTGTAACTTTTTTTATCAAAGTTAAATTCTATAATCTCCCAGAACATCATGTGCAATGCAGGTTGCCTTTGTCACTCTACATGTCATTTTCCTGAGAACATCTTGATCCTTTATATTTTTTCATAAATTTCAAGATGTTTTGTCCTACTATAAGTGATAACTCATGTTTAGCAAGGAGCAGCACCAAACCAACCTCTGCCTCAATAACCCTTTGTGCCTGCTAAACTCTGAGGTCCAAAAAAGTTTGCTGTTGTTCTTCCAGCTGCATGCTTGCAGTTCTGTCTGTGTTTCTCACTGTTGGCATGTTGCTGCAAATCATGTTGTTTACCATGAGGGATTGTGAAATCAGTACCACAGGTCTTGCCGAAAGCATATTTTACTCCACGACTATGCACAGAGGGCCAGTCATAGGCACTTGTCCAATTTGACTGAAAAATTGTGCATCTCCTCCTCTTCTTTGGAGTGCTATATTTATCCACATCCCTGTCCTTATAGTGATCTGGGCAGTTTGTACCTAGCAGGTTTTTAAAACAATGGTGTTACTGAAAAAGACAAGAAAAAATGTAGCCATACTGCTTAAAGAAAAAGGGGCATATCAGTCTCCTCAAAATCAAAGAAATTGGGCAATGGGGCCACACCCTACCCACATCACTGGAAAATTGCTGCCTCTGCACCATCTCATCCTGTTCGTCTGTGCTCCTTTTGCTCACTATAAAGGCCTGCATGATCAGATTAAGTGTACTTCTGCTTGCTAAAGTTGTGCCACTTCTTTGCTTCTGTGACATTGTGGGGTGTTGCCAGCTGTGTCAGGAGAAGTGGGACAGTGCATGTGTGGCATGCAGAAGTTTTGTAAATAGTCCTATATCATTTGACTGTCACATTGATTTGTACAGATGCTTGTATTAAAAATGTATTTGTAAAAGTTGCTTATGTTATAAATGCTGTGACAGAATCTTAAGAGAGTTTTGAATGTGTATTGTGCCAGAGTCAGGTGACTAGATGTGATGTCCTTCTATAACCATCTGAACGACAGAACTCTGGTAGCAGCAGTTTGATGTTTTTCTTTTTGTTTAGAATCTGATATAAAATATCTGTGTCAGTTATTACAGTTCTGTTAGTTATTTCTGGTGCAGTGTATAATATCTAATCTTGCCTTGTGGAAGTGAGCATCTCAGCAGTACATCTTGTCTTGTAGAAGTGCTAGGGAAGTGAAATCTCAGCAGTGCATCTTGCCTTACAATAGTATGTGAGTTAACTAGGGGCAGTTTCTCCTTCGGTCAGTTAGGAATAATACTGTGAAATTAGTTTAGTATTATTTTTTCTGCATCTGTGGGATTCTGTCCAACTGTGTTATTTTTTATATTTCCTGTGACTGAAACTCTGTTTATTATAACAAAATATTAATTATTCTCTGTTCTCTTTTTTATTATCCATTATTAAATATATTTATACATTTTCATTGTGGCTAGTCTTTTAGAGAATACTTTTAACACCTTGACAGTGTTTGTGCTTATTTTAGTGACACTGTGGCCATTCCGGTAGGGCCTTGCTGCTTCAGTCACACTCTACCATTTATATCAATATTAATTTGACACAGTATCATAGGATCATAGCTAGTTACTAGGCTACTGGCCCTGAGGCCCTTATAGGCTTAGCCAATAAATTAGCCCATTTTCCCACAAGTCAGCACCCGATGTTTCTGTTCAGCAGAGACACAGATTAAATCCCAGTTGTGTATTTTCTATTTCCCATCCAGTCATCCAGGTTCCTCTTAAAGAGGGATAATGAAGTACTATGCTTGATATGGAGAGGGAATCTATTCCACAGATGAGGAAGTCTCTAGGAGACAAATCTCTCCCGCCAACAAGTCCTACTGATGTTGCAGACCAAGTTGAGGTTTTGCATGCGGGTCATGTGAGTGGGGTTTGGCTTGCGGATATGCAGCAATTTCATCAAGGTGGGGTCAGAGACTGCTCTGTATGCCAGACATAGATCACCTCTGAGGAGTCTATATGAGACAGAGTAGAGGGACAGGGCATTTAGGCTATCCGTGTAGGATAGATTTTTGAAGCTCTGGGTACTCCTGGTCAGGAACTTCTGTGGTCTGTCCAGCTGCTGCATGTGCTTCTCAAGGTACATGCCAAAAGGGGCATTATATTTGATGATGGAACTGATAAGGGAGGAATACAAGGAAGTTATGACTTTCTTGTTCCTGGAAGAAATACCCTTACTAGCTTAGGATGTTTTTATTAATGTGATAATTTATGGAGACATCACTTTCCCCAAAAGGGATGGTGATACTTTTTTGGCGTTTAGTTTGAGGCCATGTTTCTGGCACCAGTCATTTGTCTGGATAAGGCCCTGTTGTAGTATGTTTACATCACTAGGGGAGTTGATGACAGCATGATTGGTTACCCATTGGATTAGCCTTAGAGTATTTGACTGGTGGCAGCAATCTACCTTGTAGTCTGGAGAGAAGGGACACAACTAGTTAATCTGTGTCAGCCTTTCCCTGGTGTGTGTGTGTGTGTGTGTGTGTGTGTGTGTGTGTGTGTGTGTGTGTGTGTGTGTGTGTGTGTGTGTGTGTGTGTGTCAGATAACTAGAACTGGGACACATTGCTCCAAAATGAGTCTTGATTGGGATCAATCAATCCAGTTCTACTTGAGCGTGCTCCCTGTATGCTTTTGAGGGAAATTCTGCTTTGATGCAGAGAGCTGCATTTGAAATACTGTGTAAATCCATTCCTGTTTTTAGTGACTGCCTGTCACTGGTGTCAGTGGGTAGGATTAGAGCTCCTTGATTACTGGCCCTGAGTAAAGAGGGGCCATCACAGCTTCCACAATGACACTTGCAATCCTCTGGTACTCACTTGATCACCTAACCAGTGTTGCAGAAGGGAGAGTGATTTTATATTACAAAGATGACATTTGCCGTTTGCTCAAAACACCCTTGATACTACCTACACTTTCCTCACCTGTCACCACTTTGGGTGTTCTAGGCCTGCCGTACACACTGGTCTGTACCTAGTAAAAGTGCCTAGTTTAGAATATAAAAGTTAATACAAACTAAGGCCCTTAATAGTTTTACAGAAAAAAATACATTAAATGACATAACATGAGAATGTGAATATAAATGTGAATACATAAAAAACTTTTACTTGTCTGGTCTGACTTAGAATGGTTGTGACCAAAAAATGCAAGATCTCAGAGCTTTAGGTAAGGCGGACATTGCATATTCCAAAAAGGGACATTTGTAGAGCAAGAAATCCTAACATCCTTATCTGTAGAACAAGAAATCCTAACGTCCTATTTTAAAATACAAATGTCACACTTTACCTGCAACAAAAAGATCCACTGTAAAGAATATACAGGTAGCTAGTAAGGCTGTAGTGATGCTAGCATGAATGTGCTTAATTTCTAGATGTTCTTCATGTTTCACTGTTGCAGTCATCACATTTGGGTTATCTGCTTGCAGTAGCCCTTAGTCGGCCTGATTATCAAAGTCTTGGGTCCTGCATCAGTTGCTGTCTCATCTTCCATGACGTCAGGTAGTCAGGGGTATAAAGCAAGCAGTTGATGCCATTACATCAGTCTTTCTTGCCGTGTGGTGCCCGAAGCAGAAGCAGTTCGCAAGTGCCAGTTGGCTGACTCCTGAAATTTTCGTTTTCGAGTTTCAGAACCAAAGTCTTCAACTAAAGCTAAGTACCCTATTGGGGAAACTTTTTCTTGCTCTAAATCGATGTCAGTAAAATTCAATAATTGTATTTCTTGTGGAAAGCAAATACCTCATAAAGATTTTCATTCGTACTGTATTCCTTGCCTAGGCCCTGACCACGACGTACCTCGCTGTTGGTTTTGTACCTTATTTAAACAATTAACTATTCGTCATCAGTATATTTACACTTCTAAACCCAGATATGGCTTTGGTAAACCACCCAACTACTGACATTCTGAAAAAACGCAAAGATAAAGACAGAGACAGGCTTCCTAGGTCCAAAGCTACTGACGACGTGTCTCCTAAGCTAGTCACCAGTTTGCTGGTACTCAGTGAGGTGCTTTTGCAGCCCCTGATACCCGCTAATTCAGATTCACAGGCCTCTACTGAGACCCATTCAGAGTCCGGTATGCCATGAGATGCTTCAACTGTGGAACCTGTGGATGTCTCTACCTTGGATGGGTCCGGAGCCGCTGTGCAGGCACCAGCTTCTGAGGGTGTATTCAGGCCTACTGACTTGCATATTAAACCGACGCCGTCTTCTTCTTCAAGACCTAACACTCGATCCATGCCTATAAAACCAATGCCCAGACCGCATGGTCAGGCCTCTATGCCTAAAAACAAATGATAAGAATGGCTGAAGACCTTATTATTTTAATTACGGGAAGCCAACCTTCCCCCTCTAAGAGACCTAGGACTGAATTTGCTTATGATTCTTCTGATCAGGATTCTGAAATTTCTGTTTCCTCTGATGACCAGGATTTACCCTTATCTACCTATGAGGATTCTGATGCAGAGGACTCTATTCCCTCTGCTTTCTCTCCAGATAATTTATCTTTTAGTGAAACCTTGTATACTCTTAGGGAGCATTTTCGCTGGGAAGCCAGGATTACTGTGATTCTAAAAAGAGCCTTAGGGATTTCTTACTTCTGCCTCAACACAGGCCTTTAGCTATCCCCCCGTACTGGACATTGTTGATGATGCCTTTTCGGAATCTAGCTTGGCCCCAGACTCCTTACCTCCTGCTCCCAGAAAACCACATAGATATTGCAGTGTTCCTGACTCTCACAAGTTCCTCTTTAAAAATCCTACTGTGGATCCTGAGACCATTTCACAGGGACCCAAGGGCATTAGGGCTACTACTGCCAAAAATCCTACCTCCCCTGATAGAGATTCCAGGGCACTGGATAGATGGGGTAAGAAGGTGTACACTTCTCCAACCTTGGCCATTAGGGCCTTAACCTGCCAGTCTCATATGTTAAAGTATCAGCAGCATATTTTTGGATTGCTTAAACAGAAAATGATGTTGATTCCTGACTGTGCTGAAAATAAGGATTTATAGGATTTAAAGCATTCTGCTGAACAAGTTGGAAAACATACTTTGCAATGTGGTTTTGATTCAATAGAGGCATCTTGCAGGGCTGCTGTCACTGGGTCTGTACTTAGAAGGCATGCTTGGCTTAAGGAGCAATCTTTGCCAGATCATGTTAAAGCTAAATTGCTGGATGCTTCCTTAAACCAGGACCGCCTGTTTGGCGACAAAGCAGAATAAGTACTTAAGTAGATGGAGGGAAAAGCTAAATCTATGCAAACTGTTAAAGATTTCTTGCAAGTACAGCTGCCAAGATTTAGTAGGCATTGGCCCTCTAAGAATAGGTCCTTTCCTGCCTCTTCCAGGCCTTCTCAGTCCAAACCCAGAACCAGCAGAACACCCAGGCTTCAGTCCCAAGGTACGCACAGGACTAAGCAGTGGGGGGCTCCCACTTCCAAAGCAGGGAGTAGTAAGACTCCCCCCTATGGTACACTGTCTCAATGACTTAATTTTAAAACTTCCAAGCCCTTCTCAACTGACTGCTCCTTTGGGGGAAAAGATTGCTCTCTAGGCAAAAAACTGAGAACTCATTACCCAGGACAAATGGGTTTTAAATATAGTTTCCCAAGGATACAGATTCCACTTCCACACTTTACCAACCCCAAACGGTTGGCCAGATCTACCCCCAAATCATTGGGCAGAGGCTCAAAAGCAAGCTCTCTCTCTCTTACGTATAAGGATTATTCAAACTGTAACAGATGAGGAAAGGGGACAAGGTTGCTACTCAAGACTTTTCCTGGTGCCCAGAAAAGACTCCTCCTCACGTCCTATGCTGGATCTCTCTATCCTAAACACTTTTTTGGTGATTCTAAAATTCAAGATGCTAACTTTTCACCAGTTGCTTCCTATGCCTGGTTGGCAACATTGGATTTAAAGGAAGTCTTACCTGCACATCCTAATCAGGAAATCTTGCAGAAGATACCTATGCTTCAGTTCTCTGCATTGCCCTTTGGCTTATCTACCATGCCCAGGGTATTCACAAAGTGCCTAGCTCCAGTCATTGAATTTTGCAGGCAAAGAAATATTGAAATATACCCATACCTGGATGATTGTCTTAATTCAGGCAGAAAGACAGGACATACTTTTGAATCATCTGACATTTGTACAAAAGGTGCTAACATGTCTGGAGTACACCATAAACGAAAAGAAATCCCATCTCGTACCCTGCCAACAAATTGTATTCCTGGGAGCAAGCTTGAACACAACTTCCCAGATGGCTTTCCTCACGCCAGAGAAACAAGTTCATTTGACAGCTTACTTCAAACTAATGGCCACAAAGACCCTGCTGTCTGCAAGACAAATACTGCAAGCCTTGGGGTTCATGGCCTCCTGCATTCTCCTAATTGCATATGCAAGACTGCGTATGAGGAAACTACATTGGTATCTAAAAAGCCTATGGTGTCAATATTCTCAGGATCTAGAAGCAATGATTCGTATCATACCTTACCTACAGTTAGAGTACCTTTGGTGGGCAGAGGCCTGCCACCAAAACAAGGGACTGCCATTCACTCTACCCCCTGCCACCCAAACCCTAATAACAGATACATCAGACTGTGCATGGGGGGCTCACTTGGCAGGGAAGTGCATTCAGGGCAAATGGAACCCAAGTCAAATGCACCTGAATATCAATCAAAAAGAAATGTTAGCTGTACAGAATGCTCTGACGGCCTTCAAGGACCACATTCTTCTAATACAGTTAATGGTGAAGACGGACAACACCACTGTTATGTGGTACATAAACAAGCAGGGGGAACCCACTCATACCCTCTCTGCAGACTAGCCATGGCTCTGTGGGACACAACCTTGAGCTACCAAATGCACCTACAGGCTCAATTCCTGCCAGGAAAACTAAATACACTGGCAGATGAACTAAGCAGAAATCTCATGGACCCACACAAGTGGAAACTGGAACCAAAGACATTCAACATGTTGATAAACAAATGGGGGCGCTCAGATATAGACCTGTTTGCCTCCCCCCAGAACTACCAATTGGAGAAATTCTGCACAAGGACTCCCCACAAACAAGCTTGGAAAGTGGATTCCCTGTCCTTCACCTGAAAAAATCTATCAGTTTATGCCTTTCCTCCTCTGCCTCTCCTCTCCTCTCCAAGGTACTACTAAAGATCAAACAGGACAAACCAAGGACAATACTGATTGCACCAGACTGGCCACACCAACAGTGGTACCCCCTATTGTGCAGTGTGTCACTGCTGACACCATGGCACCTGCCGCAGACCCCTACCCTGCTGTCCCAGCAGGAGGGCCAGATTCTGCACCCTCAGCTTCAAACCCTGAACCGGGCAGGCTGGCTAGTTACCTGATCTCTCCATTATCATCCCTTAGTAAACAAGCGTTGGATGTCATTCTGGAGGCAAGGAGGCCTAGTACTAGAAAATCTTATGCTGAAAAATGGAAAAGATTCTGTTCCCGGAACCAAACTCAGGGGATGGGCACAGCAGCAGCAGCTTTACCTCAGATTCTTCAATACTTAACTGAGATGCTTCACAAAGGCATTTCCTTTTCCTCCATCAAAATTCATTCCTCAGCCGTTTTAGCTCTTACAACACAGAACCAACCCTCTTCTCTCATCCACTGCTCAAGCAGTTCCTCAGAGGGGCCAAAAACTTAAGACCACCCAGGAGAGCCCCAACTCCAGCCTGGGACCTTAACTTTGTATTGGAAAAACTCACTCTGCCTCCTTTTTGAGCCAGCTGCAAGTGCAGAGTTGAAATTCCTTTCTTGGAAAACAGCCTTCCTTTTAGCCATCACTTCAGCAAGAAGGGTGTCTGAATTACAGGCCCTCATGGCAGTGGAGCCTTTCATCATCTTTCATGCGGACAGGGTGTCCCTCAGGACCAATCCCTCCTTCATGCCCAAGGTAGTATCCAGTGTGGCTCTTAATCAGTCCATTCATTTGCCAACCTTCTTTTCTAATCCACAGAACAAAGGGGAACGAATACTGCACTCCTTAGATGTGCACAGACAACTTAGATTTTACTTGGACAGGACTGAATCTCTCAAAAAAAAAAAAAAAAAAAAAAACAGCTGCTGGTAGCATTTGCTGCAGGGGCAGAGGGCAAGGCCATTTCAAAGCAAACCATTTCTAAATGGATAGGCCATTGCATTCATTTCTGCTGTAAGTACCATGGAAAACCTTTCCCACAGGTGATAAGACCACATTCAACCAGGGCTACACCTACCTCTACAGCCTTTCTCAGAGGTGTTCCTACCAGGGACATCCTAGAAGCTGCTACCTGGAGTTCTGTACATATTTTCACTAAGCATTACCATTTGCCAATTTTCTCTAAATCCAGAGCTGGCTTTGACACTGCAGTCTTTCATGGCCTTATAGCTGGTCCTAATGCTATCTAATTTTCTCCTCCCATCCTTAGCTTTGGGAATCTACCCAAATGTGATGTCTGCAACAGTGAAACATGAAGAACATAGTACAGTTGTGTACACTTACCATAAATGTAGATGTTCTAGTGTATTCACTGTTGCAGTCATGGTTACCCTTCCTCCAGCCCCCTGATTTTTTGGCTATATCTCTTTTCCTTTTTACTAGGCTTAAAGCTTTTTGGTGTATTTGCTTTTTTGTTGGAGGTGTATATATATTTAATTGCTTCCCATTAGGGGGCACCTGACATCTGGGACAAGAAAAACTGATGCAATGGCATCGGCTGCATGCTTTATACCCCTGACTACCTGACGTCATGGAAGATGAGACAGCAGCCGATGCAGGACCCAAGACTTTAATCATCAGGCCTACTGAGGGCTACTGCAAGCAGATAACCCAAATGTGATGACTGCAACAGTGAATACACTCGAACATCTACATTTATGGTAAGTGTACACAACTGTACTTTTTGGAAACACTACTGCAAAATAATGCCACTGTGTAATACAGTATAAAACATTGAAAAGATTATACTGAAACCTCACACCTGAAAAGCCCATAGCTGATGTACTAGATCAGTAAATATAACAGGCTTTGCATCAGACTACATTAGCTAAACAATACTCAGAATGAGGCATTACTAACTGCATTGTAGCTATTGAACACATCTTGCAGCGACCTACATTTCATGGTCATTAAATTAGTAGTTGTGACAAGACTAATTAATTTAAAGTCTTAGTAACAGGTTTCCTACAAGTTACATTTTCTTCACAAAAGTGCATGAAGCTACTCACTTATACCCTTATTGAAAGACCTGTAATTCATGTGCCAAGTTAAGAATGAACCTCTATTTGGTCGAACTGATACTGCAATGCAATTTTTAACAGCACTGTAATTCCCTGAAAAAGTTACTGAATGTAAATGTCAAACAAGGTTTGCTAAACAATAAGCAAGACACTCAAGTGGCGTTACAGATGAGTATATGTTTTAAAAGTAACTCTGTCTAACTTTAAGTTAAAACCACAGTCCACAACATTCACACTAGGACAACTATGGTAATGAAATGTCAATAAATAAAATCTGCAGAAACCTTTGGTTGGCCATTTTTTACAAAGTATATTGCAGTTTAACAGTGTTCAACTACAATTAAACAACACAACTATTCAAATAAAAACTATGTCTTTTACACCAGCTTTTCCAACCTCTCTACATCATCTCTCAGCAATGAAGGATAAACCAGAGCAGAATGAGGGAGAAAACCAAAATTAATCAAGGACACAGAATATTGCTACTATTAACATGAGGCTTTGACAGAATGATAATGTGAATTAATAAACATTTTCTGAAGAAGAAGTCTGTAACTTTGTCATTATTAAAGGACATGCACAACCTTTTCTTTAGAAGGCACCAGCATAGCACTCAATGAATCAGGGAGAAATCCAGAAATAATTGGGGCAATCGGAGACACTTAAAGTACTACTAATAACTTGACTGTGAATTATTTATTTATTTATTTTACATTTGCTGACCGGGATAGTCCGACTGGATGCATGTCCATTTTCAGCGGAGGCCCAGGGAGAAAAGCTCCAAGGGTAATCAGATACAGCATTACATAATACCAGCATTACATATTACAAACAGACTATTTACTCTCTAGAGAGAGTTAGCCAGGCTTGATACATTGACATAGCCAATTAAGTGACAAATGTTGTTTGAGTCTAGTTTTAAATTGACCTAAGGTGGAAAGTAAGGTAATATCAGCTGGAAGAGAGTTCCAGGATCTACTTACAGAGTTTACAAAGAGAGAATCACCGGCTGTGTTATTAAGTTTGCTAGTCTGAATTAGGAGTTTGTTAGAGGATCGAAGCAGTCTAAGGATTGTTATAGGGGGTGATAATATTTTTAAGTGCAGGAGTATTGTCCGGATTATAGAGGATTTTATAGGCCATAATCGGTTGGTTATACTGGATTAGGCTGGGTAGTTCAAGCCACCCAAGCTGATTTAGACTGATGCAATGATGTGTCCTAAAAGGCAGCCCAGTGGCAAACCTGGCAGTGTGGTTGTAGCAAATTGAGAGTTTGTTAAGGACAGTCTTGTTTAAATTTGAGAGTAGAGGGGATGCATACAGAAGGGTTGAAAGAAGGTGAGAGCGAGCTATGGCAATTTTAGCTGGAGGGGTTAGGAAGGCTTTTATTCTGTAAAGTGACCCTAGTTTTTTATTGATGGTTTTGATAGTTTGGTTAACATGTAGGTCAAATTTTAGATTATTGTCTATGATGACACCTAATAGTTTTGTAGATGGGTCAGGGGAGATTATTGTGCCATCATTTGATTTTATGGTAAAGGTGAAAGCGGTAGACCTACGTGGTGGTGAAAATAACAGCATTTTAGTTTTTTTGGGATTTAGGATCAGACGATGTTCAGAGAGCCAGTTTTCTACTGTATTAAGGTGGTCTAGGTAGCTGAACATAACTCTACTGGAGATGTGGCTGAGTAAATCAGAGTAGAGTCATCAGCATATTGGATACAGCTAACTTTTGGGATGACAGTATAAAGGTCATTAATGAAGATGGAGAACAGCAAGGGCCCTAGCATAGAGCCTTGTGGTACTCCAAGGGTGTTAGGTAGAAGGTTAGAGAGTTTGTTCTGCCAGAGGACAGCCTGCTGTTAATAAGCATTTTGTGAAACAAAAAGGTTGTAATTCGCCATGTTTTCTCCAAAAATTACCAATTTTAGGAGGGGATAAAAGAGACAGAGCTAAAATTTTGGAGTCAAAAGCAGGGCCTAGTCAATACACAAACGCCAAACACTGACTTTTGCAAGTCCTACTCTTGCCCGAACTATACAGTCTTGCAGCTGTCAACCATTCATGGACAAAATCAGAAATAATCAGTGACAGAGACACTTAAACTGCGATTAACTTGAGACATTGACAGAATAAGAGAATGTGAATTAAACATTTTCTGAAAAAAGGTTCTAATTTACCAACTTTCACCAAAGATCACCAGTCTTAGGAAAGTGTAAAACGGACATAGCTAACACTTGAGTCAAAAGTAAAAAACTTTAAAGAAATAACCAAAGACTGCAAAACCTACTCCTATCTGAAAAATGTGGTGTACATATTTAGCTACTTACTGTAGATCATTGTGTGTATTGTACTTAGCCACTGTAGCTAGATAGCACGTGTGAATAAGTTACTGAGCACGTGCAAGATAAGTGCCATTTTGTTTAGTCAGCCAGAGTGGATGCAGTCATGAATGGAGATGCACATACAAGTGTGCTTGAAGTAATGAGTGAATCATTTAGCTTAAGAACATGTTCCAGTTACAGTTCCTGATGTGTTTATGTACAATAAATATCTTGAACCCCTACACCGCTTCATCTCTTTTGACTGCATGAGACAAGCGACACTTACCTCCATCCAATACTGGAAAGAAAGCAGTCGCAATACAGTCCACATCAAAATTCATGAATCAGGAACAAATAATTCAAGGTTAGGATGAGATTTCAACAGTATGGCCCCAGGAAGCAACTGCAGTCAGCAGACTAGCAACAGCACAAACAGAACCACTCCTTCCAACCAGAGGAAGTCAGCACACAAAAACAAATCTCAGCCTTTTGATATGGTTGGTTGTTAGGATGCCTGGTCTTTGTCTCTGATGTGCTTCTGACTTTGACTCCTGTTCAACACTGCATGGTCCTTCAATTGCTCTATGCATGCTGCTCCAGCTTTCCAGTCCGATTCTGCACTTGACAAAGATGAATCCTCCCCTCATTGAACAATCAGACCACCAGTACAACAATTATCCTCCTCATGCTGACTAAAGGTGATCTTCCTGCTCCCCGCAAAGCCTTTTTGAAGACATTGCATTGGCATGAAAACTATTACCAGCATGCAATTGGCTGAATTGTCAAGTTTGTCACCGTCTCCCTTTGCCTTAGAAGCAGTTAGTTGATTGTTTAATGTACCGCAATGCCAATTGGCTGTAAATTGCAGTACACAAACCAATCAAATCTCATGTAGCGGAGCCACCCCTGTTCACTGTAGAATTACAGAACAGTGGACAACTTAATTGTTAAATGTGGCACGTTCTACACATTCTGGAGCACTTGGCTAAGTCTAGTAAATCCATCAAAATTGATTCTTAGAAAAATAAGGGGATAGATAGGGATTTTGTACCTAGTGAGCAGATATAGATTGATTTTGCCAACCTACCCACTCTCAATTATGTTCACTTTGTATCTTAGGTAGCCATATGGCATTTGTTCTACCCACAAAACTGATCTTGTTTGCCATTGAAATGCTGTAGACGTGATGCCAGAGCTCAGGTTAGCCATTCAGATAAGTGCTTTATATTTTGTTTTGTTTTTATCTTGTCTTAGAGTTTAGTTTAACTTAGTTTTAATTAATCTTTAGTAGTTAGTGCATTTACCTCCCCTCCTGTACTCTAATCTTGTTATTTTTGGACAGGGTTCCCTCCCCTTGCATTGAGTTCTCATTTCCCATCCTTTTTTTCTGTTATGGTAAAAAAAGAAGAAGAGAGATATTTAGATATAAACTGTAGTTGCAAGTTTTAGTTAGGGGGGTTTATTGTTTGCAGTGTTTGTAGCTGGTGTGTGTGTGTGTGTGTGTGTGTGTGTGTGTGTGTGTGTGTGTGTGTGTGCACATACTGTACCGGCATGGCTGATAAACCCTCTGGGTTTAACAGATGCTCCTTGTGCGGTTGAAAGATGCCATGTTCCAACTTGCACAAGGAGTGTTTTTATTGCTTAGGAGCAGTTCACCTGGAGGTTGAATGTGACATTTATGCCACATTCAAACCCAGGGCCCTGGTACAGCTTCCCAGTAAGCTTCTTCTGAATGGCTTGGCTCAGGTGGGGTTCTCTGCCCTCAGAATTTCCTTCAAGCCCCCCTCAGGAACCTAAAAACCGGCCTCCTCCTCCTCCCTCGGGGGGGGGGGTGTCCTCTTCCTCGTCCGCTCACTCTAAGAAGCCGAAGTTCTCAGATCACAGATCCATGGATCCAAGTCCAGCCTTTACAGCTTCAGATCAGAGATCTGCCTTTCTGAATACCTCAGATCAGACTCTCCGATCCAAGACCTCCATGGAGTGGAGGCCTTTGGATCTGAGCAGACGCAAGCCATCCCCAGATCTGGCCAGTTTATCAGATCCAACCTGCACACCGTTCAAGCTGTCAGACCCAGCTAGGCTGTTGGATCCGACAGTTCTGTTGGATCCCATTATAACTTAAGAATCCCCCTCTCGATCTGACAGGAAGTTGGAGCCGACTCAGAGTAGACCCCCTTCCTGGGACCATAGGCAGAGGTCAGGTCACTCTTCAGTCTCTTGCAGATGCTGCAGAAGTCTACTGCCCTCTGACATGGATAGGATGATGAGGAGCTTCCTCAAGGCTCAAACTGAGTTGGGCTTGCTGCTGTGCCCTGCCCAGGTGACTAGGGGACCCTCCTCATCTACATAACTTCATTATTCTCTTCCAATCCCACAGGCTTTAGAACATCAGGACCGAGGGATTTCCAGTGAGAGGCCAGTGGTGTCAGGTTTACCCCCCTTCTCAACCTTGCCAGGGTCCCTGGCTGGCTCTGCTCCATTGCCCTTGGATCAGGGTGCACATCACCTCCAAGAGGTAGGTGCAAGTTCACTGGTGATGGGTTCAGGCCCAGATTGTTTTGGAACATTCCCTCTCCCCTGGGAGCTTCAGCACTAGACAGCTCTGGCCGATATTGTCAGGGGTCTTCAGTCCTGCGTCTGGGTCCCTTCTCCCTTCTCTGATGGCCCCAGCTGTTGGGAAGGGGGGAGAGCTTCATCCAGTCCTTCAGCCTTCTGGGCGGTAGAGAGGACCTTCTTCAGTTTGGCAGTTACCTCTCCATCTTCTCTAGGTCCTCCTCAGCCTTTCTCAGATTTGGGTGCTGAGGCCTCATCATCTGTCCAGGGTCAGCCCTCCCACGTGTGCCTTCAGGTGGGCACTGCCCCACTTGGGGTACCCGTCTCTTCCAAGTCCTCCCCTGAACCCACTGTGGAGGAAGCCCCTCAGAAGAGAACATGTAAGAGGAGACACTTAGACTCCCCCAGAGAGTCCCTAACTGAGGACATTGATTTTGAGGAGGGAGACAGGTCCCCCAGACTTCTACATGAGGAAGTGTCCTTCAGGGACATCCTTGAGGTTCTCAAGCAGAGAGGTGGTTGGTCTTCCCCCAACCCCATCTTTGGAGGAGTCCATGTTCCTGAAGGCCTTTTGGATAGGCCCATCTTCTACCTGGGTCCCCTCCCCCCTGCTGACAAGATTGTGGACCTTATCGGCAGCACGACTTGGAAGGAGCCAGACACGGGGGAACCTGTTCCCAAAAAAAACAACAAATTTCTCAGTCTTCCCAAAGACAGAACATTTTGAATCTTAGGTGTCCCTGTTGATGCCATCATGGTGGCTGCTGCTACTAAGAACGAGCTACCCGAGAAAAGCTCCTCAGTCCATCCACTGAGCAGGAGTCCCTGGCGAATGACCATTTCAGAAAATGTGTGTTTGCCTCAGCTACTTTTGGACTAAGAGCAACTAATTATTTGGTCCATTTTACTCGGATTCAGAGGGACTTGGTTTTGGAGCTTACCACTTCCCTTACAGAGTTGTACCTCTGGAGAGTCTTAAGATGGTTTCTCCAAAGCTCTCTACTCTGACTTCCTTGGCTAATGCCTTGATGAGGTTGATCTCCAATTTGGCAGAGGCCACGTCTCGAGTGGCAGGCAGAGGTATTGTCAGTCAATGGCATTCCTGGATTCACCTTGGCGGGTTTGTGGAACCCTTCAGGGCATCTTTCACTAACACCTCATTTTATGGCTCCACCTTGTTTGATCCATCTGTTAAGGAAACTAGCCTGCAGTGAGCAGGCAGGCAAGACTCTTTCCATGGTAGGGATCAACTTTTCTACTCTGCAGCAGTCATTTTCTAAGATCCAGATGGAAAGTAAGAAACTTTGGTTCCAGAGGACTCAGTCTTCCTTCCAGGATACTCCCCATGAATCCTCTTCCACAAGCCGGGGCAGGGGAGTCAATGGTAGACACCTCCCCAGGGCAGAGGGGGTCCGCAGAACCAGGTCTCCCAGGAACCCTTCTTGGATTATTCCTTTCACCATTCTTGAGACTCTGTCTGACTATTCTGCCCTGGAGACAGTTGGGGATCGACCCTCCATTCACCCACTATCCTGGACTAATCTCATTTCTGATCAGTGGGTGCTAAAAATTATTTCCAGGGGTTACTTCATTCCCTTTATCCAGCCCCCTCCAATTCAGAAGTTACTCCCAGACATTCCACCCCACCAAAGGAGTTGGCCTATCTCGAGTTTCAAGACCTTTTTCAAAAAAAGAGCCATCCAAGAGGTCCCAACAGGACAACGATGGTCCGGAACTTACTCTTGCTTCTTTCTGGTGCTGAAGAAGACCAGGAACCTGCGTCTGATTTTGGACCTCAGTGAGCTAAATCTGTCTGTTTAAAAGTCCAAGTTCCAGATGGTTACTGTTCAGTCCATTATGCCTCTCTTGTGCAAGGACAATTGGATGTGCTTAGTGGATCTCAAGGATGCATACTGTTGTATAAAGATTGACATGCTCCAGGAGACACTTATGGTTTTAGTTAGCCAGTCATTACCAGTTCAGACCCCTGCCCTTTAGATTCACTACAGCCCCATGGGTGTTTACCAAATACATGGCAGTGGTGGCAGCTCATCTCCACGTGCAAGGTTTCCAGGTCTTTCTGTGTCTGGTCAACTGGCTGCTCATGGGTCCCACAAGGCATCAACTATCAATGGCCACCAGATTTGTCCTCAGTCTTTTCCAACATCTAGGTAACACTGTGAATCTCCCCAAGTCTAATATTGTTGTGTGCCAAAACCTGGAGTTCATTGGAGCCCAGTTGGACATGGTATCAGAAACTGCAACACTGCCTCCCCTGCAGGATTCAACTCATTTGAAGTCAGGTTTGTCTTTTGCTGGGGATATAGCATCTGTCAGTTCATTTGG
Organism: Protopterus annectens; assembly: GCF_019279795.1. Classification (NCBI taxonomy): domain Eukaryota; kingdom Metazoa; phylum Chordata; order Ceratodontiformes; family Protopteridae; genus Protopterus; species Protopterus annectens. The sequence continues at coordinate 1,210,891,122 of NC_056747.1, read as the reverse complement.
TTAGGTTCAATGGTGGCTGCCATTCAGTTAGTTCCCCTTGCCAGATATCTCATGTGAGTGCTCCAATGGACCCTGGCAGTCCAGAGGTTTATTCTGGTTCAACCAATGTCCATGACGTTAAAGTTGACTCGGGTATGCAGGCATCATGTTGCTTGTTTTTTTCAGTCTCAGGACCTATACTTAGGCAGGCCAGTTTGCATTTGAGTGGCATTGACCACTCGTGAGGGCTCAAGATAGATCTGCAGAGTCTGTCGGCCAGCACCTTGGAACTCCCCGGAATATGAGTTGCAAGAAGAAACCACCTGGAAGACTTCGCCCATGTCTACGTTTCTTGTCTGAAAACATCTTAGAAAATTAAAGCTGTCATCACTGGCTGTTGACATGGTGCCATCTAAATATAAAGATGTGGCCCTCTCAACTATCCAGATTTTCTCAGAATGTCCAGATTTTTTTGGTCTGTTCCTCATAAAGTTTGTGGTTTTCCGGCAAATCACTGGGATGATTTGAGGATTGAAGTCATTAAGTAATGGCATACATTTGAGTTTCAAACTTCAAATCCTTCAGAAAATGTAAATTTTAACAAAACCTGTTACTCTACCCACTTTCTACATTTATAAAAGCAATATTTAAAATATGTCCCTATTTTTGGGCCTTTGTCCCCCCATTTTTGTTGGGCTTTGTCTAGATTTCTTGCCTTATGATGTTGAGAGGTAGAGGTATGCAAGTTCAGACACTTTTAGTTATCCAAGTAAAATTATCCATATTACTCTATCCAGTAATGCACTTTGTCCTCTTCATGGAAGGTGGTGTCGGGAATATTTGTCCATTTGCTGTTCTGTCACCTGTCTCCAAAATGCTTGAAAAGCATTTTCTATCTGATCAGTTTAGCTTTGTTGGATTTTTGGCATGGTTTTCATAGGTTCATATGTGTGTACTAGGCTAATGGCCCTGGAGCCTTTACAAGCTTAGCCCATAGAAGTGCCCTGGCATTTTACCGCCCAACATTAGCTCCCAGCACCTCTATCAAGTAGAGCTACTGGGGTGATCCCTGGGGTGAACTTTCTATTTCCCATTCACTCATCAAGATTTCTCTTGAAGAGGCCGAGTGAGGTGCTCTGCTTGACATGTATGGGAAGTCTAATCCAGGGCATGGGCAGTCTCTGGGTTATGAACCTGTCACTCCAGCATGTTCTGTTGATTGTGGTAATGAGGTTGAGGTCTCTGGAGCGTGTGGTGCGGAGGGATTGGGATTTCATTAGATGTAGCATTTCTAACAGCACTGGGTCAGACATGGCTTTGTAAGTCAAGCAGAGATCACCTCTTAGTAGACAATATGAGACAGAGAATAGCTGAGGGTTTTTGAGTCTGTCCATGTAGGACATGTGTTTAAGGCCTAGGATCCTCTTCGTGAGATACTTCTGTGGCCTTTCCAGCTGTTGCATGTGTCTGGTGAGGTTCATGCCAAATAAGGCATTATACTCAATGACTGGCCTAATGAGGGAAGAGTAGAGAGAGATGCTGACCTCTTTCTTCCTGGATGCAAAACCCTTGGTAATGAGATGTGCCACACAGAAGGACTTTCTGACCACAGTGGCAATGTGGTGGTCAAAGGAGAGGTTGCTGTCAACCTGTGTCACCAGATCTCTTATAATGCCTTCAGTGTTCAGTGGGCTTCCATTGATATGGTAATTAGTGAGTTTTTCCCAAAGGGGATGATGGCGCATTTTTTGGCATTAAGCTTAAGGCCATGGTTTCGACACCAGTCATTGGTCTCAGTAAGGCCTCTCTGTAGGATGTCTACATCACTTGGGGAGTTAATAATGACTCCCAGTTTGCAGTCATCTGTGAAATTGGCCAGTCAGAGTCCCTCTGTGTTGTCCTGGACTTCTGAGAAGTAGATGCCAAACAGGAGAGGACCCAGGACCGATCCCTGTGGAACTCCACTCATGACTGGTCGACAGTCTGACTTAGAGTCTGCTACTTTCACACTGTCTGTGAGCCAGTTTGCAATCCACCTAGTGATATAGGGGTTGATGCCTAGTTTGGTGATTCTATCAATAATTCCTGAGTGGGGAATGGTATCAAAGGCCTTGGCCAGATCAAGGTAGGCTGTATGAACTGCCTTGCCCTCATCCACAGCTCTGGTGACTGACTCAAAGAAGTCAACCAGGTTGACCAGGCATGGTCTACCTTTCACAAAACCAAATTGAGTGGGATCTAGAGTTTGGAGATTCCCTATATCCTTATTAATTAGGTCCATGATGATGTGTCCCATAGCCTTACATATCAGACTCATCAGGCTAATGGGGCGATAATTCCCAGGGTCTGTATTCACTCCCCCTTTATGGAGAGGGATAACTGTAGCAGTGCGCCATTTGGTAGGAGCAAAGCCTGAGGTGAGATTGTGATTAAACAGGGCACGCAGATGTGGTGCCAGTTCACTTTGTAGTTCATGTAGAACACATCCAGGGATCTTGTCAGGAGCATGGAAGCTGTATTCTTGGCCTTGGACAATGCAGCTTTAACCTGTGCTGCAGTAATGCTGGGTGCTTGGCATTCCTCTGGTATTGTGATTGGTCCTTTGGGGGGGGGGTAAAGTTGGCACTGAGTCTGTCGGCTAGTATGTTGGCAATATCTGTTGGCTGAGTATAGAAGGTACCATTGTGCAGTAACTCAAAGCAAACCTGGGTATTGCCATGGAGATGCTTGATATAACTATAGAAGGCTCTGTGGTTGTTTTTAGTATTTGCTGCAATTCTGCCTTCATATCTGGATTTAGAGGTTTTGATGAGGGATCCCAACTTTTTGTTGAGGCTAATAAGGGAGTTTTTCCAGTGTTTGGACTGCACCTTTTTCTGCAACAGTTTCTTCCTTCTATTGTAAAGTTTATTAATGGCAGGGGACCACCAGATTGGCTTCCTTTTTTTGGAGGAGAGCATCTTGGTTCATAGGTTCATAGGTTCATAGGTTCATACTAGGCTATCTGCCCGAGGCATTTAGCCTAGCTCCATCGCTTTTTGCTTACGCCACCCCTTTAGTATGGGAACTATACCCATTATTTTGCTGTGCCTTTGTGGCTCTGAGATTAGATTTTTGAAGTGAAGCATATTCATCATCAAATCTGGGTTTGACATGGTTTTGTATGTTAGCAAAGGTCACCTAAGCAGATGGCGACCCTGAGCTGCTGGAGTTTGAGTTCTTTCAGTCGGGCAGCATAGATTTTTGAGAGACAGATTCTTTTTGGTGAGGAACTTTTGTGGCTCTCCAGCTGCTGCAAAGTGTCGGGTCGGGTTGACATTTGTTGATGAGTTTTCTAAGGATACCCTAATGGGGAGTTTCAATGATACCCGGTCGGGTATTGTGTAGGCGCTATGGCGATCGAGGTAATCAATGGACTGCCTGTTTAAAAAAAAAGTCAACCGCTTTAAAAAAGCAAAACTGCTTTTTGACAAAGCCAAAACTGACAGGATCCAAGTCTGAAAATTTCTATGTCTTTATTTATGAGGTCCATTATGATCCTCACATGGCTGCAGATAAGGCTTGTCAAGCTAATGGGCGGTAATTAATGGAAGCGGTCGGGCTTTGACTTGGTAAGTGGTACCACAGTTGCAGTGCTACCACCCTGGGTACATCCAGAGGTAAGACTTTTGATTAAACAGAGTCTTTTTTTTGCTTGGGATTGCCTTATCCATGCAGTCTGCAGTGCTGGTAGAAGGCATTTGTAAGTGATTCAGCCTATGGTTAATTCCGATGGGTGATGCGTGATGCACCAGTCTTGAGGTGTGGTGTGTCCTTGATGAATATGGATACCCCCCCTCCTTTCTCTTGGTATTGTCCAGATTTGGGATGGGGCGGAGCATGATGTAAAACGCCGTAAGCGGCTGGGGGTGCTCTCAGGAGCCTTGAACCAGGTTTGTCACACAGCACAGTACCAATGTTCTCCATACTGAGAAGGGCCTCAGCTCCAGTCTAGTGAGCAGGGCGTCAGTGTGTCGGCTGACTAGGGAGTCACCAATGAGTGTGTCTGACATTGTGTTTGGTTAAGGGCTGTGACTGCTCTTGACACTCTGACTGTGAGTCTATGTGTTTGCAGTGTTGTGTTTCTGAGGTGGTGGTTGTTTGGGTGTCTGCTTTGGTAGTATGTCTTGTTTATATGGGTATATGTGAGACTGTGTCTATGTTCTGTAGTAACTGGTAACCTGCCCTCCCTCTTGCCCTTCCTATGTTGAGAAGAGCTCAGGCTCCAGTGGTTGCATCGAGAAGTTATCTCATGTATTTGTGTTTGTGGGAGGAGGAGAGGGTGAGGGTTGTACATGGGGAGCAATTTATTGTAACATTGCCTCAATATTCCCAGGTTCACTGAGCAGGGAGGGACACTAGCAACTGATCCCCGACATGCTAGAAGGAATAGACAAAAAACTTTAAAAAGATTCCGGGGCGGCCAGTCCAACAGTAACCACTCTCCGGGGCAGGAAGCTTGTTGCAACACCTCTCTCCGCCTGATGAACACAGACTGATGAACACAGCCTGAGCAAAATGGCCTCACAGAAAAAAAGAAACAACAGAAATGTTCAGGACCTGTAACTGAAAACAGTAACTTTCTTGCAAGGTTAAAAACTGAAAATTTTTTTTTTTTTTTTTGTTTTTTTTTTTTTAGATTTTTTAGAGGTTGTTTTTTACAGAGATAGCAATAGTTCACAAGTACCCCCCACACACACAAGTAAATGACCAAGGAACACAAGAGCAACAGTTTCATAAAAAAAATATGCAAAAATTAAGAAAAAAACAGGAATTTAGCAAACAGCTTTTTGGTTGTGCTCTAAATACAGCTACTAATACAGAAATCAAGTTTAACAAGCAAGAAAATGCTTTAGCTAATGTCAGCTAGGACAAAAAACTTAGCAAATAAACAGAGAAAAAATACTTAAAATCTCAATGGCTAGTTCCATGCATTTATGTATGTGATCACTTAGTGCATTGGTGGATGATTCAGCAGTCATGCATCTAGTTTCCATTGACATGGGTGCCATGAAGTTAGCCATCACTGTTTTTAGGAGTCCAAAGTCAGCTTTGGAGAAGTTTTTCATGGTGGCTTCCTTTGCGGGGGTTTGGGTGAGATGTGGATTTCTATGGTGATTCGTTTGTGGTCAGAGCAGAGCAACAATTGCCCATGTTAGTAATAACCAGGTCAAGGATGTTGCTTCCTCTAGTGGGGGGTGAGAATGAGCTGGCAGAAGGCATTGGAACTGATGAACTCCAGGAAGCGTTGGGCCAGTGTATTGGTGTATGAGTAGTTTTTCGAGTTGAGTCACCCAGTATGAGAGTGTTGGGTTGGACCCTAATAGTTTCCAGGGTGCTTAGGAATGTGGAGTGAGAGTCTTGGGACATGGTTGGGGCCTATAGCAGGCTACGACCTGAATCGCCATCTTACCAATGTTAGTTGTATCTGAAGTATCTCAGATGCGTTATGCTAGGCTGCAAGTCTGAAGGTGTACATATCCTTTATGAATATGGAGACACCACCGCCTTTGGAGCATTTGTCCATGTTCTGGGGTCGAAAGGTGTTGAATGAGCTATAACCTGGTAGCGCAGGGGTGCTTTTTGCTGCCTTAAACCAGGTCTCCGTTACAGCACAAATGTCAATGTTCTCCATTTTGGGGAGTGCCTCAAGCAAATGCATCTTGAGATTTAGACTTCATCCAAGTCATTGTATAGAATCAGCTCTTTTTAAAGTGTTTCATTCCCTCAGTCGTTATCTTGCTAGGTCAAGCAGTTGGTTTCTTACTTTTAGACTTAAACCAAAACATTCACTACAGTCAGGCACTTAGTTCTTCTTGAATGTCTAGGTTCATGTCTCAGAAAAGCTCAAACAAAAAGACTTGTAGATGGTACAAAATAACACTGTGGATTTATCAACACTGTCATCACAGGTTAACATTTTTTTAATGTATAACAAATGTGAAAGTCAAAAAGAAGGATACAGCTATTGTAGTACTTCAGCAAGGTCATATAAGAAGTTATGGAATAATGTAAAGTGTTTATGAACTGCAAGGAAACACGAGGAAGGCAGTGAACAAGAAAGGATAAAGGAGAAAGCAGGAAGTGTAGGCAGAAAAGCAAAGTGTTAGAATATGGAAAGGATGGCTAGTTCCTTGAAGAAACAAACAAAACCCTTTTGTAGTTATGTAAGACAGTAACGAAAAGACAAAAGGAGGGTTTAGTAAAACAAAATAAAATAGTTGGGTGGGCAGAATATTTGAAACAAGAAATACTAAATACAAACGTCTGATGAATATTCATAAGCAAGAAGGATTTTACTATATCAAGTTCATAGAAGAATCTGGGATACGGAAGTTGATCTTAGTCTCGTCACTGTAGAATAGGTCATGAAAGAACTTTAGAAAACTATTGCAGAAGCTAGTATGACATGAAGGGATTCAATCATGTGAGTCATTTTTGAATTCTTTAAGAATTAGGGAGGAAGCAGGTAATGTCTCTAAACCTTTTAACAAATCATAGGATGAGAGTAGGGTTCCTGACAGCTGGAAGTGCACAGATATATTTCTACTTTACAAGAGTGGAAATAAGAGACCCCGTAAACTGTTAACATGTTAGTTGGACCTTTGTTGTTGGATATACTATGGAATCACTGTTGAAGGAAATCTCAGGCTGTCTTGATGGTAGTGATGCAGTGAACCTAAGGCATTATGAGGTTTCAGTTATATTTCAATCAGTTTCAGCTACACAGAGAAAAACATCTAAAGTTCACATGATTAAACCCACTAGTAAAACCATCTTTTTCAGGGGCAAGCCCCTGTATCACCACATGTAAGAAGTCACCCCATATACTCCTTTACATAAGTATATATAAATATATTTAAATATATTAACTATGTGTCTCACTTGTGGAGAAAAGCAAAAAAAAAAAAAAAACTGTGCAAGGAATCACACAGCTGGGTTAAAGAATTGCTGTGAGAAGCCTCAGTCAGTGAGTTCAACATCAAAAAATTTAAACATATGACAAGTTAAAACATTGTCCAGCTGATACTGAAAGAAGATTAGAGTTATGTCTAGCAAGAACATCATGCAAGATAAATCTAAGACAGTTCTGTGACTGGATATATAGCACACTGGATCAAAAAGTTGCGTAAACATTGTTTAGAATTTAGAAAGGTATTTTAAGATAGTAGCACAGAGTGTGCTGGCAAACAAATTGCACATGCTTTGAAACTTGCGGTGATTACATGTTTAAAACTCTGGACAGTGGAGCATAGAAGGCATTATAAGTGGAATCCAATCTGATGAAAGAATTGCGATGAATGGAATACCGCAGGCTTCTACAGCAGGACTATTCAGCTTCACTACTTCTGTAAGTGATATTGCAAATGATCTAGAAGGAAGGTTGTTTATCTTTTTCCTAATGGTACAAAGTTGTGCAGTAGGGCTGAGATATAAAAGATATAAGACGGCTGGAAAGTGTTTTGATAAGACTTCAAGAACATTTTAAGATGTGACAGCTTACATTCACTGTAAAAGTACAAAATATTGTAGCTCTGATGTGAAAAAGGTATAGAGTTTGAAGAGAAGTCATAGCAGTATAATAAGTAGCAGGGAAGACAGCCAAGCATGCCTACGATGCATAAAAAGAGACATTGCCAGTACAAAACAGTCATTGTTCCTTTCTGCAAACAGTTATCAAGATCACGTCTAGGGTAATGTGTGCTGTCTTGGAATCTCCATCAGTATTAGGACATGAATGGATCTGTTCAGAGAAGAGGTGTGAAGGAAGTACAATATTTGCACCAAAGACCATGTCAGGAGAGACTAAGAAGAATAACATAGTTAAAGAAGGTGAAAGTGGGATATAAAAGAGACTATTATGTAACTTTAAGAAGGTACATAGTCAGTGTAGCTATCATGTTTTTAAAACAGTGTATGACGAAGAGAAGAGGACACAAATGATTTTGCAATTTGGATGATTCATGGGAGATAAGAGAAAATATTAATTAAGAGTCGAGGTGGATAATTAGAGCAGTCTTTCTATAGACGTAGTAGGGTCCAAAGCACCGATAACCCATAGAACAGACTTAAGGCAACTGTATCAAAGTTGGAAAAAAAGAGCAAAAATAAATATATTGTTGTTTGAGTAGTATTTAAAACTTATACAGTTCAAAGAGAGAAATTAGTAGCCAGACTGAGTCATATCACCTTTTCCATCATCTGTCAAAATTGATGAAAGCAAAATGGTGAAAAAAATAGTATTGCAATAGTAGCCGAAGCATTTTTTCCCAGAACTTAAATGATGTGTATCTTTTTATTTCTCAAAGAAGAACTATTCTTTTTCTTTAGAATTATTAATTGTGCTTCTTCGAACAGTTTTCAAGAGAGCGGTAAAATGCTTCTGTACGTAACAATATAAAACAGCCATTCTAGATATGTCTTAGTGCTGTGATGTTCTTAAATGTGATTTCAGAGTAAGGCCTTAGCTTCTGTAAATTATATTAACCCTAAACTCCTGTAGAGTCCTTAAAATAAGCTGTAAGCAGCAAGCAACTAAAATAGCTTCATTTTACCCTTCATGTAGGGAGATTAATTACCTTTTTTTGCCTGATTTTCAAATAAACTCCTGTTACGATCATTAATTTGTTGGGATGGCAGAGAATTAAGACAGTTCTCCTTCCTGCTATTTTTGCTGATGTAGCTGCTGTTTCCTAAGCAACATTTTCAAGATAATTGACTACATATATTCCTTACAATTTTAGCGTACCGTGTTCCTCTTTTTAGCATAAGATTCACTTCTAAGAGTCTTGGCAACAGAAATAATCATATAAGTAGCCTGAGCCTTTATAGCTTGTCAGTGGCTTGTGCTAAGCTGCCAGGAAATGCTAAACATTTATAATGCAATAAGAAGGCTTCATTAGGAACTGTCATGAGTAAATAATTAGATAGCTAGGTGTCCTGCCTGGTGTTGAACTGCAAGTATTTGTAAATGATTACCCTTAGCATCCTGATGTCATGCAGACTTTAGGAGAGGATTACTTGACTGTGCAAGTGAGTGCGTGGTTAACAAACAGAAATGAAGGAAAAACAACAGTTTCTTGGATAGAGCAGCAATAGCAAGGGAATGTATTGATGTAGCTTGTAAAAAAAAAAAAAAAAAAAAAAAAAAAATAGTAGTAAATTGGTACATTCCAGTTCAAGGCCTGGAACACTCAGTGACACCTGTAGTTCAGCACTATGTGTTAAATTTTCTAACCTGAGCATTTTGTTCACCTCCTTCACAAAATATAAACAGCTGGTGTAAGGTAAGAAGCTCATAGTTAATTTAAATCAGTGCTGGCTATATTCACTATGCCTGGTGGCTAAGCATAGGATTTTCCAAATCTGGCCCACTGTACTGCTAGCAGGCATGACAATATAATCTCCTTCTATCATTATAAACCCCTCACTTGTACCCTCACCATCTTGCCATCTAACAACATATGTGCAGTTATCCCAGTATTTTTATTTTTGCCCTTTTACTCTTGGTTCATGACTTCTGGAGTTCAGCAGTAAGCCTTCACCACCCAAAAGAAAACCTGTAGTGTAAGTTTCCATGACATATAGAGGTAAAGGTCTGAATATGCCTGCTTTTGTCCCCACTCTAAGCCAGTAATCAAGGAGCCTGAATCCTCACCACTGACACTGGAGAATGATGTTCACTTGAAATACAAATGGATGCACTCAGTATTTCCAGATGCAGACATCTCTGCGTCAATCACAATTTCCCTTAAGAGCACACAGGGAACACAGTTGGCCCAGGGTCTGCATTTCTTTACATTTGTCTCCCTAGCACAGCTACTGGGTAAGTCCTCAGATGAGTATCCAAGCCAAGTCCTCCAGCACTGTCATTCTGAAGCCAGTACTTTGTGTCCCTGCTCCAAGCAGCTGACAGACACACACACACACACACACACACACTGTGTGATTTGATTTTCTCACACACACACACACACACACACACACACACACACACACACACACACACACACACACACACACACACACACACACACACACCTGGGAAAGGCTGGCACAGATTTACCCACTGTGTCCCCCTCTGCCCAGACTATAAGGTCGATGTTCATCGTGTTTCACTGTTGCAGTCATTACTCTTGGGTTATCCTGCTGGCAGGCAACCCGCAGTCGGCCTGAATTCCAAAGTCCTGGTTCGGCGTCGGTTGCTGTCGCCTCTTCCCTGACGTCAGTGCGCCAGGGGTGTAAAAGATGCAGCCAATGCCATTTTCTTCAGTCTTTCTTGCCATGCGGTGCCCGAAGCAAAGCATTTCGCAAGTGCCGGTCAGCCGACTCCTGAGTTTTTCAAAATCGAATTTCAGATCCAAAGTCTTCAATACAGCTAAGTACCCCGTTGGGGAAACTTTTTTCTTGCTCCAGATCGATGTCAGAAAAAGTAAACAATTATATTTCTTGTGAGAAGCAAATACCTCATAAGGATTTCCACTCTTACTGTATTCCTTGCCTAGGCCCTGACCACGACGTTGCTAGCTGTCGGTTTTGTGCTAGATTTAACCAACGCACTATTAAGCGTTTGTACAATTTTGCTTTTCATTATTTTGGCAGAAGGTTTAACTACATAATGTCGTTGGAACAACTGACGACCGGAATTCATAAAAAACGCAAGGATAAAGACAAGGACAAGCATCTGAGGTCCAAAACCGACGACGAAGCCTCTTCTAGGCCAGTTGCCAGTTCGCCAGTGCTCAGTGAGGTGCTTTTGCAGCCCCTAACTCCCGCTACCTCAGAGCCACAGGCCACCTCCGACTCCCATGTGGAGACAGCTAGGCCTCTGGATACTCAAGGTATTGGCCCTTCGGAAATTAATCCCTCAGATGGGTCTGGAGCCGCTGAACAGGCATCGGCTTCTGAGGGTGTCTTCAGACCTACACAACTTTATATAAAACCTACTTCAGCATCCAAGACAAAGTCTAAAACAGTTTTAAAGACAAGGAAACCAGTACAGCATTCTCCAGGACAGGCTTCTATGCCTAAGAAATGGATGCTCAAAATGGCCGAAGACCTAATTACTTTGATCAGGGGTTCCCATCCCCCTCCTGATAAGGAGGTTAATTTCACTCCTTCCTCTTCTATCCTCTCTAATCTTACACAACTGACATTATATGAATACTTTTTGGCTAAAAAAAAAAAATATTAACCATTTTTTCTTATATATGCATTATATTTGGTTTGCTATGTTGAAATTATTGTTGCCTACTTAGTTGCTTTGTTTGTAAAACTTGTATTACCATTGTTTATGTCTGTTTTATACTTGTAATCTTACCCTTGGAAATTTTCTCCCTGGGCCTCTACTGAAAATGGACATATATCCAGCTAGACTAGCCCGGTCAACAAATGTAAAATAAATAAATAAATAAATAAATAATAAGAGGCCTAGGCAAGACACTGAATATGATTCCTCTGATCAGGTTTCCATTCATACCATGAGGGAGCATTTCCACTGGGAGAGCCAGGATTATTCCAATTCTAAGAAAAGACTTAGACTGTCTTTTACTTCCTCAGCACAGACCTCTTGCAATTCCCCCTGTTCTAGACATAGTAGATGATGTTTTTTCAGAGTCCGGCCTGTCTCCAGACTCTTGACCTCCTGCCCCTGTTAAGCCGGACAGATACTACAGGGTCCCAGACACCCATAAATTTCTTTACAAAAACCCTGCTGCTGACCCAGAAACTATGTCACAGGGTCCCAAAGGGGTCAAGGCTGCTTCTGCCAAAAACCTTGTCCCCTCAGACAGAGATTCTAGGGCTTTGGACAGATGGGGGAAAAAAGTTTACACTTCTGCTACCTTGGCTGTAAGGGCTTTAAATTGTCAGTTTCATATGCTCAAATATACTTAATGTCTTTGTTAAAACAAAAAATGTTGACAAATTCTGAATGTACTGAGAACAAAGATTTGCAGGATTTATTGCATGCAGCTGAACAAGTGGGAAAAGATACTTTGCAATGTGGCTATAATTCACTGGAGGCCTCGTGCAGGCCCGCTGTTACAGGTTCTGTTATTAGAAGGCATGCTTGGTTAAAGGAACAGAATCTGCCTGATCATGCTGAAGCAAAATTATTGGATGCTCCATTACAGCATGATACCTTGTTTGGTGTTGAGGCAGAGGAGGTGTTAAAGAAAATGGAGGATAAGGCAAAATCTATGCAGACAGTAAAGGATTTCTTACAGGTACAGCCACCCAGATTTAGCAGGAACTGGCCCTCTAAGAATTAGTCCTTTCCAGTGTTAGACAGACCACAAAGAGGCAGATTCAGATGATGCCCTAGAGGCAGGCAACAGCCCCAGGGCTCATACAGGTCCAAACAATGGGGTGCTTCTACCTCCAAAAGCAGAGAAGACAAATCACAGCCTTATAGAAAACAGTCCCAATGACTTCCCTCTGCCAATGCCAAGCACTTATTTTTTGGCAGCACCCTTAGGGGGAAAGCTAGCACTTTTTTTCACGAAACTGACACAAGATCACCCAGGACAAATGGGTCTTAAATATAGTCTCTCAGGGATACAGGTTCCACTTTCACACCCTTTCAAAGGCAAAAGGTATGCCAGACCTGCCACGCAATCAATGGCAAGAGGCACAGAAACAAGTTTCATCTCTCATGGACATGGGGGCTATTCAGCCAGTGCTACAACAAGAGCAGGGACAAGGATTTTCTTAGTACCAAGAAAGGACAAAGCCTGGAGACCAATTCTGGACCTGTCTATTCTAAATACTTTTCTGGACATCCCAAAATTCAGAATGTTGACTCTACAGCAGCTTCTGCCCATGCTGGGCAAGAAGGCTTGGCTTGTAACTTTGGACCTCAAAGAGGCATACCTGCATGTTCCAATCAGACAATCTTGCAGAAGATACCTCAGATTTATAGCTGGCTCAATGCACTACCAATTCTCTGCACTGCCCTTTTGCTTATCTACTGCGCCCAGGGTCTTCACAAAATGCCTGGCACCAGTAATTGCATTTTGCAGACAAAGAGGAATTCAAATATACCCCTACTTGGACGACTGCCTTATTCAAGCAAAGGACAAAGATATTCTACTACAGCATCTGGCGTTTGTAAAAAGATTACTAATTTGCCTAGGGTACACAGTAAACAAAATGAAATCAAAAGTAGTGCCCTCTCAAGAGATAGTATTCCTGGGTGCAAACTTAAATACAACTGCCCAGATGGCTTATCTCACGCCAGACAAACAAAGGCATCTGACTTCTTACTTCAAAGACATGGCAACAAAGACCCAGTTATCTGCAAGAAAAATTCTCCAGGCTCTGGGCTACATGGCATCCTGCATTCCACTAATTCCATATGCAAGACTGCATATGAGGAAACTACAATGGTATCTAAAAAGTGTTTGGACTCAACATTGCCACAGCCTGGAAACAGTAATTACTCTCATTCCCTGCCTGAAACAGGAATTTCAATGGTGGGCACAGGCCTGTTACCACAACAAGGGACAGCCATTCACCTTACCCACTGCCAGGCAGACACTAACAACAGATGCATCAGATTATGCCTGGGGGGCACACATGGCAGGAAAATGTATTCAGGGCACATGGCCCACAAACCAAATGCATCTTCATATCAATTAAAAAGAGATGCTAGCTGTCCAAAATGCCCTAATAGCCTTCAAGGACCTACTTCATCCAGGACAACTACTGATAAAGATGGACAATACTACAGTCATGTGGTACATAAACAAGCAAGGGGGCACACATTCCTACCCCCTCTACAGGCAAGCATTGACTTATCAAGTACATTTGCAAGCACAATTCCTGCCAGGAAAGACAGATACTTTGGCAAACAAACTAAGCAGAAACCTCATGGATCCTCACGAGTGGAAACTGGATCCACAAATCTTCAACATGATAACAGGGAAATGGAGATGCCCAGACATAGATCTATTCGCCTCCCCTCACAACTGCCAGCTACAGAGATTCTGCACTCGGACTTATCACAAACAAGCATGGAAAGTGGACGCTCTTTCATTAAGCTGGAAAGCCCTTACAGTATATGCCTTCCCTCCTCTGCCTCTCCTCTCCAAGGTACTCCTAAAGGTCAGACAAGAGAAGCCAAAAATGATACTGATTGTCCCAGACTGGCCACGCCAGCACTGGTACTCAATCCTAAAGAGCTTGTCTCAAGGCCCAGCCTGGACATTACCTCTAATACCTCATTTGCTGACCCAACAGAACAATCAGATCCTGCACAGCCAACTCAGAACCCTAAATCTGGCTGCAAGGCAGATAATGTAATCATTCAGAACACACCTCTCTAAAGCAGTCATGAATGTTATTTTGGAGGCCAGGAGGCCCAGCACCAGAAAATCTTATGCAGAAAAATTGAAGAGATTCTGTGCTTGGAACCAAGCGCAGGGGAATTGACTCACTTGAACCAAATATTCCTCAGATTTTGCAATACCTAACTGAGATGCTGGACAAAGGCCTATCCTTCTCATCAATTAAGATCCATGTCTCTGCCATTTCAGCTCATTTCAATACAGACCCACCTATTTTTTCTCATCCACTGCTAAGACAGTTTTTCAGAGGGACCAAAAACATAAGACCTCCAATACCTACATGGGACCTCAGTTTTGTCATTGAAAAACTCACACTGCCTCCTTTTGAGCCAGCCAGTACAGCAGAGATAAAATACTTGTCATGGAAAACCGCTCTTCTCCTAGCAATAACTTCAGCAAGAAGAGCTCAGAGTTACAGGCACTAATGGCTGTGGAGCCTTTTATTATTTTCCATCAGGACAGGGTTTCTCTAAGGACAAACCCAACATTTATGCCTAAGGTAGTGTCCAGCGTGGCTGTTAACCAAACCATACATTATCCTACCTTTTATCCAAACCCACAGAATAAGGGGGAGAGACTTCTGCATACTTTGGACATGCACAGACAGTTATGCTTTTACTTGGACAAAACTAAAGCCTTCAGAAAGACTGAGCAACTCTTAGTGGCATATGCTGCAGGGAAAAGCCATTTCAAAGCAGACTATTTCAAAATGGATAGGCCACTGCATTCATTTCTGCTATTCACAACATGGCAAATCAGTGCCCAAGGGCATTAGGCCACATTTTACCAGAGCAACAGCCACTTCAGCAGCCTTCTTCAGAGGAGTACCAACCAAGGATATTTTGAAGGCTGCAACATGGACTTCAGTGCACACTTTTACAAAGCACTTCCATTTACCTCTCTACTCTAAATCCAGAGCAGGCTTTGCCACTGCAGCTCTGCAGGGCCTCATAGCCACTCCAAACTCTATTTAGGCCCAGCCGCCCAACCTCAGCTTTGGGTTCAACCCAAGTGTAATGACTGCAACAGTGAAACACGATGAACATAGTACAGTTGTGTACCTACCATAAATGTAGATGTTCTAATGTATTCACTGTTGCAGTCCAGGTTACCCTCCCACCATCCCCCTTTTTTTCTTTGCTGGGACTTATCTGTACCTATCTATTCTATACAACCTATGAGGTGTATTTGCTTGTCGATAAAGGTTATGTGCATGCTTTTTTATGATCATAATTTTTACAGCCTACCCTTTTGGGGGCACCTGACATCTGGGGCAAGAAAAACCTGAAGAAAATGGCGTTGGCTGCATCTTTTATACCCCTGGCGCACTGATGTCAGGGAAGTGGTGACAGCAACTGATGCCGGACCAGGACTTTGGAATTCAGGCCGACTGCGAGTTGCCTGCCAGCAGGATAACCCAAGTGTAATGACTGCAACAGTGAATACACTCGAACATCTACAGTTATGGTAGGTACACAACTGTACTTTATCACTGCCACTGCCACCAAATAATACAAAGCCAGCTACCTGAGGGTCTTGCAAGGGTACCCAATTATAATGACTGAAATTAATATTAATACAAATGGGAATGTTGATCAAACAACCAGACTTCAGGAGTGGGCACAGTGTCACCAATAGATGTAAGTACTCTCAAAGGTTAAAATGTTCTCTAAAGGACCAGCCACAATGAAAACTTTATATATATTTAATAATAAATAATAAAAGAACATGAAAATATGAAATATCTATTTTCAGTAAACACTAGAGTTTTAGTCACAGAAAATATTAAAAATAACACAGCTGGAAAGATTCACACATTTACAGAAAAACAATACTTACCTATTCTCAGTATATTTTTCTGGCTGATCTAGAGAATTACTGTTACTACTTACTTAATAGAGCAAGGAAAAATGAAGTAGGTGAGGGATCCTTCTATGTCAGGTTGCAAGAAACAAACTGCCCTGAGATTTCTGTCTCACCTAATATTAAAACATTATTTCTGTGCAGAATGACATCACGTACATCTGATCATCTGACTTTTGGTTTCCATGCTACCCCCATTGCTAGAAACTGCCAGGATTTAGCACCTACATGTCAATAATACACACACAAGAGCATTACTCAGATCGGGTGCAGCTTCTGGAAGTCATAAATCAATTAAAAACTTCTACTCCTCCTACAGAGACTAACAAACCATGCTCCTTACAGACATTGCATCTCTGGCTTCATTCAAAACTGTGATATAACATCTTTATGGCTTAGGCCTAGTAATTTAATTTCTTACTATTTTCCAAAGTTAGATGGAGCTGAGCTTAACAGAAGATACTGGAAGAGAAGAAGTTAACATATATATATGTTTAATTTAGTTATAATACAGTGAGGACCCACTGTTGATACATTTTTTTAACACAAGCAACTTTACAAATCCATTTGCAACACAAGCATCTGTGCAAATCAGTTTGATATTATTTACAAAATTCCAGCTAGCTGTGCTGGCATGTGTTATACATCCACTAGCCTACTTCTCCTGGCATAGCTGGCAATACCTCACATCATCACAATGACTTAGATGTATCAATTTTGAAAAGCAGCCTGGGCAATGAATGGGCTAAGTGGAGCTCGGTGGGTATGAACACCTGCTACTGAATCACCCATCTTGGTGGTGGGAGGGAGGTAGTGTGATGTGGAGCACCACTGACCCATCAGTATGCCAGACAGCAGCTATTGGTTCACTGTGAGTCCTACCACACATACATCAGAGAACATGTCCTGGGGCATGAGTAAGCAGACAAAGGGAGATGTTCTTCGTCTTCCCTTGCTGCAGTCCTGACAATGGTCCGATGCAGAAGCAATTTTGCGAGTGCAGGTTGGCGTTCTGAGATTTTCCGGAGTTTCAGACCGAATACAGAGCTGGCTAAGAACATTTTGTTTTTCTTGCCTCAGTATTTAACCGGATGTCAGAAAAAGTGAATAACTGTATTTCTTGTGGGAAGCAGATACCGCATAGGGATTATCATACATTGTGTATACCTTGTTTAGGGCCTGAGCACGACGTTGTTGGTTGCCGCTCTTGTGCTAGATTTAACAAGCACTATTAAGAGGAGGCTTGATTGTGCTAGGTTAGTGTTTGGGAAGCTCATCTAAGAAGCGCAAGGACAAAACAGTGAAGTCTAGGGTGAGGAACCGCAGTCCCGGACGACGGTCCTTTAGAAGGCTCAGGAGAGGTTTTGCCAGGAGTCTCTATGGAGTCTCAGGCAGACTTTACTGTTACAGGATGTGCCCTCTCAGGAGGTAGGCCAGGCTGAGGGGCTTCTCAGGTTACTGTTCTTCCCTCTCTTCCCAAGGTAGTTAGGGCCTCTCCTTCTGTTGCCAAAGCTTCTTTTAGAGGAAGGCCAAGTTCAGCTTCTGTAGGGGCTTCTCCTAGCATTTCGGCTCTGTGCCTAAGAAACATATGCTTAAAATGGCAGAAGATTTGATTACTCTGATTAGAGGTTCTATGCCCCACCTGATAAGAGGCCTAGGGTGGAACAGGAGTTTGATACTTTTGAACAGTGTTCACAGGCTTCAGAGTCTTCTGTGGAAGACTTGCAAGAGTTTCCTACTTATTCTGATTCTGATGTGGATGATTCCACTCCTTCAGCTTCTCCTCCTGAGGATTTTTCATTTTCAGAGACTCTTCACTCCATGAGGGAGCACTTTAAATGGGAAGGCCAAGATTACTCTGACTCCAGAAAAGGCTTAGGGAATTCTTGTTTTGCCCCAGCATAGGCCCTTAGCTATTCCTCCTGTGTTGAATGTGGTGGAGGATGTTTTGCAGAGGCTTCTCTGAACCCTGATTCCTTGCCTCCTGCTCCTGTTAAGCCTGATAGGTATTACCCGAAGCTCATAAGTATTTGTTTAAGAGTCCCAGGGCGGACCCAGAAACTGTTTCTCAGGGGCCTAAAGGTGTTAAAGCTTCTGTGGTTAAAAAAGAAAGTATATACTTCTTCCACTCTAGCCATGAGGGCGTTGAATTGTCAATTTCATATGCTGAAATATCAGAATTATCTCCTTTCACAATTGAAATCTAAGGTGGATGCTTTGGCGGAAGGTATTGAGTGTAAAGAATTGCTGGATTTGGTTCATGTGTCTGAACGAGTGGGTAAGCATTCTTTGCAGTGTGGTTTTGATGCTGTTCAGGCCTCCTCGAGGGTGGCTGCTACTAGTTCTGTTCTTCGCAGACATGCATGGTTGAAGGATCAGAATTTAGCTGAGCATGTTAAGACCAGGATTTTGGATGCTCCTTTACAGTCTGATGTGTTGTTTGGACCGCCTGTGGAAGCAGTTTTAAAGAAACTGGAGGACAAAGCTAAGTCTATGCAGACTGTTAAAGATTTTTTGCAGGTGCAGCCTCCAAGTTTAGTAGAAATTGGCCTGCTAAGGGGTGGACATATCCTGCTTATGGTTCCCAGTCTAGGGGTAGGTCTAGATTAGGCCTAGATCAGACAGTTCACCTGCTCAGACTTCTGGTGAGGGCAGGGGTCAGTCCTTTAAGCAGAACCAATGACCTGCCTTTTCAGCTGCCAGTGGACTCGCCTGGCAGCTCCTTTGGGAGGAAGATTGTCTCTTTTCAAAGAAAATTGGGATTTAATCACTCAAGACAGATGGATATCATTCATCACGGGTACAGATTTTATTTCCACAATGCTTCAAAGGCATGCCAGATGTTCCTCCTCCACAAAGAAAAGAGGCTCACAAGCAAGTTTCTCAGTTACTCCAGATAGGGGCTATTCAGCCAGTCCCTGTGTCAGAAAGGATTTTATTCTCGCCTGTTCCTAGTACCAAAGAAGGGGAACACGTGGAGACCAATTTTGGATTTATCTATCCTCAACACTTATCTGGACATTCCCAAGTTCAAGATGTTGACGTTACAGCAACTGTTACCCTGCTGGGCAAGGATCACTGGATGGTAACTTTGGATCTCAAGGAAGCTTACCTTCATGTGCCCATAAGGCTAAGTTGCAGAAAGTATCAACTGGAGATTTTCATTATCAGTTCTCTGCATTGCCCTTTGGCTTATCTACTGCCCAGAGTATTCACAAAGGTTCTGGCTCCAGTGATAGCTTACTTCAGGCTTCAAGGCATTCAAATTTATCCTTACTTGGACGACTGCCTGATTCTGGCTCAAGAAAAGGAACACCTTCTACAGCATCTGGAATATGTCATAGCAGTGCTAAGATGCCTAGGGTATTCTGTGAACGAAATAAAGTCCAGTCTAGTACCCTCTCAAGACATGTGCTTTCTGGGTGTGAGACTGAATACAGCAGCCCAGATGGCCTTTTAACCCCGGACAAACAAAAGAGTCTGTCACTTTACTTCCATCAACTATCTCATCAGTCCGTGCTGACTGCAAGGACAGTCCTTCAAGCATTAGGGTTCATGGCATCTTGTATTCTGGTGCTTCCCAATGCCAAACTGCATATGAGGAAGCTGCAATGGTATCTCAAAAATGTATGGACACAGCACTGCCAAGATTTGGACACTGTCATTCAAATAATACCTTGCCTTCAAAAGGAATTCTTGTGGTGGGCTCAGGAATGTCACCTAAACAAGGGACTCTCTGTGACCCGGCCAGAGGCGAGTCAGATTTTAACGACAGATGCCTCGGACACTGCTTGGGGAGCTCATCTAAATGGAAAGTGGATACAAGACAAGTGGCCTGCCAGACTACAGCATCTACATATCAACATGAAGGAGATGTTAGCAGTCCAGTTTGCATTGATAGTTACTTCCTCCAGGGCCGGTGTTGATTCTGACAGACAACACAACTGTCATGTGGTACATCAACAAGCAAACACATTCTTATCCTCTATGCAGGCAAGCAATGATTTTATGGGAGACTTAAGCCTGCAACTGTCTCTTCGGGCAAGGTTTCTGCCTGGAGCACAGAACCAGACAAATCATGGATCCCCGAGTGGAAACTGGATCTTCATGTATTTCAGAAATTGACAGTGTCATGGGGAACTCCAGACATAGATCTGTTCGCTTCTCCACTAAACCACCAGCTGCCAAAGTATTGCACAAAGGGGTTTCATCACACAGCTTGGAAAGTGGATGCTCTGTCTTTCAGTTGGAAAAACCTTCATGTCTATGCCTTTCCACCTCTACCTCTTCTTCCAAAGGTATTACTAAAGGTCAGACAGGACAGGCCAAGGATGATTTTGATAGCTCCAGATTGGCCTCGGCAACACTGGTACCCACTTCTAAGGAGTCTTGTAAAGAAGCCTACATGGCCTTTACCTCTGATTCCTCATCTGTTATCTCAGAAGGACGGTCATCTGCTCACTGTCAAGCTTCAATCTCTTCATCTCACAGCTTGGCATATTCTGTGTTGAAGCATGGTAGGTCTCAGCTTCCTCAACAAGTTTTAAATGTGATTATGGAAGCTAGAAGGCCTAGTACTAGGAGAGTGTGCAGAAAAATGGAAGAGATTTTATTTTGGAGTACAGCAAAGATTTCAGAGCCTAATTTGAGTGTGGCTCTTCAATATCTTACTGAATTATTGGACAAAGGTTTGTCTTTCTCTTCCATAAAGATTCATGCTGCAGCAATTTCAGCTCACTATGATTGTGACCCACCTTTGTTTTCATCCTTTGTTCAAGCAGTTTCTTAGAGGGTAAGACCCCAGAGCTCCTACTCCTGCTTGGGATCTCAATTTTGTGTTGGAAAAACTTACTCTACAACCTTTTGAGCCTGCAGCTACTGCTGAATTGAAATATTTGTCATGGAAGACTGCTTTTCTGTTGGCTATTACTTCTGCAAGAAGGGTGTCTGAGTTGCAGGCCCTTATGGCAGTAGAGCCCTTTTGATTTTCCATAAGGACAGGGTATCATTACGTACTAATCCTTCCTTTATGCCTAAGGTGGTTTCTAGTGTGGCTTTAAACCAAACTATTCATTTGCCGCAGATCCTCAAAATAAAGGGGAAAAGATTTTGCACACTTTAGATGTACACAGGCAATATTATTTGAGCAGGACTAAAGATTTTAGGCAGTCTCAGCAGTTACTTGTTTCTTTTGCTTTAAGTTCACAGGGCAAGCCTGTGTCAAAACAAACTATTTCTAGGTGGATTGGCTTTTGCATTGCATTTTGTTATTCCCATCATGGCAAAGAGGTTCCAGCTGGGATTAGGCCTCATTCCACTAGGGCTACTGCCACTTCAACAGCATTCCTAAGGGGGGTGGCAACTAAGGATATTCTGGAAGCAGCTACTTGGAGTTCAGTGCATACTTTCTCTAGGCATTATCACCTGCCTATATACTCTAAGACTAGAGCTGGTTTTGCCACAGCTGTTTTACAAGGCATGTTGTCAGCTCCTGCTACTTTATAATTTGCCAGCCTCCTTACCTCTGCTTTGGGATTCGGACTGCAGCAAGGGAGAACATAGTACAGTTTTGTACCTACCATAAATGTAGATGTTCGAGGATTCCCTTGCTGCAGTCCACCACCTCCCTCCTTCCCTCTGTGTTTCAGGGTGGTTGTGTAGGTGAGTTTTCATGCTTATATTTTTGTATATATATTACTGTATATATTGTACATGTTTTTGGTGCAGGTTGTTTTGGAACTTGTCTTTTGGGTCTTCTGACATCTGGGGCAAGAAAAGACTGAGGAACCGACTGGGACGCGGACTATACCCAATTGTCAGGACTGCAGCAAGGGAATCCTCGAACATCTACATTTATGGTAGGTACAAAACTGTACTTTTCTGTAGATCAGTGACTTCAAGTGAATCCATTAGTCACTGTGCAGAGGGAATGAAGAACTGTCTGTCATCCAACTCTTTTCTCAGACTCATAAGACTCTAACCTCAGCCATGGGAAGGGATACCTGGATCTGGGAATAATAATCATTAAAAAATAAAGCTGTAATTCTATTATTCAGCTTACACAATTGAAAGAGCCATGCTTGTAGGACCCCTGCTGTGATTTAAATATGCCAGGTAGATCTGTAGCTAGTCTATCTGGTACCCAGTGCCCATTCCAGATGTTGCACCCCACTCCCTGAACTCTTCAAAGACTTTGGCTTCCTACAGCAGACCCATGACCCCTGGACTCTTCTTCACTATGTTTCTGTTCAGTTATGTGGTCCTTTGGTTGGTCTGTCAGAACTATTCAGTGACTAATATATGTCTGATAAGCTTCTTGGCTTTTCAAGTATTGACTCTCTTGAAAATTAGCACAATGCAAGCAAATGTACAGCATTTGTCTATGAATCCCAGCCTTTTTGTTTTTATAATACAGTGTGACTTTTATTATGCTTCTTTGAGCAGCCCAAACAGCCCTCACTGAAGTGTCATTTATACCACCCCAAAGTGTCAGTATGAAGTACAGTAAAGTAAACCTCATTCTCTGTAGGAGACTATTCCTAAATGCTATTCTTAAAGAAATAGCTCAGTCAAGTAAGCTGACTTTTGTATGTCAAAAATCCAACTCTGCACAATAACTATACAGTGCTGTATGAACTCTTTGTTCTAAATCAAAAAGTTGACTATCTAAAATAAGTAATTACATGAGGCAAATAAAAAAAAAAAATTAAATCCAGTTTAATTGTGGAGGGAAATCAGCCTAGTAGACCACTACCAAGGCTCCCCTCCCCCCTGTTGTGCTTTTTTATTTCATCACCCTTCCCTCTTTAAGTTTTTAAACATGAAGATTTCATTTTTCTTCATCGCTTTAACAAATTTGTGTATGCTTTACAAATTTCTGACATCTGTTTCTTTCACTTCTGTATTGTCACCAACTGTCTGCCTCATCCTGCTGACCCTCCTTTATCTCTTTTGCCCACTCACCATGACTATCCGGTTTTCATCATAGGCTGGGGCCACTGACTATGCTCTGTCATGGCTGGCAATTGATATGTTGTGAATATAGAGACAAATGGTATAGTCCAATGAAGCATCATTCAGGCAGATTAATTTATTTTTTTAAAAGTCCTAATATCCACATAGCCTGAGCACCCAATGATATCTCGTACATATATATTACTGAATGAACAATGCTAGGACATCTGCTTCCATTCCCATTGTAGTGTCAGTACCACAAATTATAACTTTCCTAATTTCCACAAGTGCTCACTTATATGTGGTGCAGTCCCACACATTCCATCCCACAGAAAGAGGTTAGGCTTTTAGTTGTTTAGTCCTTTCTTTTTGGCTAGACTCTATGCACAAAGACTGCTAGTCAGCTCCCAAGATAGATGACTAACATTTGACTGTCTGCCAGAATGCTCAAAATTTTTTTTTTTTAATGAAGAAAGCAGATATTCCCATGATAACTTGCTGTGCTCCCACTCCTTGGTTTGTTTAAGTGCTTTTTAATGCAATATTTGACCTATTAATTTGGATGCTTCTTCCCACTGAGGTCAGTTAAAATTTTTATGCTAGTGTAGGTTTATTGTCCTCCAAGTGGATATCCTGTCATTAAATAAAATCCTGAAATCTCTACTAAATATTTAACCATCTTTTAAACTCATAGTGCACAGCTCCATTGCCTTACCTGCACCATGGATAGGCAAGTCCTCTGAGAATGGTACTGTATGTACTATTGATCTACTTTCCTTCCCCAAATTCACAGATTTTCCCTGCTGTAGTGTTACCTATTTCTTTTTCCCAGTCAGGTTTTTTATTCATGGATGGACAGTAGCATCCATTTCACACTCTGTTACGGCTGCTCCATCAGTCCTATGAAACTCCTTCATGGTCATCCCAGTCATGGCACACGACACACGCCTATCTACTCCACCTGCTCTCTTCTCTCATTCTACCATCTTAGTAATGAAGTCAAGATACAAATAATCAAATCAAGATTATATGTATTTAAAAATCTGTTGAATAAGTAAACAAATGGCCACTTACAGTTTCCTTTAAACAGCTACATAGGCCAGATGAGCCAGAGAAAGGATAGAATATTAAACAATCTGGAGTAGTCAATCAGCTGTTCATTCCTGCTATTGGGACTGAAGCCAAGTCCATTTGATCCCCATGCAGGGTAATCACCCATTGAATCATTATTTACCTGACTGGGGTGAGAAGCTGTTTGGCCCCTGCATCCCTCAGAGGTAAGAGTCATGCACAAGGAGTCAGGCAGTCTGCTGATCTTATGGCTACCACCCCTACATAACCCCCTACAATTAGCAGCTTGCTCCATGATTGCTAGCCTCTTGCCTAGATGTACCACTGTGCAGCGTGAAGTTTCCTAGTCTGATTTGTACAAGCAGGTTCCTTAAATCCCTCTAGGTGTTGTCAAAACAATGATTTAGTCACTTTCCTGGTGTCTGACATTCATTCTTATCCATTCCTGTTCCAGCAGCCATGTATTTTGTTGAACTTAGGTTATCTAGGTCATAGTCAGGTTTTTATTTTGTGCCATGTAGGTAGGAAGAAAGCATAATACCACTAGGAGACCCATGATGAGAAGGAGAAAACCTGAAAACTCCATGTACATTAAATTGGGGTTAGGATGCAACCCTAAATCCTTGAAATATGAGATCATAATACTAACCACTGTGCCACCGTACCAATGTTTCCTCCCTCTATTATATAGTTATTTTATGAGATGGTTCTCTTTCTACTTAAAATTGCATTCTAATGTGCCTGCACTGGGACATATCTGAAGCAGGCTAGTAAAAGAGCTGTGAAGATGTACATTTGGGCAGATGTGCTTCTTTTTTACCACTTTAACTTTCCATAAATGCACTGTGGTCCAACTATTCTTTATTCTTGGTATCTTCTGTGGCAGTGGGGTAACTTTACCTTGCAGTAGTTTGGACATAAATTCCTCAACACCTTAATTGAACCTCTGTGGCAGTCATCTGTTTGCACATTGCCCTAAATCAAATGCTTCAGAACATGTCCCTAAAGAGTGTTGTTCCATAACCACTGTACTGCAGTGCCATACTCCTATTGTTTTCTAATTCATAGGCATGTAGGCAGTTACTAGTCTTGCTGTTCTGGAGACCATTGAGGATTGAGGAGCCTAGCTCAGTTATCCAGTTATCCAGTTGGGACAAAGTTGTCTAATTGAGGCTGAGGAAATCAAATCCTTGACTGCTAGAAGCAGCTTATTAATAGCGCCTAGCTTGTCAGCCTCTGTTTTTTAAGGTTTATTTGAACAACTGCTTTGCCTTATCACTATATCAGTGTTCTTAGAACATATGTGGACCTGATCAGTGATCAGAAGTAGTGTTATCTTTAGAACTTTATTTACGTATGAAGGTGAGGTGTCCTTCCCTTTGTTAACCTGTTTGGTAGCACAAGGTTTGGCAGCTCAGGAGAAGTGATAGTTATACCAGTGTGGCAGTGATCCCATTTGTAGTAAAGCTAAGCAGAAATATCTGATCAAAATAAAAATATTAAATGATTTCAGTTTAAGCTGATTTTTGGACTCAGTTTAGGGTTGCCACCTGTCACGGCTTTTTCCTGATAGTCAAGAAATCAGGATCCCTGTCAGAAAATTCAGTTTTGGTGAGGACTTGTCAGGTATTTTGTGTCATTCTGAGAGTTGGTTTACCTATTTGCTTTTAAATTATTTTGTCAGAATACTCATTTGTTTTAATTGTCATACTGGGTGATGTGAAATGTGACCATTAGCAGAGAGTTAGATAGATCAAAAGAATCCTCTTTATGATGCATGCTAGAAGTAGAGGAAAAAATATTTGAGCCTTTTGCTTTATAAAGGCAAACAATGGCTCTGTCCTCCAGTAAAAGTTATGTTCACTGTGGTAGAATTGCATATGCTTTTTGTCTTCAGTATAAATAATATTGTAAATATGGGTACAACCTGGATTCAGGAAAATTGTAAAGTACACATTGCAGTAAAGTGTACAGCTTGTATATATTTTTCTTCCTGTCCACATTTCCTAATTATGATTTTTATACTTCTGTGTGGAGACATGTGTGAATAGGCATACCTTCGTTGAAGGTTGTGCGTCAGGGCCGGCAACTCGGCACGTAAAATCTACTGCCAATCATTAGCGGACCGGAGTTTCGCTGTGGTGACCCCTAACCGGGAAAAGCCGAAAGACACAACAACAACATACTTATCTAATATAATAGTTTCAACAAACATTATCAACTGTCAAAGCAGTATTACAAATATATTTTAATGTGCAGCATATTTATACATTTGTTCATCTGTTGCATTTAGCATATTACTTATTGCTTCTTTAAAACCTGCAATCATGATTATTACCTTGGAAAGAGAGGCATGCACTTTTATTTAAATTGGGGGAATCAAAGAGAAAGGCTTTTGTCAAATTTTTACTTCTTCCAAAGCTGGCAGGCATAGATTTCTTGTTATTATGATAAACTACTATGTAATGACACTGAAGTAAATATTTATTGTGTACACATATACAAATATACATACATTACACACAGAGCCAAGTTTGTTTATGTACTAAAGGACAGTAACAAGAAAACCATTGCTGTTTGTCTTGACAAGTAATGGTTCGTAACTGTCTGCCTTAAAATATGTCATTTTCCAGACTTCAGGGTTGCATCTGTTGTTCTAGGGCTGGACTCAACATAGTGCTGCTGACTTGCATGACTCAACATTTTTCTCTTGAAACAAGGAATGAAGTAAGTAAGGCCCCCAACCATTTCAAATGCTTTCTCTTAACATACAGCAGTTTGTGTCCACATGCTTTTAACAGTAAAATTAGTTGTAAGGGATCGTTTATACGTTTTTCCCACATAACCTTTAACACATGTGCTTCCATATGAACTACCACTGACGTGTTGTGATAACACCACGGCATGCTCATGCCAAGCTCATAGTGTGTCTTTGAAGATGAGAATATAAATTTTACCCAATGCAAGGAAGTAAACTGACAGCTATAAATTACTGCAGTAGTATGCCTTTACTTAATTAAAACCATATGTTCTTAGCCACAATCATATGGCTATCTGCCATAACTTATAAGAAGTATTGCAAAGCCGGAGGGAATAGATGTTCTCTGACAACTCAGCAGAATGCTGTTTTATCTTTATTAGTACCATAAGCTGTGTGAATGATAAAACTAGTTTTCATCCGCATTATTCTCCTCTGGGCTCTGCACATTTATTCACTGAAGTAAACTGACCTGTATCTTTCCTCTACTAACCTCTTGCAGAGGACATACAAATAAAAGGACTTTGGAAATACTTCTTTGTCTCAGAGAAAAATGTAACACTGTGACACTTTATTGGCTTAATGAACAAGCTGAAAAAATGTTTGCAGTTTCAGGCTTATTGGGTTCTTTTCTGGAACTGACAAGTTATTGTATTGTACACTACAGCTGTATTAAAAATATTTATCATCATCCAGGATATAAACACCCTAATTAATTATTTTGATCAGCAGAATTAGACCAGATAAGATGCATCATTCTTCCTTAATGTAGTTCAAAAAATGTCATCCCCATGATTTAACAGATTTCTGAACTGAAATGTTTATATTGTTGCCTATAGGCATAAAATATTTTAAACACACACAAACATATCTATATGTTATCTATGTCTCTGTATCTGTCTATTTAAATTCTATATCCATCTATATACATTTGCAAAATGCAGGTATAATAAATAAGTGTAGACTCCTCTGGCTTTTGTGAACAAGTGTCACAATAACTGGCAAACCCGCAAGCCTCAAAATGAGTTCCATTACCACAGAATACCAGATATTTCATTTATTACACCACAGAAACCCACATATTCTGTTTATTCATAAACTTTTTTTGTTCAACAGTTTCCTTCCATTGCTTTCAGTGGATTGCTGTACTGGTTACTTTAGTATTGTTTTAATTGTTAAGGAATGTGCCCAACATGTTACTTTATTCATTTTTATGCCTTTGTTTTTATTGTTGGGGGAGGTGATGTTAATCTCTTGAAGAGCTGGACAGTCATGGTTTAATCTGCACTGGTTTTGAACTTTAGTAAGTTGTACTTGATTTCTTTATTTGGTTTCTTATTCCTTTTTGTCTGTGTACCAATTGGTTAGTTTCACTCTTTTTAAGTATCCATTTTATTTATTTTTATGAATATTTAGATTTATCAGTTTTGTTCAGTCATTTGTTGCACATTATTTTGTATGAGCTGGTGTTCTTTATTTTAACTTTTAGTAACATTTGTAGTTTGAATTTTCCCCATTTTGGTGAATGAGACTGATTTCTTTTTTGCGTTAGTGGATATTTGGTTGCGATGTGTGTTTAACTTGTGGTATTCCTTGGAGCTTGTTTTTTTCGTTGTTGTTAATTACAGTATATTTTGTCATTGTAGTTGTTTTTTCATTGTGGTGTAAGGGGATATCTGGCTTGATTATTGTACTTTTCCTAGAATGATGTAAATCGTCAGGGGAAATCAGCTGGCTCAAATGAGGTTACAGCAGATATGATCAAGATGTTGAGTGAGTTAGGGGAGAGATGGCTCCAGAGTCTCAAATGACTGGGGAATAAGCATTCTAGTGCCAGTGTACAACAACAAAGGGGACATTCAGAACAGTGGGCAGTACAGAGGTATCAAACTCCTGTTACACTGCTTGGAAGTTCTAGAGAGGTTAACTGATAAATGAATATGCAGAGTAATCAAATGTAAGATGGCAGAGGAACACTTCAATGCAGCACAACCAGTACAGTGTTTGCAGTGAGACAGATATATATTTTAGAAGAAGATAGAGATGAAGAATAAGTCCAAATGGGCATGCCAAAACTTGTAGAAAGCATATAACAAGTTCCCATGAAAGTTGGTTCGGGCAGTCATGTGATGGTTCTAGGTCCCAGAAGCATTGGTAGAATTAATGCAGCTTATGTCCAAGCAGTAACATAGCTAGGGTGAGGCAAGAGGGGAAACTGCCATGGGCACAAAGTGTTGTGGGGAGAGATCAGCCAGTCACAGTCTCTCTCTGTATTGCATGTGCAGTGAAACCTGAAGCTCTGTAACACTCTGTGTGTTGCCTAAACTGTAATAACCGCTACAGTTTAAAAGTTAATATATATATATATATATATATATATATATATATATATATATATAAAAACAGAGAAAGTGAAAAATATATATATATATATTTTTTAAGCTAAAACCCACTCGCTGTAGCACCCAGTACAGTTAGGGTATAAACTGTAACAAACTTTATAAACTGTATCAACTGTCAAACAGTTTTCTACAGTTTAAAAGAAGACATTTTTTAATAAAGTATGTTGAAGGATTGTTGAGGCAGGGCACATAAATGGGATTTGATTGGCTGAGGCATGAGGAGAGGAGGGCGTGTCATGTATCTGGCCAGCTGGTCGGTGTGCCAATAAAAGTAATATACTGCATTGCTGGGGCACTGTTTCTTAGTACTGGCCGAGGGTGCTGGTTGAACCATCTGTGCTTCTGTTTACAAGAAAACAATAACATAAGTTTGAACAGTGTTCAGACACACAGTGGGGTTCTTAGTGGGAGTGGGTGTGCAACAGGGTTGAGCTCTGAGCCTACTGCTGTTCAAACTGGCACTGTGGATTACATTAGCAAACAGGTCGGAGGGGACAGATGAACAAAGCTGCTGTTCTGCAAATGATGTGGCATTATGGGCAGACTCTGAGCAAGAACATCAGCAAAGTATAGAAGAATAGAATGCAAAATCAAAAGCACACAGGACAAAACAGAATACAGATAAGACAGTTGTAATGGCAGAAGAAACTGAGAAGTGAAATAGAAGGGAAAATTGTGAAACATGTTAACAGCTTCAAGTATCTGGAGGGAATGGTTGAGGAGAAGGGAAATCTGATTGAGGAGGACAAAACTAGAACCAGATGAGCTGCAGCTAAAGGCACAGCGTGCCAGGGATAGTGTGAGACAGAAGAATGTCTATGGAGCTGAGAAGTCAAGTGACCAAAATGGTCGTGCAACCAGTACTGCTGCATGGTACAGAAACCTGGGCAGTGAAGGCAGAGCTGTTGAGGAAGCTAGAGGTGATGGAGATGAAGTGCATGAGATAAGTGCTAGGATACCAGAGCAGAAACCCAAGTAGCTGCAATTTCGGAGAAGATCAAAGAGAACAGATTATGGTGGTTCAAGCACATGTGTAGGAAAGCAGAAGACCACCTGGTGAAGAAGATTTGAGACCGAAAGAAAGCAAGGGGAAATGAAGATGTGCAGGGAAGAGGTGGATGGATTGTGTGAGAGAAGACCTGAGATGGTCAGACATGATTGCCAAAGAAGGTAGGATAATGGCATTAAATCAAGAGAGGTGGAGACAGTTGATGCGAGATCCCATCCCAATATAGAAAATGGAAAAAGGGTGGTCGATGACGATAATAATGATGTGGATATGATTTGAATTATGTTGGTCAATATTGTCCTAGACCTATGCATATACCAAGTACTTGAACACAAAGTCACATAGAGTCCAGAGTCCAATGCAACAGAGAGGTAACTCTTCTATAGCTGGCAAGTCAGTGTTGCATATAGTGAGAGAGTAATCACTTTCATTCAACATCAAGAAGACTTATGACTCAGCAAAGATAAACCACATGAACAAATATCAATTATTACTAAACCCACAGCCTTTTATAAGGAGATAAACTGAGAATAATGTAGCTACAGTCAGTAGGCATTTCAGTATATAAAAAACAGTCATTGTTGAAGAATAGCGTACCATTGAAGACTGTTTTGGAAGCTGGATTTTCCACTGAGGATGTTGATAAGTCAGGATGGTCAGACACAGGGAGTTGGCCAATCAGATGAGGTTGAAAAGCTGTAAAAGTGATCTGGTGTTATGGGGGCATCTAGCAACCACAGTGATTAGGATCCCCTGGTGGAGAGGGGCACAAGTGAGTGTGGCGAGACAAATTTATTTATCTGTCTTTGTTGGCCAGAAAAGTCCAACTGGGGAAAAAACATTTTCACTGGAGGCCCTCAGGAGAAATGCCTTACAGCTGAATCACATATATTATATAAAAATAAAATATTTTTTATAAGTGCACCATGTTTTACATGATCATTACACATTTTTGCTTAAAAATAAAAAGTGTACATTTACTGAGAATAGTAAAATAAATTGACATGCACTGGATAAGCGTCATTAGAGAATAAAATAGAAAGAGAAACATTGTGTATACCTGTTCAGTATATGGAAGTAAGGAAACAGAACTGAGAATGTTTTCTTAGATGGTAGTAACTGCAGATGCAAATAGTAGTAATTTGGATTACCATCAAGAATAAAAATGAAATGATTGTAAAGACCATTAAACTGTGGATTGTTCATGACTGAGGAGGACAGAAGGCAGTAAAAAGTGACAGTTTGAGAGTTAATGAGACTTTGAGTTTAGAGTAGGTAAGATGGGTTAAACTGTAGATGGGTGCTATGGTTGTTGGCTAAGAGAGATGTAGGGAGAAGACATAGGCAGGAAATCAGGAAGAGCAGAGCTAGCATTAGTTTAGGTGCTGTTTGAGCAAGGTTCGGAATCTGTTAACCTTATATTGTCTGTTTTAAATATTTAGGGATTTCATTCCAGAGTTTCGACACACAATGGAATAGAGAGTCTCCAGCAGTGTTAAATGATTTACTGATATAAAGTAGCAAAGGTCTCCAGTGGGGAGAGTATTGTGTAATGCTGGGAGAATATAGGAAGCCTTCCTTTATGCTGTCATGATAATGGGATAGGATAGATGACATATAATGATGTGTGTGCACTTGGCTTGGGAAATGGAATGGAGTGGTGGTATCAAAAAAGTCACTGAAAATCTGTGATGTGATAAAATTGTCTAATAAACATGGCAGAGTGATTGACTTCAGAAAGATGTAGAGGAAAAACTACCAAAATACACGGGAATGTAAGCTGAGCAGAATTCAAAGGGAGGAAGACACTTCTTCTAAATGCAAGGCCAAAGTGGGTTTTGAAATAAAATGTAATGTGTGTGTGGGGGGGGAGGGAATCACAGAGAGGATGAAGGTTGATGAGAATGTGGAACTTTGTGAAGAGGCCATGGAGTGTGATATCAAAAAATATATGGAGGGAGTTGGAGGAAAGGGAGGATGGATGTCAGTCTCAAGACCAGGAGCAATCAGTGTCAGAAGGAAAGGGGATGGGTTATGGGATGGTGAAAGCTGGATGATTGAAGGAAGGTTGAGTGATAGGGGAGCTGGTGGGAACAAACCTGTCTGCTTATCCTGTTTAAGAAAAATACTATGACAAGTCACTAGCGGGCTCCATAGGTGAGTTTGGTCAAATCTGTGGTTAGTGTTCCATACAGTCTGAGAGTCTCACGGCTGGGAACTACACTCATGTGGAGTTATAGGAGACTAAGGTAAGGGGGCAGATGTTGCTTCAACAACTAATTGGCTGTCCCAGATATCTGTAATGATTTAAGGTGCAAGATGAACCATGAATGTTTGACTGTGTAGCTGACATGAGAGACCAACAGATGAATGGGTGCTGTAAGCACAAATATGTGCAGGATGGGCTGAAGTAATCTTTGTGCTTGTAGTGGGAAAATATTTCACAGTCTGTAGTAGAAATGGTGGATTGGTGACTTCATTGATTGGTTGCGAGTCTGATTGCTGAGCCATGATGATGTAACGGCACAAGGCTTCTCACTGGCCACGAAAGTTTAGTCTTCTCTCATTGGTTTAGATCCCATTCACCTGTTTAGGTCAACCCAGTCTTTTCAGATAGAAAACCATGACCTCTGATTTGGATGTATTGATTTTCATCTCAACACTTCACATTCAGTTGGAAGTGATTCTATTGAGTAATGGAGAATATAGTCACTTCAAGATAATTTGACAGTACCGTATTATGTATTTATTTATTTATTAATTTATGTTTGTTGACTCAGAAAGTCCAACTGGGCAAAGCCATTTTCAGCAGTAGTCTAGGGAGAAAAGCTCTATTATGGTAACAAGTGAATTTAGACAGTTCTCAGAAAGACAACAGTTACATTTTGCAGAACAAAAAAAAAAAAAAAGACAGGTATATATAGCAAATTACTTACATCATTATGTATAAGTGTATACAGTTCTGGGAACTCTGAATTCTTGCAGAAAGTTAATTGGTTTATACTTTAGAAGGGAAAATGTTGTAGCATAGAATGTAACTAAGTAAGCATTGCAAGGAGGTACAGGCATTTTGAGAGTATAGCTAGAGGTCAAAGTGTGATAGAGGAGATAAGTTAGAAAACATTTAGATTTTATTTATTTTATTTACTTTCCTAGTCAACAAATATTAAATGAATAAATAAATTTAGATGAAGTGGGAAAAGGAGAGAGAGAGAGAAACAGGTGTGCATGACTGGAAAGGGTGTAGGTTATAAGGAAGAAAGTCAGAGTAAATGCTGAGATATTGGAGAGTCAGCTTGACGGTGAGCATTAGCGTGGCCAGGATTTTTTCAGATGATGTCTGAGCATGCTTTGAATGTGTGGTAGCTTGGTGGTGCGTTTGATGTGTTCTAGGATGGTGTTCCATATTTTTGAGACATAGCAGAAGTAAAGTGAGTCTCTTGAGTTATTACACTAAGTTGTTTTTAATAAGAACTTGTTCACAGGTTCATAGGTTCATACTAGGCTATCTGCCCTAGGGCATTTATAAGCCTAGCCAGAGTGTGTTTGGCTTTCGCCACCCATTTTAAATTAATTTTGCTATGCCCTTTTTCGAGGTTAGTATACTGTGCCTCTGTCTAACAGTGACACAGAAGTGATACCTGGGGTAAACCTACGATCTCCCAGCCACTCATCAAGATTCCTCTTGAAAAGAGTCAATGAGGGACTCTGCCTAAACTGGACTGGGATTTTATTCCAGAGTGAAGGGAGCCTCTGGGTTATGAATCTGTCCCTCCAGCATGTCCTATTTATTTCAGTGCTGAGGTTCAAGTCTCTCGAACGAGTAGCTCGATGGGATTTGGATTTTCTGAGGTGCAGCATGTCCATTAATTCCGGGTTGGACATGGCTTTATACGTCAGGCACAGATCGCCTCTGAGTAGGCAGTATGCCACTGAGTAGAGCTGGAGTTTCTTTAACCGGGCAGCATATGGCATCTGTTTGAGCCCTTTGATCCTCTTGGTGAGGTACTTTTGGGGTCTTTCCAGTTGCTGCAGGTGTCTGGTAAGGTACATCCCAAAAGGGCATTGTACTCAATTATGGGCCTGATGAGGGATGAGTAAAGAGGCATGATGACCTCCCCTGATCTAGATGTGAATCCCTTCATGATTAGGTGGGCTGTATAAAATGTTTTTCTAACCACTTTGGTTAAATGTCAAATGAGAGATTGCTGTCAACTTGGGTCCCCAGGTCCTTAATTACTTCTTCTGTACTTAATGGATTACCACCTATGTGGTAATTTGTGGGCACTTTGTTTTTGCCAAAGGGGATGACTATACACTTTTTGGCATTTAGCTTGAGGCCATGGCTCTGACACCAGTTGTCTGTTTCTATGAGGCCCTTTTGGAGGATGCTTGTGTCGGCTGGAGAGTCAATTATGGCGCCCAGTTTGCAGTCATCTGCGAACTTGGTCAGCCACAGTCCTTCCGTGTTGGCCTGTACCTCCAAGAAATATATACCGAACAAGAGAGGTCCCAGGACTGAGCCTTATGGGATGTCACTTGTAACTGGTTTGGAGTCTGACATGGCTCCAGCAATTCTAACCATGTGGGTTCTGTCCTTGAGCCAGTTTTCAACCCATCTAGTGACATAGGGGTTTATATTTAAGCTGGTGAGCTTATCTATAATCCCCGAGTGGGGTATTGTATCAAAGGCTTTTGTGAGGTCCAGGTAGGCTGTGTGGACCACCTTCCCCTCGTCAATGGCCTTGGTGCTGTTTCAAAGAAATCGACCAGGTTTAAGAGGCAGGATCTGCCCTTAACAAAGCCGAACTGGGTAGGATCCAGTGTCCTTAGGTCCCCAATATCTTTATTTATGAGGTCCATGATGATCCTTTCCATAGCTTTGCAGACCAAGCTAGTCAGGCTTATGGGGCGATAGTTTCCAG
Source organism: Protopterus annectens (assembly GCF_019279795.1). Taxonomy (NCBI): domain Eukaryota; kingdom Metazoa; phylum Chordata; order Ceratodontiformes; family Protopteridae; genus Protopterus; species Protopterus annectens. The sequence goes on along the minus strand of NC_056747.1, from coordinate 1,210,855,774 downwards.
GATCCATTGAGGCGCCACCTTTGTGGAGAGGGACCACTGTTGCTGTACCAACTCTTTGGGTACATATCCTGTAGTAAGGCTGAGATTGAACAGTAGATTTATGTTTGGGTTTAGCTCTTCTTGGAGTTCATGTAGGACGCAGCCTGGGACACAGTCTGGTCTCATTGATGCTGTGTTTTTTGCTTTGGAGAGAGCGGCTCTTACCTGAGCATCTGAGATGTCAGGGGGGCAGCACTCTGCTGGGATAGATATTTGCCCTTTTGGTGGGGGGGGGAGAAGTTTGCGCTGAATCTGTCAGCTAGGATGTTGGCAATGTCTGTGGGTTTGGTGTATTTTTTGTCATTTTGGACTAATTCTGCATATCTGGGAATTCCTACCCAGGTTCCTAACATAACTAAAGAAAGCCTTGTGATTATCCTTAGTGTCCTGTGCAATTTTTCTCTCGAAGCTGGCCTTAGACGATTTTATGAGTGCCCGTAATTTTTTGCTAATACTGATCAGAGATGCCTTCCCTTTTTGGGATTTTGCTCTATCATGTAGTAGCTTCCTCCTTCTATTGTATAGTTTGTTTATGGCTGGGGTCCACCAGACAGGACGCCTGCCTTTGGAGGACTGGGTCTTGGTTTTATTTGGGATTGCATGATCCATGCATTCTTGAAGGTGTTCATAGAATGCGTTTATAAAGGATTCTATGGTCTGGGCTATATTTTCCATAGGCCCGGGGGCTTTGAAGGATTCCACCTCGGTTTTGAGGAGTGTGAAATTTGCTTTAGAGAAGTTTTTCACTGTGGTTTTCTGGGCAGGGGGTGGGGTCTGGATGTGAATATCCAGTGAGATTAGTTTATGGTCTGATCTTACCAGTGAGGGATACACTTCTGGTCTGGGGCATAGAGTCCCCATGTTGGTGATGATCAGGTCCAGTATGTTTTCCCCTCTTGTGAGAGTGGTAACAAGTTGTTCCGTAGCATTTGAGTTTATAAATTCTAGGAACCTTTGGGCTAGGGTGTTGGAGCTAGAGTAATGCTCCCAGTCTATGTTTGGGTAGTTGAAGTTGCCCAATATAATGGTGTTTGGAGAGGCCTTCATATTTTCCAGTGTTCTCAGGAAGGCCGAGTGGGGTTCCTGGGTTTGGGAGGGTGGTCTGTAGCAGGCTATAAACTGGAAGGCAGTTTTACCCACTGTTAGTTGCACATGGATAGTCTCTGATGCTTCGTGCTGTGCCACCAACCTGGAGGTGTGGGTATCTTTGACGAATATTGATACTCCCCCTCCTTTTGTGGTTCGGTCCAAGTTTTGGGGCTGAAAAGCATGGTATGAGGTATAACCTTGTAGTGCTGGGGTTCTCTCGGGAGCCTTGAACCAGGTTTCTGTTACTGCACAGATATCGATGTTCTCCATGCTAAGGAGAGTTTTGAGTGCGTGCATCTTGAGGTTTAGACTTCTGGCATTGAGTAGCATTACTCTTAGTTTCTTATCCCTTGTGATACCTATGGAGGTGGGTTTGTCTTTTGAGCCTTGCCTAAAAAAGGCACTATGGGGGTAGCAAGAGCCTTTGCCAATATCCGAAAGCCCAGGGGTGACAGGTGCAAGCCGTCCCTAGCGAAGCATTGTGGCTTGTCGAGCATGTCATCCCAGGCTGACAGGCATTGGATCCCCTTTGAATGACACCTATACTTAAGCCAGTTGTTGAAATTCATCATCTTGTCTTCATATTGTGGCATCATTCTTGGTGAGGGTAAGATGCTACTCAAGGTCAGGGTCATACCGGCCTGGGCTACATGCTCAGAGAGCTCCTCTATGTCTCTTTTCATGTAGTCCAGGGAGGTACATCTCAGGTCATTCACACCAGCATGGACAATGACTGAGTCATATTTGTACTTGTCTTGGAGTGACCTGAGTGCTTGTGTTATGTGGCGGATCCTAGCCTGGTGAGCGGGATGTCAGTGTGCCTAACGATAGAGTCACCTATTACAAGTGTATCAGGTGTATTATTTAGCCTTAAGGGCTGTGACTGTTCAGCACACTGGCTTTGTGAGCTATGTGTTGCACGTGTTTTGTTTTGGAGTAGCAGTTGCTTGGGTGTCTGCTTTGGAGGTCTCTGCTGCTTAGGCAGATTTTTATTTAGAGCCTCCGAGTATGTTTTTGTGTGTTTATGTGTTTGGTTTGCTGTCGTGGTAGGTCTATGTGAGACTGGAATTGTAGTGAGTGTGGTTTCCTTCTCCTCCTGACTGGTTACACCAGTACTGAGTTGAGAGAGCTTAGCCTCCAGTTTGGCTATATGGTTGCATCTCTCACGTGTTGGAATTTGTTGGGAGGAGGAGAGGGTTGTCTGTGTACATGAGGCAGTTGTAACATTGCCTCAAGATTCCCAGATTCACCAGCTGGACCGGAGAGGAGCTTGACAACTGACCTTTGGACATGCTAGAATAGTATTGGGAATTCCTTTATAATTGAAAAAAGGGCCAATGGGGAACAAGGTACTCAAGGGGAGTTTGTGAGGGTGTAGTGCTTTTAATTTTTTAGTGCTGCCTTATATAATTGCTTTAGTGAGCAAGTGCCAGGTAACTTAAATGCAATGTGTTACAGGTAACTTAAATGCAAAAATGGCAAACAGTAACTTTCTTTCAAGTGAAACAGGGAAGTAAGTACAGTAAGCAATGCAGATATCACTAGGGATCCACAGAAGCGCTGAAAAGCCGCATTTTAGGTGGAATTAGCGTTTGAGGGAAATAACAAGCAAACAAACAACAAGCATACAAACAAAGCTAGATTCAGCAGGCCTGGATCTAGTCTATGCTACAGCAAACAAGATGTACCAATTTCAGTAAGAAACAGTTCAAATATGCAGGCACTATAAGCCTTTAACCAGAAATTCCCAGCTCAGAGGGGCAGAGTCCAGCCACTCCTCCCACAAGAGTGCAGACCACGAACCTTCTTAATGTAAAATAACTGACCTGAAGCCCAAGTGCTTAAACCAGAACAAATACACTTTTAGAATAACAGACACTGAGCCCTCAATCAGCAGTTCCCAACTTAGAAGGATGTAAGCTACCTGTCCTGCCACCACAATGCAGGCCACAAACCTTCCTAATGTACAACAACTGGTCTGAAGCCCAAGTGCTTAATCCAAAAGACTTAGAATGATAGCTACACTTTAATCAAGTTACTACCAAGCAGTAATAAATACAATTGAATACTTTAAAGAATGCCTGGATTAGTGCTCAAGTTATACAAACAAAGCTAGATTCAGCAGGCCTGGATCTAGTCTATGCTACAGCAAACAAGGTGTACCAATTTCAGTAAGAAGCAGTTCAAATATGCAGGCACTATAAGCCTTTAACCAGAAATTCCCAGCTCAGTAGGGCAGAGTCCAGCCTCTCCTCCCACAAGAGTGCAGACCACAAACCCTCTTAATGTAAAATAACTGGCCTGAAGCCCAAGTGCTTAAACCAGAATTAATACACTTTTCGAATATCAGACACTGAGCCCTCAATCAGCAGTTCCCAAATTAGAAGGATGTAAGCTACCTGTTCTGCCACTACAGTGCAGACCACAAACCTTCTTAATGTAAAACAACAAGTGCTTAAACTAAAAGGCTTAGAATGAGTTACACCAAGCAGTAATAAATACAACTGAGTACTTTTAAGATGACACAATAGCAAAATAAAGTAGGAAGAAACACAAATACAGTAAAAGCAGATAAATTATTTTTTTGTCTTGGCAGAATAGAGCTCCCTTGAAGGGAAGTAAAGCAGGAAGATAGCTTTTAATGTGGAACATTTATTTGGGTAGTAAATAAGTTTATATGCAGATACTATTTGTGAATGTTTTAGGATGTTGCTTAGCTTAAGCCAGTTAAGATGTCTCAAGACCTGACAGTGGTGGGTTCTATGTGTTGAATTTGTGGCAAATTTAGGAATTTTTATTATAGCAAGTGGCTAGTTTGGATTCAAGACTGATAGGTTAGTTAGTTAGGATAGGTGATGCATAAAAGAAGGCTGGAGTAGTCAGGCTTGAGTTTTTTTAGCCAGGTTTCTACAGAGGTAAAATAAGTCTTGGTAAATTTCTGCAGTATGGAGGGAGGGCACTGTATGCTATTATAGATTACATATTATATACTTATTATGTTATTATTAACATGCAAACAACTAAGATATTACTGTACCTTGCATCCAAAACTGTTTCTTCTCCACAGCTTGAGAACATCCTGATATTTTCTGTCCATGAAAATGACAAAGAGAAAGGACAACAAAAAAAGCATCTGATGGATTCCTTTGCCTACCTTATATTTTTTAAATTTAATTCTGAGAAATGTGTCAGAGCTGTTACTCCTCAAATATCATCTGGTGCCATACAACAGGTGCCCTGGGACCTTCTACTGCAGTAGCACTTCTCACAAGATATAACAGTAAACTAGAAATAATATAGTAATACCTACATAAATATTAACTTGTCAATTAATTCCATGTGCATGGTTTGGAACCAAAGGGCAATGGAATAGATGGCAGATTTTAAAAGGTGTTTGATGTGTTTGCTCTTCTTGAGATATCATCTAAACCTAGTGTATTTAAAACCCGAAACATTATTAAATCATTATTATGTGATTAGCTCGCTAGCCTTAGCATTCAGTTTTAGGAGCTTTGGTGTGAAAATACAGTGTGTGATGTGTACGTGTCTCACTTGTGCGATAATGTAAAGGATATTCTCAAGAACAGAGTACAGTATTATTTTGACATGAAGCTGAAAGTTAGTTTTGAGGAAAGGGACATAATTTGTGACAGCATCGATATGGATTCTTTTAATGACAATGAGAGAAAGGGTGTAGCATTCAGTCTGTGTTGTGGGGCTATAGATTATAGAACAATACCTAGATAAGGTAAAATGTTGCTTTATATAAGGGAGAAGAAGTTTGTCAACCCCAGAAAGAAGGGTAGTCGGGGAATGAAAGGTGCTTGTAATGTAGTACAATAATTCATAGCAGAAAAAATAAATCACTTGCAGTTTGGAACAAATTATTGCAAACATTGTGAAATAATGGCAAGATAGACAAGGTTAGAGAGGGATTGGGATCTGGTGCTGCCAGGTTTTATGTCTAGGAGACAGGAAAGACAGGGGTGGACATTTGGCTAATTACAATATGTGTTAGGGAGGAATAATTTGGAATGAGAGACCAATACGTGAATGTAAATGTTAGAGAAAAATGGGTACTTCTGAGACCGATGTGAGGAATCAAAGATAAGAGAGTTCAGTGTTTATAATGGTGTGTAATATACTGCTATCCCTCTAGCATAAGCCAGGTTGGTCATTAGGGCTACATCTTATCCATAAAGCTCCACAAAGTTTAATTCCAATTTTCCATCCGTGTTTTGACTTTTGACAGGGTCTATATTACCAGATTGAACATTTAGTTTATCGAATACCTAAACTTCGAACTGACAATACTAAAAGCAGAAAACAGCGAAAGGCCAATTTAACGCAGGGAAAGAATTCCCTTGGACATAAAAAAAAAAAAGAAAACTTTTAAACCCAAATGAAGGGGGGGCTTTACCCCCCCCCAACTAAATATACCAACTCCGAGATCGCTGTACATTGGATAAAAGGGCAAAATCTGCATAACGGCCAAGGAAATTTTTTCCCTGCGTTAAATTGGCCGTTCATGTTTTTTTTTCTTTCAGTATTGCCAGTTCGATGTTTAGGTATTCGTTAACCTAAACATTCGATCTAGTAATATAGACCTGTTTTGACATTGTAAACTGCTTCTTGAACTAAATGTTGTAGCATATTCTTGCATATGTAAATATATATATATATATGGTTCTACCTCACTTCAACGACACGCCGGAACATCGACAGGGAAATCGCGAGCCCCAGAAGATCGACAGCGCAGAAGACTGACGCGACGGGACCTAGAAGATCGACAAGCAGAAGACCGACCCCACGGATGAAAGCACCGACGCCGAGGATGCCGACATGGGAAAAGGCTGTGTTTGACGCCAGACGTTAGGGTGCGAGTAAGGTAAGTGGATAGAAGGTTAAGTGAGTTAGGGTTAGGGGGCGGGTCAGGTAAGTGTCGGTAGTGATTGTGTTTGGGTTAGGCGGATAAGTGAGTTAGGGTTAGGAGCGGGTCAGGTAAGTGTCTAGTGATTGTGTTTGGGTTAGAGGATAAGTGAGTTAGGTTAGGAGCGGTCAGGTAAGTGTGCGGTTGTGACGTACCTTAGGGTTAGGGTTTGGGTTTGGGTTGTAGGTAGTTGAGAATGTGAGGTTTAGTGTCGGTTTGTATGGATTTTGGTGTGCTTGTGTTGTGTATGTGGTTTTGGACGGGGAATGTGTTTTGTTTGTTGATTGTGGTGTGTGAAGTGTATGAGGTTTCGTGTTTGTGTACCGTCGGTTATTTCGTTGTCGGGCATGTGGGATTTCGTGTTTTGTACTGTCGGTTATGTGGTTTCGTGATTGCGTTATCGGTGTTGTGGTGTTTCGTTTATGTGAGGTAGAACCATATATATATATATATATATATATATATATATATATATATATAATATATATATATATATATATTTGTTTTTTTATTATATCCTTACATCTGTAAATCTGTTTTGTTCATTTCTTATGTGATCCTGTTCTGTGCCTACAAATGGTATATTGAGATCAGTTGACTACCAGGGTAAACATATAAATACAAATAAATAAATACAGTACCAAGTTACATTTCTCTGATACCCTTGTGGTTGTCTCATCAGGACCATATGCCTTATAAAATTTGGAAGGGCTTTCGTTCCATATTAATTGAAATTTGCCTGCATCTATTAAAAGGTGGAAAAAATATTGCTAGAAGTATTATCTGATACTTGATTACAGTTGAAAGTAATGGTTCCATTTATGAACGGATATTGTACATGATTCAGTATGCTAGATGTCCTTCTATTCCCATGTTGCAGTATTCTTAGTGTAGGATTCTCCACCTCAGGTGACCCGAACATCGGCTGCTATACAAAAGCTTAAGCCTGGTTGCTGGAGGTGCATGGGATGTCACACACAGGACTGTAAACCAGGGACTTTAAATGTGATGTCTGCATGCACAGACCTCAGAACTTTTCAGCTGCAGTCGAACATTAGATCGATCACATCGCTCCTCTGTTATCAAGACATCTAAAGCTAAATACTCCGTTGGGGATTTCGTCTTTTATTACTTTGCTTGAGCTTGGTTTGCTGTCCTCCCCTTTTAGTCGATGTCCACTAAGAAGGGTAGATGCCATTGTGGGCATCAGAGTCCACATAAAGACTCACATGATCATTGCGTCTTTTGCTTAGGCTGAGAACATGCTCATACCTCTTGTTCAATTTGCCAGTCATTCGCTCAGAAGGCATCTGGCCTCCCTTAATTTCCACTTAGAAAACCAGAGGCTAAAGAAATTAGTGTTTAGGATGGATCTAGAGTTGGCCACCCCAGCAGAGCCTCCACACAAAAAGGCCAAGTTGTCACGGCGTATGACTACTGCCCCTCCACTATCAGATGCCCTGCCAGCTTCTGATTTAGGAGTTGAGGGACGTTCGTTAGAGCCTTCTACTTCAACTCCTCTCGAGGGAAGCCACTTCAGAACTAACGGTCAGCATGTCAAGTGAGGTAGCTCAGACGTCTGTTTCTACCGATGTTGAGGAGGAACCAGGCCTTGCTGGATGCCCAACTGGGATACCACAACCTGAAGCCCCAGCTCCAGCAAAGGCCTCTGAGACTAGGCCTTCTTCCACAATTACTCCTTTGAAAAGGAAACAGAAAAGTAAGCATCTATCTCCCTCGGCTGAGGGATTACCTGACTGGCAATCCTTCACTCATTCCTTGATGCAAGCCTTCGTGGCCCTCAGGCCCTTGGCCTTTTCACCCTCCACCATTCCTTACCAAAATGAAAGAATATTTCAAATGGGATACTTCCCAAATGACTGAAACTTAAAAGAGATATTTTGAATTGCTTCAGGTAGAATCTCCATCTGCCATCCCACCAGTTACACCTGCTTTTCTTGATGCATTTTCTTCAGCATCAAAAAATCCTGATTCACAGCCACCCGACCCCAGCAATAGCTCATTGCAGAACCAAAGGTCTTCAAATTTAGTCATACTTAGATGACATCCTCATTCTTTCATAAACGGAGGCTACCCAAAAAACACCTGCAGTTTACCATGTCCCTGATACAATGCGTGGGGTTCACCCCAACCTCCCCAAGTCATCCCTATACCCACAGCGGAACAAAATCTTTCTGGGATGCAGGATCAGAACAGACCTGATATGGGCATTCCTCCCTCAGGACAAAGTTCTCTCCATTACTGCCCACTTCCAGGACCTGATCCAGGTACAACAACTGTCAGCAAGACAATTCCTATGGGTTCTGGGTCTTATGGCAGCCACCATTCCTATGCTGCCTTTAGTCAGGATGCATATGAGAAAACTGCAGTGGTATCTGAAGAATGTGTGGTCACAGCACAAACGCCCTCTAGAATTTCAGATCCCACTCTTACCCTGCCTCAATCCAGAATTGAAATGGTGGATACAAGTTCAATTAAAGCCAGGCCTTCCACTCTACCCCCCCCCACACACACACACCAGCGCAGCACATGCATACAGATGCATTGGACCTGGACTGGGGGGCTACCGTGAAGGGTCTCAAGGTGCAGGAGAACTGGCATCCTGCCCTCCAGAAAAAGCATATCAGTGTGAGGGAGATGACAGCAGTCTTTTTGGCCAAAATGCCTTTAACCCAATCCTACAACCGGTTCCCCTTCAAATCTTCACAGACAATACTACAGTGATGTGGTACCTTAACAAACAAGGAGGGACCAAGTCCTATCTCCTATGCAAGATAGCAAAACAGATTTGGGACCTAGCCTCCAGAAACAATTTATCCCTGCAGACAACCTACATCCCATCCCAAGACAAGCAACAGGCATATGTTCTCAGCAGATCATCCTCACCATCTCACGAGTGGATGTTGAACAGAAAAGTTCTTCTAGACATTGTCCACCAGTGGGGCACGCCTCAAGTAGATTTGTTTGTCTTCCCCCAGAACAGACAGTTGAAATAATTCTGCACCAAGGACAACTCCCCTGTAGCCTGGAGGGTGGATGCCTTCAACATTTCATGGAAGGGGCATTTTCTATATGCATTTCCCCATTTCCTGTCATTCCAAAGGTCCTCCTGAAGATCAGGAAGGACAAACCAAAAATCTTGCTGGTGACTCCCTACTGGCCAAGGCAGCATTGGTTCACCCTACTTCTATCTATTGCCAAGGGCAATCACCACAAGTTACCCCAAAAGGTGGACCTCCTCACACTGCAGAAGCGAACACTCATTCATCCTCACCTGCAGATGCTATGCCTAACTCTATGGGTGATAAACTTTTAATTCCCTTCAGACATCACTACTCTGAGGACATGCTTTCAGTCCAGAGGGAGGCCAGGAAACCTACTACCAGGAGATCCTACATTTCAAAATGGGGAAGATTCTCCAAATGGTGCCTCAAACAGTATAGGGATCCCTTTCTAGCATGTGTTCCTCTAGTCCTAACTTATGTGTGTGAACTTATCAAGGCTGGCCTTTCATACTCTTTAGTGAAAGTACACCTATCTGCAGTCTCTGCCTGCTTATCCCTAGACCCCCCCTGCTATCCAGGCTAGATGTAAAATTGTTACTGAAAGGGGTCTTGCGCATCAGACCACCAAGAAAACTGGTACCACCACATTGGGACCTAAACTCTATCCTAGAAAAACTCACACAGGCCCCATTTGAGTCAGTCAGCTCTGCAAATCTCCACATGTGCACTTGGAAAACTGTTCTACTGGTGACCCTTACCACTGCTAGAAGGGTGGCAGAGTTACAAGCTCTTACGGCCTGTCCACCCTACACTGTTTTCCACAAGGACAGGGTGACCCTGCACACCAACCCTTCTTTCATGTCAAAGGTGGTCAATGAACTGTCTTTAAACCAGTCCATTCACCTGCCTGCCATCTTCCCCTCTCCCACTAATGACAGTGAGGGGGTACTCCATTCCTGGATGTACACAGGCAACTGAGGTTTTATTTGGAAAAAACTCATTCTACCATTCTGGAGGCAGCCACCTGGGCCAGAGCAGGGTTTACTAGGGCAATCCTATAGGGATTTCTGGAATCAGGCACCTCTACCTTCACCCTTTCTTCTTCCTAAGCTGTGGCATTCTCCCACACTAAGAATTCTGCAACATGGGAATAGAAGGACATAGAATAGTTGTGTAAAATCTTACCATAATCATAGATGTCTTTCTCTTCCATGTTGCAGTATTCCTCCCCCCACAACTTTCCTCCTTCTTTCCAATTGGTCTTTCTAGAGGGTACCCTGGAGCACAACCTAGACTATGTTCAGGTCACCAGCAAATGGCACGTCACACTTTTTGTGGACATCATTTGGTTCATACTAGCTAATTGTCTAACTGGGCAATTAAGTTCTGAGGTCTGTGCATGCAGAGGTCTCTGGTTTATGGTCCTGCCTGTGATGTCCCACGCACCTCCAGCAACCAGGCTTAAACTTTTGTATAGGAGCCGATGTTCGGGTCGCCTGAGGTGGAGAATCCCACACTAAGAATACTGCAACATGGAAGAGAAGGACATCTATGGTTATGGTAAGATTTTACACAACTATTCTTTCGTTTTGCTAAAAAAGTAAAAGTCTAGAAGATGCAATCTGGTGGGCTGGAGGCAGTGTGATATTTGAGTATGAAAAATAAAGTCAAGTGGCTAAGTTATAAGAAATGAAAAGTAGAGTTTTAGATATTTATTTATTTTCATTTGTCAAGTGGTTGGTGGACTGGTCAAAACTTTACCTACGTATGTGGGCTGACAGGCAAATGACAAACAGCTGTAGCACAACCAGCGTTGCTGTCTACAGGATGATGTCTGTATAAATTATTCTAAACTGCAATGCATACATAATTATAGACAAAAACTGTACAAGAATGTCTATAGCAATGTTGTTTCTTTCAGCTTTTCCCGGTTAGGGGTCGCCACAGCGGAACTCTGGTCCGCTAATGATTGGCAGTTTTTACGTGCCGAGTTGCTACATATATAACTATATGTAAATTTTGGCAGAAATATTGTAGTAATACATATAAATATAAACAGAAATAATGCAGTAATAACCACGTGTAATCAGAAATAATACAGTAGTATCTCTAAAAATGTGAACCGTAATACATGTGTAAATGCAAACAGAAATAATACTGTATTGTCTGCAGTCAGGTACACAGATAATAATATAGAAAGTGAGTATATAATCTTTACAAACAGAAGTAATTGGAAGCAAATTTGATAATTCAGTACAAGATATATTTTGGACAGCCCAAAAAAGCAAGTGAAGACTTATGTTTTGATTTAAAGATATCTTTTTGGAAGTGACTTTACCTCATAAGTCTTTTGTTACAATTTGTTAAAATGTAATACATTCACATTGCTGCATTGGTCCCATTGTATAAGACCTGTGTGAGTTTTCACTGTTCTTCACCACTGTGTGATTTATTTTTTTATTACCAAGTCCTGTTTGCTAGAGCATGCCACCCTACATATTCTTATATATATATATATTTTTTTTTTTCGCATTTTTACGCTTTATGGTTCATATGACAAAAAATGATGAAACGTACTTCACAGTAAAGCTGTTTGAATGTAGTTGAACCTAGTTATTTAAACAAATAATTCACTAGCGATGGCAGGCTTGCTGAATTATTATTTTTCTTAGCTTTTATTGGCGAAGGTCAGAGAAGAATGACTGCATAACAAGGTGGAATTGGTATGGGGGTCCAAGAATGTTGGAAATGGAAAGTCAGAAGTGCTGACGGAACCTAGTAGTTTTTCAGATAAGATATGTGGTCCTGTAAAGGTAACCACATCAGTATTAAAGGAATAAGATTTGGTGACTAAAAAAAAAAACAATTTAACCTGTTGCTAGATTCTGGGTAGATGTTATGGAAATGGAGAGCAGTAAAAGTAATACCACTGTTTAAGGAAGGCTGTGGGACAATCCCTTGTGATTAAAACAATTAAAAGACAAGTAAGTCTCAGGTTTGTTAAGGGAAAGATTGTGGAAAACCTCTGCAGAAGCAGTGTGGTAGTAGCATTTCAAAACATTTATTCTTACAAGGTGAAATGTCGATATTGATTCATGATGCATAAATCTGCTGCAGTTTTATTATTTTGTTAATGCAGAGATACCTGGGAGGGTTGGTCCTGTGGATGGGTTATATACAGACTTTAGTAAGGCATTCACTCTGTTCCAGTTAAAAGCTGTTTGGAAAATTAAGGCACGTTCAGTTCGATAATAATAATTGGGACTGTAAGTTTGTCTTATTAGAAACAAAGAGTAGAAGTTAGGATGCAATGCCTAGGGATGGACTCATAGCAATAGATTGCCACAAGGTTCTCTGCTGGATCTCATTTTCTTTTACATATAGGCACCAAAAATATTTTTGTGACTGAAAAGCTGAATAATCTTATGTGCTGATGATACAAAATTGGTGCAGTGCTAACAAGTAGAAAAGGCTTTCAAGGAGAAAGAGAGCGAGAAGGAGTGTGATCTCAGTTTGATTAGTCAAGGAGACATTTGAGGTTTAAGGTGATTAAATGTTATGTGTTTTGGTAAGTTAGATTTGCAGAATGAGTGTTATTGTTTCTTGATAAACAGTTATGTTACTATCGTAGAAAAAAGAAAATATATTTGCAATTCTATACAGCTTTCCTGTTCCACTCCATCTCCTTTTTTAACATTCTTATTAATACACCAGCTACAATCAGTAGCAGCTTCTCTGTTATTTGCAGTGGTACAGAATTGTTCTCAGAACAAATTCTCATTACTTGTTCAGGAATATTCCGGACAGGTTTTCATAATACTATATTATAAACTGCAGTTTGCCTGTATCAAATCTATTTCTCCCAAGCAAAAATGAAAACTGGATAACTCTATACTAATGCTTTAATTTTATAACCCTTTACCTTTTCATTACCTGTGTCACCGTTCTTTAATCCCCCGTCTGTATGTAACCTTTAACTTTTCCTTTTGATTATGTGTCACCTTCAATAAACTGTTTGCCATCATAAACTAATCACCTGGTAGTTATCTGCAGTGTTTCTTTCCTATTTCCAAAAAATGCTTCCAACCAGCTAAATAGGTAGACTTTGCCCACTGTATTGGAGGAAGGCAATGTGTGATTAACTTGTTTTACATGTACTTCTAAAATATTCCTGTCTTATCACTGTTCTTTAACACCAATTCATGTTATAGTCTTTGTTCCATAAGCCGTCTAGTAGTGTCTTTTTAATTTTCACCCTTAAAAAATCGTTCAGACTTGCATTTACCCTGCAGAAATCATTGTATTCCTTATTAATGATCAAGCAACTAATCCCATTTTAATACCACATTCACAATTCAGTCAGTCCTTTACCTTTCAGATATCCATATTTATATTATTTCTTATATCCTCTTTACGATTATGTTCCAGTTTATGTGCCCAGCTTCTCTTCCCTTCTCTTATCTATGAGATAATTGGGTAAATGGACGTGCCTGCTAACAGGAGTGAGGGAGTCATTGGTATCTTATATTTACACTTTTCATAAAGATATATTCTACCATTCCCAGTCCATAGGGTACAACAGACATTACATTCTTTGAAATGTTTTATCTTTCATGATGGGGTAATAATAATATGCATCCATCTTACTTTTTTCACATCACTGTACTTTATTCAAAGGCTCAGAATCCATAACCACCCTGCAGGTATCGCCATTAATACTGTATTCCAGCTGGTTGTTCAGTTCTTTCATGTTTTTTTGTGTTTACCATTCCGCCATTCTTACTTCCCCCCTCAGTATAGTGCATTTCTTTCTTTATTCTTATTGAAGTTTCACATTCGGTCTGCTGTTCAGACTTACTGGAAATTATCTATTTACTTAATTGTATGTAGTCCCCAACTATTAATACAAATGTAGTACTAATCCTTAACTAAACACTTAACGTCAGTTTTACAAAAAAAAAAAAAATTCAGTCAGTCATATTCCGCCCCTCAGTATGTCACATTTCTTTAGCTACTTTTACCTATATTTTGCATTTAGCCTGCTATTCAGACTTAGCAGGCATACCTGTTTACTTAATTATTTATTGTGAACAGAGATAATAAATGGTAATGTCCCCTAATATTGCTGTTAATGAAGCAGTAATCCTTAGCTAAATGTGGTCCTTTAGTATTTCAATTTTCAGTCAAGCTCTTCTTTGTGTACACAGATTTCCAGAACAATATTCAAATGTTGCATGTATTGCAAAATATACCTCCTCAAACACCTGGTTGAATGTCACCATGTACTAGTACAATCTGTGTTGAAGTTAACGTTAACAAAGCAACTAAAATACTAAAGCAGGAGTCTCTGCAATGGTTCATACTTTTCAGGACTGCATAATTTTCTTCATGAACCCAATATGTTTGCTGCCATCTTGGTCCATATCAGCACTGGTACATCACCCCCTTTTGCATATGGGGGTTAGTGTGGCAAATGAACATTGTCCATTAACAAGAGCCAAAGTTAACACCACCAAGTAGCTATCTGTACCACTATCATTATTCCATGCCACACACGTGCATGCACACACCTTTGGACAATGTAGAGTGTGCAGGCCACCTACTGCATATATTTGGAATATGGGGGGAGCCCAACAATTCTGAAAAACCTCCTGCAAACACAGGGAGGACATACATACTTCATACAGAAGGCATCTTAGCTGAGAATGGAACTGGAGAACCTCTTGCTCTGAGCTGACAGTACTTCCCACTGCCCTATCTTTATTTATCTGTGTACTTAATCATTGTGCTATCTCTATCTTGATCCATATATCTATATGTATTTGTTTAAACTTTCCCAAGTGCTATTATGACTGAGTTTCAAAATGTGGGGAACATAACAAATCAATATTTTCTTTTTGGGAAGTATGTAAAACATCCTCTTTTATTCCCCTTAAATAATATCAAAACAACTGTAAATCTTTTTACACATCTGTAAACCCTGCTACATAAAATCCTTTCTTGAACACGGGCAACAAATTAACAAAAGAGAAATAGGAAACATACACAAGAAAGAAAAAAACACACTTTTATGGCATACTCAGTGAGAAGCACGTATCAGTTTAATTGTTCAAACCCTGACTGGGACATTACCAGTATTTTGTCTCTTTATTACTCAGTTATGTTTGATATATCTTTATTCATAACCCCCCTCTTTAGTCCCGCATTTCAAGTTCATACTGAGATCCCATCTCTTACCGAGGGTCACTCTTACAAGTAGGGCTATTTTCTTAGTCGAGATCAGTTTTTCCTATCACTTGGCATCTTTTTCTCTCACTGTATGTGTCTCTCATTTCAATCATGTCTTCCTGTTTGCTCCTTTTAACTGTATCAGACTCACTGTCATCTTTACTTTCTCATTTACCTTATTAGGATTATCAGGCTCTAACACTTTCCCATTCAAAAACACCTTCTGTGTGGTTAAGAGTGACAAATTTCAGTCCTTTACACTTACACTATATCATTACACTGACAGAGTGTGAATGGCTCTTTAAGGTCACCTCTGCATAATCCTGTTCTACAAACATTATTCTGTCAGCCACAGCCAAATTTCAACCCAGCTTCCATAACAATTGATCTGACATGGTGTTGTTGTGTCTTTCAGCTTTTCCTGGTTAGGGGTCGCCACAGCGGAACTCCGGTCCGCTAATGATTGGTAGTTGATTTTTACATGCCGAGTTACCAACTCTGATGCACAACCTTCAACGAAGGTATGCCCATTCACTCATGTCTCCACGCAGATGACGCTCTAGCTGAGAATCAAACCGGACATCGTCTTACTGTGAGGCGACAATGCTACCGCAGCACCACAATCGCGGGTAGTAATAAGTCAATTTAAGCAATATTGGCCTAGGTTTTCCATACCAGACATCCTTTTCAAGCAGTGACAGACACTTCACTGATGTAGCATCTAAGGATTCTTAAAAAAAAAAAAAAAAAAAAAAAAAAGTAAATTCCATCATTTTTGATCCTTATATATTCAATAAATCATATATTTCCTCATCCTCTGAAACACCATGCAATATTAAGTTACATTTACATTACACATACATTGATAGTGGTTCTAATGGTATGAGGAACTGACTTTCATTTTTTGGGCAACTTGGTGAGAAAATAGGGCGTCTTCTGCCTTACTGTAGGATTTGGACACATGTAGTAGTGAAATATTTGATTGTAGGTTTTAGCTAGTAGTATGGGTTGAGGAATGCTTAGTAAAGCAGGAGTTTTGTCGGCCTGGTGTAATATTTTGTGTGCCATGTTTAGTTGATTGTAGGGTAAAAGCTGTGGTTGTTCTAACCAAACAACAACGAAACAGATGAAAAAAATGCTCAAACTCAATTTATTCATACAAGACAGGATAAAGCTTTTGGGTAACACCCTTCATCTGTATACTTAATCCATTTTAAAATGCACTTTAAATAATATATTCAGTTAAGCACATGATGCAACCAACCAATAAAGAAACATTTTCAATTTAACTTAAAATCAATGCAACATAAGTTATTTTACGAAATCCGCACTGCATTCCATAAAGAGCATTCTATATAAAATCAAACAAACTAAAATGTTCATGAACAATACATTTACAATATACCAATGCAATACATTAACATTTCTACATATACTTTTATCTGTTGTTTATACTGCCTCTGCTTAGTTACCAGTATAGGTTTTATCCTTACTAAGTTATTAAGTCCTGGGTACTTATCTGCTTCTAACATAGTTATCCAATTATGTTCTGCTGTTTCAAGTTTATTATTTATGCGCCCTCCCCTCACATCTTTATATAGTACCTGTAGTACTTTAAATTTAAACACATGTATCAACCCTCTATCTTTATGGTGTTTAGCTAATGCATTTGTCAAAATCCTTCTTCCTACTTCTGATTTATGTTCAATTTATGCGATCTTTCAAGTATCTTGAACATTTTCCCACATAGAAACATTCACATTGTGTACAAGTAGCCAAATACACTATCAATTCAGTATTACAGGTTGCATAACATTCTATTTTATATTTTTCTTTACTTATAGGATGCTCAGATTCTGTATTACTACATATGTCTTTACAACAACTACAATTATAACATGGTATTGTACCAGTTTTACTTGATATTTCTATTTAGTCTAAAATCTTTGTAACATAATTCTCTTTTCAGACTTAAACAGTTCCTATGTGTAGACTTTGGTCTATCTCCTAGAATGAGTGTTAGCTCTGGCATTGATGTTAAAATCCGCTAGTTTTTTCGTATTATTCTTTCTATATCTTTTGTTATATTACTTTGGGTGGTGACATATCTAAGATGATTTGCATTTTCATGATTTTCCAGATTCCTCTCTGTGTTATTACTAAACATAGCTGGTGCTACTACATTTCTCTGTTTTAGTATTTCATGCACATTAGCATGTATCAATGCATCATCATTCACACCCATCATTAGGGTTGGGAGGGTGACCTAATGGTTAAGGTGTTTTCCTTACAAACATAAGGTGCGAGGTTTGAGTCTCACAAGGGATAGTTGGCTAGGCCTAAAATGGCTCTCAAGGGCAGTTAGCTTAGTACTAACCTATGAATCATCATACTCCCCCGTCCTTTAGTTCTTGCATTAGTATTTCCATTTGTTGTCTACACTTTGTTATATTTCTGTTCAATCTACTTATTCTTAGCAACTGACTCTTTATTATGCCTCTAAATACATGCTTTGAATGCGTACTCATGGCATGAGTATATATATTCACTTGCACTTTCTTTCTATATACAGTAGTTTCAAGTGTTTCTCCATTTTTATATAACAACACATTCAAATAACTTATTTGCTGTTCAGAATATTCAATATTAAACTTTAAAAATGTTGTACTACTATTTAAATGTTGTACAAAATCAGACAAAGCATTCACGTCACCTCCCCAAATTAAAAAGCAGTCATCCACAAAATGTTGATAAAAAAGAACATTGCTCTTATGCAAGTTCTTTATACCATAGATATATTCATATTCCGACTGACTTAAAACAATATTTGCACAGGTGTTTGCCATGGGAGTCCCCATGGCTACACCTGAAATTTGTAAGAATGGGTGACCATTAAACAAAAAGACATTATTCATTAGTCATCTCTGTCATACTACAAACAGTTTATATTCCTACTCCACTCATTCTAGTACAAATTCACGCACAGCATCTATCCCATAGTCATTGGGAATTACTGTAAACTGTGAATTTATGTCACGAGTTACCAGGAAACATTTATTCTTAATTTTTTCATGCTTATACCACGTCTATAGCTTTTTCAAAAACTCACCAGTAACTTTACTGTAGCTAGGACATAAAGGTAAATATTGTTTGAGAACATCCTGTACATATATTGACAGTGGCTTTGTTACCCAACCTCTGCTTGACACAGTTGGTCTCATTGGAGGTTCCCTAAGGGATTTATGCAATTTGGGTATTCCAACCCATACTTACAAATTTCAGGTGTAGCCATGGGGACTCCCATGGCGAACACCTGTGCAAATATTGTTTTAAGTCAATGGGAAGATGAATATATCTATGGTATAAAGAACTTGTATAAGAGGAATGTTCTTTTTATCAACGTTTTGTGGATGACTGCTTTTTAATTTGGGGAGGTGACGTCAATGGTTTGTCTGATTTTGTACAATATTTAAATAGTAATACAACATTTTGAACATTTAAAATTGAATATTCTGAACAGCAAATAAGTTATTTGGATGTGTTCTTCTTCTTCTTTCGGCTTTTCCCAGTTAGGGGTCACCACAGCAGATCGCCTGTCCACTCATGATTGGCAGTGGAGTTTTACGGTGTGGACTTTTATGGTGTTGAGTTGCTAGACTGGCACCCAACCTTCCACGGAAGGCACACACATGCCTCACGTATGCCTAGGTCCAGTTTAGAGTGTCCAGTCCACCTACAGCATGTCTTTGGAATGTGGGAGGAAACTGGAGCATCCGGAGGAAACCCACGTGACCACAGGGAGGACATGCAGACTCTGCACAGAAGGCACCCCAGCCGAGGATCGAACCGGAGAACCTCTTGCTGTGAGGTGGCAACGCTAACCGCTGCACCACCCTGGCCGCCCAAGATATTTGGATGTGTTGTTATATAAAAATGGAGAAACACTTGAAAATACTGTGTACAGAAAGGAAGTGCAGAAAAAAAGAGTAAAATCCCTTGATTGGAGGAACTCCTTGGTCAGCCTCAGTAAGAAGCTGAGATCCCTCATAAAATCCTCCAAAGCTAGTTAGGAAAACAAAATCGCCACCGTTTCTAAAGACAACCACAAAGCATTCTATAGCTATGTCAAGAATCTCAATGGCAACACTCAGATCTGCTCTGAGTTACAGGACAATGGCACTAAATATACAGAACCAACTGATATTGCTAACATCCTGCCAGATAGGTTCAGTGCTAACTTTACTCCCCCCCCCCACCTCTAAAGGACCCAGCTCTATACCAGAAGAATGCAAAGTTCCTGTAATCACGGCTGCACAGGTAAAGGCCCCACTCTCCAAAGCCAAGAACACAACATCTATGGGGCCTGACAACATCCCAGGCTGCATTCTACATGAATTACAGAACGAACTGGCACCCCACCTAAGTACCATGTTCAATCATAGCCTCATCTCAGACTTTGTGCCCACTGAATGGCGCACAGCGACAGTTATCCCACTCCGCAAAGGGGGATCCACCACTGACCCCAGGAACTACCGCCCCATTAGCCTGACAAGCCTGTTCTGCAAGGCCATGGAATGTATCATCATTTAACTTATAAACAAAGACATTGGTAATCTCCAAACTCTGGACCCCACCCAGTTCAGGTTTGTAAAATGCAGATCATGTCTCCTAAACCTGATAGTCTTCTTTGAAGCAGTCACCAAAGCTGTAGATGAGGGTAAGGTGGTTTACACAGCCTATCTAGATCTTGCCAAGGCTTTCAACACCATTCCCCACTCTGGAATTATAGATAAACTCACTAAACTAGGTATAAATCCCTATGTTACAAGATAGGTTGCCAACTGGCTCACTGACAGAACCCACACTGTGAAAGTAGCAGACTCCAAATCTGACATCAGACCAGTGACAAGTGGAGTACCACAGGGTTCAGTCCTGGGTCTTCCCCTGTTTGGTATCTACTTCTCTGAAGTACAGGCTAACACAGAAGGTCTTTGGCTAATGAAGTTCACAGATGACTGCAAACTAGGAGCCATAATTGAAACTCCTAACGATGTGGATATCCTACAAAAGGGCCTCTCTGAGACAGATGCCTGGTGTCAAAGCCATGGCCACAAGCTCAATGCCAAAAAGTGCATTGTCATCCCTTTTGGTAAAAACTCTGTACCCATGAACTACCACATAGGCAGTAGTCTACTTAACACCGAAAGTGTGATATGAGACCTTGGGACACAGGTGGACAGTAGTCTCTCCATTGGTAATCACATTGCCACAGTAGTCAGAAAATCCTTCTACATGGCACACCTCATCACAAAAGGTTTCTCATCCAAGAAAAAGAGGTAATTGTTCCCCTCTTCTCATCACTTAGACCCATTATAGAGTACAATGCCCCTTTTGGTATGTACCTTACAAGACATCTACAACAACTGGAAAGGCCGCAGAAATACCTCATAAAGAGGATTACTGGCCTCAAACAGATGCCCTACACAGACCATCTCAAAAAACTCCAGCTTTACTCCATCACATATCGCCTACTCGAAGGTGATCTCTGCCTAACATACAAAGCTATGTCAAACCCAGAGCTATTGGACATGCTCCACTTAAAGAAATCCCAATCCCTGCGAGCTACATGCTCTAGGGACCTAAACCTTGTCACCACAATAAACAGAACATGCTGAAGGGCTAGATTCCTGTTCCAGAGACTTCCCATACTCTGGAACAAACTACTTATCTATATCAAACTAAGCTCTTCAGAAAAATCTTGATTATTGGATGGGAAATAGGAAATTCACCCCGGGGATCATTACTGTGGCTCTGCTCGACATGGGCACAGGAAAATAATTTTCTTGGGTGGTGAAAGCCTGGGTACCTTTTTGGCTAGGCTTATACAGGCCTAGGGCCATTAGCCTAGTACCTACCAATGAACCTATGAAATGCAAGTGAAAAGATATACTCATGCTACGAGTATGCATTCAAAGCGTGTATTTAGAGGTATAATAAAGAGTCAGTTACTAAGAATAGGTAGATTGAACCGAAATATAACAAAGTGTAGACAACAAGTGGAAATACTAATGCAAGAACTAAAGGACAGGGGGTATGATGATGCATTGATAGATGCTAATATGCATGAAATACTAAAACAGAGGGATGTAGTAGCACCAGCTATGTTTAGTAATAACACAGAGAGGAATGTGGAAAATCGTGAAAATGCAAATTATCTTAGATATGTCACCAGCCAGAGTAATATAACAAAAGATATAGAAAGAATAATACGAAAAAAACTAGCGGATTTTAACATCAATGCAAGAGCTAACACTCATTCTAGGAGATAGACCAAAGTTTGCACATAGGAACTGTTTAAGTCTGAAAAGAGAATTATGTTACAAAGATTTTAGACTAAATAGAAAAGAAATTAATATATCAAGTAAAACTGGTACAATACCATGTTATAATTGTAGTTGTTGTAAAGACATATGTAGTAATACAGAATCTGAGCATCCTATAAGTAAAGAAAAATATAAAATAGAATGTTATGCAACCTGTTATACTGAATTGATGGTGTATTTGGCTACTTGTACACAATGTGAATGTTTCTATGTGGGGAAATGTTCAAGACGTTTGAAAGATCGCATAATTGAACATAAATCAGAAGTAGGAAGAATGATTTTGACTAATGAATTTGATAAACACCATAAAGATAGAGGGTTGATACATGTGTTTACATTTAAAGTACTACAGGTACTATATAAAGATGTGAGGGGAGGGGACATAAATAATAAACTTGAAACAGCAGAATATAATTGGATAACTATGTTAGAAGCAAATAGGTACCCAGGACTTAATAACTTGGTAAGGATAAAACCTATACTGGTAACTAAGCAGAGGCAGTATAAACAACAGATAAAAGTATATGTAGAAATGTTAATGTATTGCATTGGTATATTGTAAATGTATTGTTCATTAACATTTTAGTTTGTTTCATTTTATATTGAATGCTTTTGATGGAATGCAGTGTGGATTTATTAAAATAACTTATGATGCATTGATTTTAAGTTAAATTGAAAATGTTTCTCTATTGGTTGGTTGTGTCATGTGCTTAATTGAATGTATTATTTAAAGTGCATTTTAAAATGGATTAAGTATACTGATGAAGGGTGTTACCCGAAAGCTTTATCCTGTCTTGCATGAATAAATCGAGTTTGAGCATTTTATCATCTGTTTCGTTTTTGTTTGGAAGTGTAATAATTCAACAGTGAGAACTTTCTGCAGTTGGTTGTTGTATCTAGTAGTTCTAACCAAGACAGTTTTTTTTTAGGCTGTGACAATGGTGGGTGTAATGTGGACAGTCACTGGCAAATTTAGCTATTTTATTATAGCAATTTTCAAGGTTCTTTAAGTCTGTCTTTTTAAGGTTTGTGAGAATTGGGGAGGTGTATTAGAGAGCTGATAGGAGGTGGGTTCTAGCAATGGCTACCCCAGAAGTATTAGTTAGATACTTTTTGCTTCTGTATAAAGTACCTATCTATATAAAGTACCTATCTATATAAAGTACCTATCTATATAAAGTACCTGTTAATTTCCTATTTGATACTAGCTGCTCATCAGCTGATGACATGCCCTTGCTCATTTTGCATACCCTCAGTGCAGTTTTGTCGCTATATATGTGTATTGCTGATTGATGATAGCATGTATTAACAAAACACTCTATCAATTCTTTGTATTATATTCCCTCACTGCAGCAGCTGTTACTCTGTTTTATAACAGTCTGGAATGTTCTCATGCCAGGCTAGTATTAGTCATGTATTAGTGATATGTTCACTATACATACTATGACCTCACTGCCCCAGCCCATTTCTACATACTGTGTAACTTCAGTGCATTAGCACTCTGTTTGCACATATGATAGTCCAGTGTTCACATCTTAGTCTTGTATTAGACATCTATTAAACTAGGAGACTGACAGCTACGGGTTACTAGCTGTGTACATCAGATCAATTTGACATGACAATTGGCTCACTCTGACTGCAGATGCATGCTTTAAATATGTGCTACATTATTATGGTGCACCTGACCTGAGTCTGCATTAGTCTAGGAAGTTGGAGCTTTTCTCCATTAAAGTTTGAGCAGAGGAATATGAATGAAAATGTATATTGTACATTAAATGAACAAATTATTACATCAAAAATAAAATGTATTCTCATAGCAAGTTTAATATCCAGATATTACAAAGTACTGATGAAACTGTATCTGTTTAAATTAAGTTTGTCTTAGAAGTAGAATGTTTAATAGGGAGCTAGAGCAGAAGTGTTCAGTGTAATCTAATACTGTGAAAACAATTAACATTTGTCATATCTCCACACTGATAGTTTTAGTGGGTGGTGGCAAGGCAAGAAGTCAGTGTTCCTAATCATACCAGCTTTCATTATGTTGGAAAGTGTTTTTTTACCTTCATAAGTGCATTTCTGTTGTACTGGAAGCCAACATTTAAAATCATAGACAACATGCAATCCACAAGTAGTTCAGAGTAAGAAACTTGTCCCTTAAGTTTATTCATGATTTTATTGGTGATGTTTTGTCTGTGAGAGTATGTCCTGTCTCACCAGTATAATCAGATTCAGATTGTAGATGCTTCTTGCACTAGGTCATAGGTTAGTACTAGGCTAACTGCCCTTGCGAGCCATTTTTAAGCCTAGCCAATTATCCCTTGTGAGACTCAAACCCAGCACCTTGTGTTTATAAGGCAAACACCTTAACCATTAGGCCACCCTCCCAACCCCTACATAAAGCATACTCTGTGGTGAAGTCCCGTTTACCATAAAATGCCTTACTATTTTTATTTCACAAGGAAATGAAGATACCGAACCTTGGAAAAATTACTGCATCAGGAAATAGCACCCTGGCAAACTGGATGTCAGTCTTTGTCGGAAGAACCATCAAACCACTAGTTACGGTGTGCAGAGGCTACATTTAGGATGCATCTCTTTCCTCTTATTATTGATGAACATACTGGCCATAGTAGCTTCCTGTGCTAATATCTTGTGTAAAGACTGCCTTTCACCATATTACCATGTACATGAGGAGGAGCATCACATAATCAACAGTTCCAAGATGGTAGAACAGCTTTTTAATTTTATTGTGGCACTCCACATTTGTTGTAATGAAAAACAATATGCTTAGGTTGTGGAAACTGCACATGGTAGCAAGATGGCTATAAAACATGCCTTTCTATGATGGCTTTGTAATATGAAAGGTCTGTTACATTACTGCTAAAATAATAGCTCTTAAGTCAGTGAACATACAATGAATATTTGTATTACTGTGATTTAGTCTTAATTTCTGTATTGTTTTTAGCTCTTACCTCTGTTAAACATCTAAACTCTGCGTCCACAAACACATTTATGTATTATATTTAAACTTTTGATAAGCAATGTCTAGGTGACCTTATATCTGTGGATACACTCCAGTTCAGCATTGTAAAAGGCAGATTGTAAATGGTCAGACTGGTTGGATTCCTTGACAGGGTTACTGAGGCCATGGATAAGGGGTGTGCAGCTCACACTGCTTATCTAGATATTGTCAAAGCCTTTGACACTACCCCATGCGGGGATTATTGACAAACTCTCCCAACTCAACATTGACCCATTCGTAGTTCGTTGGATTGCTAATTGGCCATCTGGCAGAACCCATACCATTAAGGATGGGATACCTGCTCTGGAAAGAAAAAAAAATCACTATTGATCTCCCACAAGGGTGTCCCCTGCTTTTTGGTGTATATTTCTGTGGCATACAAGCAGATATCAAGGGACTTTGGCTAACCCAAGTTTCTGATGATTGCAAACTGAGGGTTATCATCAGATCCCATTCTGATATTCATATCAAATAAATGCTTGATGTATTAATCATGGGCTTATCTTAACACCAATAAATACAGCATAGTTTCCTTTGGTAAATGTAGTATCACCACTGCTTACCATACACGTAACATTCCACTCAAATCTGACACAGTCATCTGGGTAATGGGTACATCTGTTAACAACAGACTCTTCTTTAACCAACATGTCTCTGTGGTGGTTACAACATTCTTCTACTTTGCACAACTTATCCTTCATGGTATCTTCTAAAGGTCCAAAAGTTATTATTCCACTTCATACATCCTTTATTAAGTCCATAATTGAATATAATGCACCTTTTGGCATGTATCTTGTCAAGCACCTAAACCTGTTAGAGAAACCTCAAATTTCCTCACCAAAAAGATCAAAGGTCTCAGTACCCTTTGTTGCTTTGATAGAGTAAAAGCTCTGCCCTCTACTCAGTGCCAAACAGACTACTGAGGAGTGATCTATGCTCTACTTTCTATGTATGAATGTCCCAGCACTCTTTGAACTCATTCACCTAAATAGAACAAGTGGTAAAGCAAACACCCAGTCTAGAGACCCAAACCTACACAACCAGATCAACCTGGCCAGATGTTATAACAGGCACCTGATCCAACATATAGCGATTTTTAGAAATAGGCTGCTCTTACCTATCAAGCTGAGTACTTCCTTAGCAACATTTAAAACCAGTCTGGATTACTGGATGGTTCCGTCATACTAAGGCTATCTATCTGGGGGCATTTACAAGCCTAGCCCATAGTTTTGTGGCTTACGCCACCCCTTTAGTATGGGGAACTATACCCATTATTTTGCTGTGCTTTTTGTTGATGGAAGAAAGTCTACTTAATGGGGGACACTAGTTTCCCACCAGTAGTCGGTGATGTGACCGAGCTTCTTGATGATCTCTTTTGGAAAGAACCTTAATAAAAACCTATCAACCTATAAATCTGATAAGGTGGCTCCTCAAAAGACTACTTTTAGCTATAATTCAGGCCAGAAAGCAGGTACAAGTAGCAAGGGCAAATGGAGTAAGGATGAAATATGAAAAACTAGTTACAGCTAAACTCAGCATACTGTTAGCATACCAAGAACTCTAAAATGTGAATTCAAAATGCCAAGGATAGAGGGAGAAGATGCTCATTTACTAACAGCTAGGATAGGAGGAGGTGAGATAAAAACTGTGATGTATAACCAATCTACAGGAAAGTCCCGAGGAATAGATGGTATTTCTGTGGAAGTTTGGAAGCTAGGAGGGAAAAACTGATAAAGATCTGGAAGGTTTTGTTTAACAGTGTTTTAAGAGGAGGAGAAGTACCAAAATCCTGGAAGAAAGTGGTGGTAGATGTAATACTTAAAGAGGGTAAAGGTCCATCAGATCCAGCTTCATACATGCCCATTTTAATTCTAAACTGTGATTGTAAATATATTTGTCTACAATGACTAAAAGAATGGCAAAGATCATGCCAAAATTAATATTTATGGATCAATGTTGTTTTGTGGAAGGGAGGCAAAAATTTGACAATATTAATAGAATAATAATGATCCAGAGGGAAGCAGAATATAGGAAAGTGCCACTGCTCTTGGTGGGTCTTTATGCAGAGAAAGCATTTGACAGAGTAAGCTGGGATTTTATGAGTAGGGCGATGCATTACCTGATAAAATTATAAGGCCGATAAGGATATATGATGGATCGTAGGTGAAAGTTAAAGTGGGCGAGTTCCTTTCTGATAAGTTCTGTTTAAATAGAGGAACAAGGCATGTGGGGTCCTCTTTCCCCTTTGTTATTTGCATTATATTACAACCATTAGCAAAGAAATTAAGGGACTCAGAAATTCAAGGATACAATCAGTGTGGTAGTCAAGAAATCTAGCTTTATTTACAGATGATATTTTTTATACCTGATGAAACCAGAAAAAGACATTTCAGTGTTGTGGAACATTTTGAGACCATTTCAAGTCTTTTTGGGATACATAATTAATGAAGGTAAAACAAAGGCAGTAATTGTAAACTATGTACCCACACAGATTCACTTTACATACTCGAAATTCTGAAATATTGAATTTCAGAATCTCAAGCCCATAAAGTGGAAATCCTAAAAGATTGAATAAATTCTTACTTGAACAATCTGCATAAACTTTAGGCAACAATCTAAATGCTCTAACAGGATGATTAAACCCTTTCGAAGTAAGAATTTAGTCTATTTTGCTACCTGTAATAAATGCAGTAGTTTAATGCAGGGAAAACCACCAGGACTCTATGGGAGCATTTACTTTAACATATTGGTTACATTAGACGTAAAGATAATACTAGTGCTTTATATAAGCACATACGGGTTTATAATGATCACTCTTTTTGTTTTATGGTTTTACAATGTGTATATGCTGATAAACGGGGTGGAGATTTGAACAATAAAGTTGAGAAAGCTGAAACTAGATGGATAACTTTGTTACAGAATAAACCAAGACAAAACAGAACAACTATAAACCACAAAGGAGAAAGGAGAAATCCACGAATCACAAAGCCAAATCCACAAATTTATTAGTTAGCGCTTTCATGCACCATCAATACGTGCACTTCCTCAGACAAATGAATTAAAAAATTATACTGCTTAAATACAAAAAAATACATCAATTAACACGTTAACCAATTAATTAATTGGATAATATGAATTAAATTATGTTATTACCTACCCAAAACTTTACTAGACACAGCACCTAAAAATAACCTGCTCCTAAATAATAATAAAACTATGTTATCCAATTCGACATATTAAAAAAAAAAAAAAATATATATATATATATATATATATATATATATATATATATATATATATATATATATATATATATATATATATATATATATATAAATTTAAAAGTTTTTTAAAACAGAATATTTGATTTATCAAGTGTAAATATCATATTATAAATTTAATTTACTTGAAAAATTACCGTTCCAAGGCTTTCAGTCTAAGTATACATTTTATGGAACACATATCATTGATACCAGAATAAACATATGCATTTGTGTGTAATTGCCACAGCAATTCTTGTTCTTCTAGTTGAAGATGCCATGGTCCACCTCTAGGATTCTTAGGAACACTTTGTACTACCACAAACAGAAAACTATGTGTATTATACTCATTAATATGTCTTGCTAATGCATTAGTCTGAATATTTTTAGCAATAGCATAAACATGTTCGTATATACGTTGTTTAAGTTGTCGCTCAGTTTTTCCTAAATAAAATACAGAACACAATTTACACTTGGCTAAATATACTATGCCTTCACTTTCACAATTATATCTATCTTGTATTGAATACTGGTATCCATTAATGCAGAAAAACGGCCCTGTTAAAATATATTTACAATGTTTACACCTGCCACATTTAAACATACCTTTAACATTTATATGCTTTTGATGTGGCATCTCAAATAGTCTCTTAAGACTAGGTCCTTTTCTATAAGCTACCAATGGCCTACATCCAAGAATTCTATTTAAAGTAGATTCTTGTATGATTAGACCCCAATTCGAGTTAAGTATTTCTCTAACTTCATGTGAAATGTCATTAAATTGGTTATATATTTGTTGTTTTCACTTATAGCCCTCTCACCATTCTGTGTTCTTGGTGTAACATCGTCATTACCTACATGTAGCATGACTTCAGTATTGATTAAAATAGGGCCCAAAAGTTTCCTTGACCTCTTTGAGGTAATTTCTTGTGTTAAACAATTAACCAGTGATGTAGGATAACCACGGTTAATAAACATACTATGTAAAAAATTGCATTCTATACCGAAATCATCATCATGAGAACACATTCTTGAAGCTCTGACTAATTGGCCTTTCACCACTCCTCTTTTTTGAAAATATGGGTGATTACTTGCAAAATGTAAAAAAGAATTACTATAAAAGGGCTTCCTATATATACAAGTCCTATAACAGTTATTGTATACGTCTTTACTCAAAGAAATATCTAAAAAATTAATTTTTTCATTATTGAAATTAAATGTAAACTCTAGAAAAGATGTAAATGTGGACATAATTTTGACTAAATTTTGGGCATCGTCATAGTTGCCTTGAATAGTAAAGAACATGTCGTCTTGGTACAGAGTGTACCAGATGACTGTTTCTTTAAAAAACTGATGTTGAAAAAGATGGGTACGTTCCCAAAAAGCCATCACTGAATTGGCAAAGCTGCCACCGCATGGCGAACCCATGGCGACACCTGATTTTTGTAAAAACAGTTCACCCTAAAACATAAAATAGTTGTTGTTGAGCACAATGTCTAAAAGGGAAATAATCAGGTCTACATTATTGCCTGGAATCTGTTTTAACAATAAAAAATCTCTGACCCATTCCATGCCAACACTGTTTAGTATGACCGTATATAAATCTTTAATGTCCACAGTAAGAAACCCATATGCCATATCAAATGGTATTTTATTCAGATATTCCAAAACATGCCACGAGTCACGACAAATTTGGGTTTCCATTTTTAGTACTTCTTTTAATTTGGTATCAACCCATTTTGCACATGCATATGTAATAGATTTGCGGCCGTCTATAATCGGTCGCAGAGGAGGGTCATACATATTCTTATGGAGTTTAGGTACTCCAAAAATGACTGGTGTCAAAGGGGTGGGCATAGTTAAATAATGATAGGTGTCTATGGAAATCATACCATCAATTAATAAATCAGTTATCTGTGATTTCACGCGTTGGTATGCTTGGTTAAATTCATTCAATGAAACCTTAGCATAATTAGGTGTAAGTAACATTTTATACATCCTATTTGCATAATCATCCTCATCCATAAACACTACTCCACCACCTTTATCCGGTTGAAAGATTTTGTTCGGAAGCTTAATTTAAGCTTACTGTTTAGTAA
The DNA here is from genome assembly GCF_019279795.1 of Protopterus annectens. Taxonomy (NCBI): domain Eukaryota; kingdom Metazoa; phylum Chordata; order Ceratodontiformes; family Protopteridae; genus Protopterus; species Protopterus annectens. The sequence goes on along the minus strand of NC_056747.1, from coordinate 1,210,825,698 downwards.
TTCTAGTCATTGTTCAACCAGTGAATATGTGTCAAGTATTTTTAATCCTCCTTTATATGTCAACTTAGCAGCTTTTGAAAAAATTACTGAGATTCATTTTAGGTCTTTGGTCACCAATTATTACCGTAAAACTGATATTCATAAGTGTAACATTTCATTGCAACAAAAGGAGTTTATTGAGTATGTGAAGGCTCATAATATCCGTGTTATGCAACCGGATAAAGGTGGTGGAGTAGTGTTTATGGATGAGGATGATTATGCAAATAGGATGTATAAAATGTTATTTGCACCTAATTATGCTAAGGTTTCATTGAATGAATTTAACCAAGCATACCAACGCGTGAAATCACAGATAACTGATTTATTAATTGATGGTATGATTTCCATAGACACCTATCATTATTTAACTATGCCCACCCCTTTGACACCAGTCATTTTTGGAGTACCTAAACTCCATAAGAATATGTATGACCCTCCTCTGTGACCGATTATAGACGGCCGCAAATCTATTACATATGCATGTGCAAAATGGGTTGATACCAAATTAAAAGAAGTACTAAAAATGGAAACCCAAATTTGTCGTGACTCATGGCATGTTTTGGAATATCTGAATAAAATACCATTTGATATGGCATATGGGTTTCTTACTGTGGACATTAAAGATTTATATACGGTCATACCACACAGTGTTGGCATGGAATGGGTCAGAGATTTTTTATTGTTAAAACAGATTCCAGGCAATAATGTAGACCTGATTATTTCCCTTTTAGACATTGTGCTTAACAACAACTATTTTATGTTTAAGGGTGAACTGTTTTTACAAAAATCAGGTGTCGCCATGGGTTCGCCATGCGGTGGCAGCTTTGCCAATTCAGTGATGGCTTTTTGGGAACGTACCTATCTTTTTCAACATCAGTTTTTTAAAGAAACAGTCCTCTGGTACACTCGGTACCAAGACGACATGTTCTTTATTATTCAAGGCAACTATGACGATGCCCAAAATTTAGTCAAAATTATGTCCACATTTACATCTTTTCTAGAGTTTACATTTAATTTCAATAATGAAAAAATTAATTTTTTAGATATTTCTTTGAGTAAAGACATATACAATAACTGTTACAGGACTTGTATATATAGGAAGCCCTTTTATAGTAATTCTTTTTTACATTTTTCAAGTAATCACCCATATTTTCAAAAAAGAGGAGTGGTGAAAGGCCAATTAGTCAGAGCTTCAAGAATGTGTTCTCATGATGATGATTTCGGTATAGAATGTAATTTTTTACATAGTATGTTTATTAACCGTGGTTATCCTACATCACTGGTTAATTGTTTAACACAAGAAATTACCTCAAAGAGGTCAAGGAAACTTTTGGGCCCTATTTTAATCAATACTGAAGTCATGGTACATGTAGGTAATGACGATGTTACACCAAGAACACAGAATGGTGAGAGGGCTATAAGTGAAAACAACAAATATATAACCAGTTTTCTAACACAATTTAATGACATTTCACATGAAGTTAGAGAAATACTTAACTCGAATTGGGGTCTAATCATACAAGAATCTACTTTAAATAGAACTCTTGGATGTAGACCATTGGTAGCTCATAGAAAAGGACCTAGTCTTAAGAGACTATTTGAGATGCCACATCAAAAGCATATAAATGTTAAAGGTATGTTTAAATGTGGCAGGTGTAAATATTGTAAATATATTTTAACAGGGCCTTTTTTCTGCATTAATGGATACCAGTATTCAATACAAGATAGATATAATTGTGAAAGTGAAGGCATAGTATATTTAGCCAAGTGTAAATTGTGTTCTGTATTTTATTTAGGAAAAACTGAGCGACAACTTAAACAACGTATATATGAACATGTTTATGCTATTGCTAAAAATATTCAGACTAATGCATTAGCAAGACATATTAATGAGTATAGTACACATAGTTTTCAGTTTGTGGTAGTACAAAGTGTTCCTAAGAATCCTAGAGGTGGACCATGGCATCTTCAACTCGAAGAACAAGAATTGCTGTGGCAATTACGCACAAATGCATATGTTTATCCTGGTATCAATGATATGTGTTCCATAAAATGTATACTTAGACTGAAAGCCTTGGAACGGTAATTTTTCAAGTAAATTAAATTTATAATATGATATTTACACTTGATAAATCAAATATTCTGTTTTAAAAAAACTTTTTAAATTTATATATATATATATATATATATATATATATATATATATATATATATATATATATATTAATATGTCGAATTGGATAATATAGTTTTATTATTATTTAGGAGCAGGTTATTTTTAGGTGTTGTGTCTAGTAAAGTTTTGGGTAGGTAATAACATAATTTAATTCATATTATCCAATTAATTAATTGGTTAACGTGTTAATTGATGTATTTTTTTGTATTTAAGCAGTATAATTTTTTAATTCATTTGTCTGAGGAAGTGCACGTATTGATGGTGCATGAAAGCGCTAACTAATAAATTTGTGGATTTGGCTTTGTGATTCATGGATTTCTCCTTTCTCCTTTGTAACTTTGTTACAGACACATAAACCTCCAGGGTTGAATGGTTTTGTGCCTTTAAAACCCCTTTTTAAGGATCACAAATTACCTCATTAATTGGGTAATTGATTATGATATTTAAGATGTATGTGCTTTGATTTAGATTGTCTGAAGAAGTGCCTATTGTAAGGCATGAAAGCGCTAATCTTCTTTTAGTTTGTTTTATTAAATGTTGTTTTACTTCAGCTCTGTGTTTGGTCCTGGACTTATTTTCAGGTTTCACGTTAGCAGAAAGTATTCTAAGAACTAAACCAACATGGGGATGGAGAAAGGAGATTCTGCCGATAGCGATGAGTGCAGTTACAGAGACAGAATTTAGTCAAGTGGAGACTAGAATCTACTGGAGAAAACTGACAGAAGAGCCAAGGTATTGGGAGCAAATAATTAGAGGGGGAAAGGTAACAGAATGAGAAGAGTCGGATAATTCATTTGGACTGCAAGCTAGAGATTACCTTCCTGTCAATGATTGATGCCAGAGTGTAGGCAAACAGAAAGGAACATGGGGATCCTAAGCAAAAGACCAGCACTGGTAGTTTTTGGTAGAACAAAAGGTACTGTTAAAAAGGGGTAATTAGTAGAGCATATAAAATATTGCATGATAACTATAAGAATCAAGCAGAGGAGGTTAGAAAGGATTGGGAAGAACGATTAGATAAGCAGTTCACAAAGAAACAATGAGGGATGTATGTGTGATTCCTAAATATGCAACAAAGTCTAAAAGATTTAGGATATTTGCTTGCATGTGTTTAAACAGGTCCATGTCAGATGGACGAAAGCGCACTTCAACGAAGACCACATCGCCGAGATGGCTCCGCCGACAGGACGAATCCCCGACAATGGTTAAGTCAATGTATTATGGAACTGGATACATTCCTGTTTCTGTAATACGCTCAAAAACACATCACAACATGTATAGCACCCCCACACCCCCCTACTTAAATATACTAACTCCGAGATTGCACTACAGTGGGGAATGGGACTAACTCCCAGTCTGCACTACTTACTGTTGTTGGGGATTCATCATGTTGGAGTCATCTCGGTGATGTGGTCTTCGTTGAAGTGTGCTTTCGTCCATCTGACATGGACCCGTTTAAACAGGCATCTTTGTACTCCAAGTAGAATCCAAAGAATTTTTCTTCAGGTAGATAGCAATTGTTGGAGGTGTGATAGAGAAGAAAGAGGCAATATGGATCATATTTTTTGTGCATGCAATGAGTTGACAGATTTTAAAAATTCTCTACCGACTACTCTAACAATATTACTGGGTGAGCAAATTGGTGTAACTAAGGACATGATTTCCTCAGCTGCAATATGGAATTGTAATTGCCTAGACATAGTAAGGCCTTGCTGAGTTTAATTCTGGTGGCTGCCAAAAAAGCAGTTACTGGAAAATGGAAATCAAAGTCTAAACCAACTGTACTACAAACAGTGAATAATGTTTTGGAGGAGGAATGAGGTTTAAAAGAAGGCAGGATTTAAATGAGCTATGTAATGTTTGACAGACAATGACTGGATTGATTTTAAGTGTTATAGAATGTTTCCAACTAAAATATACAAATATGGTTTGCTTTCATTCATATAAATGTATGATTGGCTGTGTCATAAGTGATAGTTTAAAAAAGATCTTTCTCATTTAAAAATAACTCTAAAATGTGTATATAATGTGTATATAAATGTATACACTTGCAAGTGTAAGTCCCTTGTAATAGTTGTCATAAAACTTTGCTAAAATATTATGTGTCTAAAATGATGTTTCCTGAACTGAACATTCAGATTTCAGCAGTTCACAAACTGACTGCACAGATCCAAAACGTAAGATAGTAATAAATGTTTAACTTGAACTGCTCTGCGCTTTGAATCTGCTGAGCTGAAATACTCTGTTTCATTGGAGAGATATTTATTTTGTACAGAAACGTTAAAAATGAAGGAGTGAAGACTAAGAAATAGATTGTGGAAATGAGTGATCTCAGGAAGTGGAAACAGAAATATGTTATGATATTAATGAGGAATGTAGAGAAGGATAAGAATTTAAGATGAATGGTGTCAAATATGTTGCCATGGAGATTAAGAACTGGCTGCTGCAGGCATATTTAGAAGAAAGTGCTGGGAATGACATTAAGTGGAATATTTTAAGACTGTATGCTGATTTTTAGTACAGGTAATACCAGTTTAACATGTTAAAACTGCAACTGGAGACATTTGCAGACTGGCTATTTAGTGAGGAGATACCAGAGAGTTTTAATGAATGCTTTTTGATTTTGGATTAATCATAAAATAATCAAGATCATCAAAATATTGATTTTGAATTTGGTTATAAAACAGTTATTCTTGGGGACCAAACATAGAATGCCTCTCCATCACTACTGACTTCCTCACCACATCGCTAAATCTGTTTAGTTTCATTCAAATTATCCAACATCAACTAGGTTCAACAAGCCCAGTAATAAACAACTCCTTCTGGAGTGGATATTGACCACCAATCCAAACAAAATGTCATCTTTGGGAACCTTACTAAACACATTTTATGATCACATCCACACCTTTGCAATTAGAAGTACTGCCCATGTACCCAGAAATATCACTTTATCATAGCACATAATCTAACCAGTTTAATTGCAGTACATTCAAATCCACTTTAAAATCAATCAGTTGGAATCTACTTAAAAACATTTCTCTAGATGATGTATTTCTCTTAAATACAAGGTTCCTTAATGTACTAAACAATCAGGCTTCAATAAGAAGGGAGAAATTCAAGCATAACACTGCCCCTCTGGGTGTCCTGTGATACCACAGTACTCATTAATAAAAGGGAAAAGGCCTGGAAATGTAGGCAACAAAATCAAGCTCCACAAGAGTATCAAAAGTTTAGATACCTCTATAATCCTATCAAAATAAAAAGTCAGGCTGTATAAAATCCATTACTGCTTTGACTTAAACATACTCACCATAAAAAGCCATAAAAAGGTTTTTAGGCTCCATCAACAAAATTTTAACCCCCAATTGATGTCAACAGCCAACCCATGCCCTGATATGGATCCAGACAGTACTGCCACTGTATTCAACTCCCACTTCAGAAGCACCTCCTGAAACTTAAACCTAGCTCCTTAGATACTGAGAATTTGCCAGGCAACTTTCTCAAAATTGCTGCTGAAGCCATAGACTGTTCAATCTCTATTCTAATAAATGGATATATCCAAGAGTCTTGTGTCCTCTCTGTCTGGAAGAAGTCTTGTATCCTTCCCCTTCACAAACGAGGCAACATCACTGAACTCTCCAACAACAGGTCCATAGCCATTCTTTCTCCCTTGTCTAAAATCTTGGTGAAATACATCCATTGCAGGTCTGTAAACATATCCTTAACAAAAATTATTCTCTCCTACCCAGCACGAATTCAGACCAAACCACAACACTAACACAACATTACTCAACTTCATGAATACTATCAATAAAAAAAGCACTCAGCACAAACAATATTGTATCCACCCTACAATTATACTTATCAAACGCCTTTGATGCAGTTTCCCACTACAAGCTACTGTTTCATCATTAGGCCTATACCATCCCACCCTCTCCCACTCCTGTCTCCAAAGTAACATATCAGACAGATCACAAGCTGGTAATGGCAGTCAAACTTGTCTTACTTCCTACCAGTATCAGTTGATGTACCCCAAAGATCAGTACTTGGACCCCACTTGTTCAACATATTTACTAACAATCTATATGGCACTGTTAAACATGCCAATCTAGTCCATTATGCTGATGATTCTGCTCTTATATGCTCATACCAGAGTCCTCCTCAGCTTCAGCAACTCAGTCAGGACTCCTTCACCCCCCCCCCACCGAATCCAAGCTGGTCAAGTACTACCTCACCCTAAACCTAAACAAGACAAAGCTACTCCTTTTCACCCCTAAGCTCCATACTGATTGCAATCGGTATTTAAAATCACCTCCTCCAACAATTTTATATATATATATATATATATATATATATATATATATATATATATATATATATATATATATATATATATTAAATAATTGATGCTCAACTACTCTGTGTCACTGTTGATGGTAAGTTGAAATTTGACTTGCATATTCAACAAGCTATTAAAAAAACACACACAGACATGCACACACAAAGGTGGATGTCTTATACAGAATTGAACATTATCTCAGCAAAAGTAGCAGGCAACCCTTGCCTCCTCCTGTCTTCTTCCCACCCTGCTGTATGCCTTGCCAGTTTTTACCAATCTCCAGGCCACTCAGAAGAGCAAACTTGAACACTGCTACAATAAAATAGCTGCATTCATAGGTTCATAGGTGTGTACTAGGCTAATGGCCCTGGGGCCTTTACAAGCCTAGCCCATAGAAGTGCCCTGGCATTGAGGCGCCCACCATTAGTTCCCAGTGCCTCTATCAAGAAGAGCCACTGGAGTGATCCCCAGGGTGAACTTTCTATTTCCCATCCACTCATCAAGATTTCGCTTGAAGAGGGCTAGTGAGGTGCACTAGTTGACATGTATGGGAAGTCTATTTCAGAGCATGGGTAGTCTCTGGGTTATGAACTTGTCCCTCCAGCATATTCTGTTGATTGTGGTAATGAGGTTGAGGTCTCTGGAGCATGTGGTGTGGAGGGATTGGGATTTCTTTAGATGTAGCATTTCTAACAGAGTTGGGTCAGACATGGCTTTGTAAATCAAGCAGAGATTGTCTCTTAGTAGATGATATGAGACAGAGAATAGCTGGAGTTTTTTCAGTCTGTCCATGTAAGACATGTTTAAGGCCTAGGATCCTCTTCATGAGGTACTTTTGCGACCTCTCCAGCTGTTGCAGGTGTCTAGTGAGGTGCATGCCAAATGGGGCATTATACTCTATAATTGGTCTAATGAGGGAAGAATAGAGAGATGATGACCTCTTTCTTCCTGGATGCAAAACCCTTGTTAAGGAGGTGTGCCACATAGAAGGACTTTGTGACAACAGTGTCAGTGTGGTGGTCGAAGGAGAGGTTGCTATCAGCCTGTGCATCCAGATCTCTTATAATGCCTTCAGTGTTCAGTGAGCTCCCATCAATGTGGTAATTAGTGGGAGCTGAGTTTTTCCCAAAGGGGATGATGACGCACTTTTTTTGGCATTAACCTTAAGGCCAATGGTTTTAACACCATTCATTGGTCTCAGTGAGGCCTTTCTATAGGATGTCTGCATCACTTGAGGAGTTAATAATGGCTCCCAGCTTGCAGTCGTCTGCGAATTTGGTCAGCCAGACTCCCTCCGTATTGGTCTGGACATCTGAGAAGTAGATGGCAAACAGGAGAGGACCCAGGACCAATCCCTGTGGAACTCCACTTGTGACTGGTTGGCAGTCTGACTTGGAGTCCGCAACGTTCACACTGTGGGTTCTATCTGTGAGCCAATTTGCAACCCACTTAACGATATAGGGGTTGATGCCTATTTTGCTGAGTTTATCAATAATTCCTGAGTGAGGAATGGCATCAAAGCCCTTGGCCAGATCGAGGTAGGCTGTATGAACTGCCTTACCTTCATCCACCACTCTGGTGACGGACTCAAAGAAGTCAACCTGGTTGAGCAGGCATGATCTACCTTACACAAAACAAAATTGTGTGGGATCTAGAGTTTGGAGATTCCCTATATCCTTGTTAATTAGGTCCATGATGATGTGCCCCATAGCCTTACATATCAGACTCATCACGCTAATGGGATGATAATTTCCAGGGTCTGTAGTCACTCCTCCTTTATGGAGCAGTATGACTGTAGCAGTGCACCATTCGGTAGGGACAAAGCCTAAGGTGAGGCTGTGAGTGAACAGAGCATACAGATGTGGTGCCATTTCACTTTGTAATTCATGTAGAACACAGCCAGAGATATTGTCAGGTCCCATGGAAGCTGTATTCTTGTTCTTAGACAATGCAGCTTTAACCTGTGCTGCAGTAATGTTGGGTGCCTGGCATTCTTCCGGTATTGAGATTGGTCCTTTAGTGGGGGGGAGAGAGGTAAAGTTCGCACTGAATCTGTCTGCCAGTATGTTGGCAATATCTGTTGGCTCTGTATAGGGGGTACCCTTGTGCAGTAACTCAGAGCAATTCTGGGTATTGCCATGGAGATTCTTGATATAAATCTAGAAGGCTTTGTTGTTGTTTTTAGTGTCTGCTGCAATTCTGCCTTCATAGCTGGCTTTGGAGGTTTTGATGAGGGTTCTCAACTTGCTGTTGAGGCTAATAAGCAAATTTTTCCAGTCGTGGGACTTCACCTTTTTCTGCAACAGTTTCTTTCTTCTGTTGTAGAGTTTATTAATGGCAGGGGACCACCAGACTGGCTTCCTTTTTTTGGAGGAGAGCATCTTGGTTCTGTTGGGTACAGCTAGTTCCATGCATTTATGTATGTGTTCATACAGTGCATTGGTGTATAATTGTGCAGTCATGCATCTATTTTCCATTGGCATGGATTCCGTGAAGTTAGCCACCACTGATGTTCTTTGTGTTTCACTGTTGCAGTCATCACATTTGGGTTATCTGCTTACAGTAGCCCTCAGTCAGCCTGATTAACAAAGTCTTGGGTCCTGCGTCGGTTGCTGTCTCATCTTCCATGATGTCAGGTAGTTAGGGGTATAAAGCATGCAGCCGATGCCATTACATCAGTCTTTCTTGCCGTGCAGTGCCCGAAGCAGAAGCAGTTCACAAGTGCCGGTTGGCCGACTCCTGAAATTTTCGTTTTTGAGTTTCAGAACCAAAGTCTTCAACTAAGCTAAGTACCTGTTGGGAAAACTTTTTCTGGCTCTAAACCGATGCCAGTAAAAGTTAATAATTGTATTTCTTGTGGAAAGCAAATACCTCATAAAGATTTTCATTCATACTGCATTCCTTGCTTAAGCCCTGACCACGACGTAATTCGCTGTCAGTTTTGTGCATTATTTAATCAACGAACTATTCATCGTCAGTTTATTTGTGCTTCTAAATATTTTGGTACTCGGTTCAATTATCCAGATATGGTTTCGGTAAGCCATCTGACTACCGATATTCTGAAAAAACACAAAGATAAAGACAGAGACAGACTGCATAGGTCCAAAGCTGCCGACGACGCTTCTCCTAAGCTAGTCGCCAGTTCGCCGGTACTCAGTGAGGCGCTTTCGCAGCCCCTGATACCCGCTACTTCAGATTCGCAGGCTTCTATTGAGACCCATTCAGAGTCCGGTAGGCCGCGAGATGCTTCAGCTGTGGAACCTGCGGATGTCTCTACCTTGGATGGGTCCGGAGCTGCTGTGCAGACACCGGCTTCTGAAGGTGTATTCAGGCCTACTGACTTGCATATTAAACCAACGCCATCTTCTTCAAGGCCTAAAACCCGATCCATGCCTAGAAAACTGACTCCCAGACTGCATGGTCAGGCCTCTATGCCTAAAAAACAAATGATAAGAATGGTTGAAGACCTTATTACTTTAATCAGGGGAAGCCACCCTTCCCCCTCTAAGAGGCCTAGGACTGAGTTTGCTTGATTCTTCTGATCAGGACTCTGAAATTTCTGTTTCCTCTGTTGACCAGGATTTACCCTTATCTACCTATGAGGATTCTGATGCAGAGGACTCTATTCCCACTGCTTCCCCTCCAGAGGATTTCTCTTTTGGTGAAACCTTGCATACTCTTAGGGAGCATTTCTGCTGCTAAAGCAAGGATTACTCTGACTTTAAAAGAGGCTTAGAGATTTCTTACTCCTGCTTCAACACAGGCCTTTAGCTATCCCCCCTGTACTGGACATTGTTGATGATGCCTTTTTGGAATCTAGCTTGACCCCTGACTCTTTACCTCCTGCTCCCAGAAAGCCAGATAGATATTACAGGGTTCCTGACTCTCACAAGTTCCTCTTTAAAAATCCTACTGCGGATCCTGAGACCATTTCACAGGGACTGAAGAGCATTAAGGCTACTACTGCCAAAAATCCTAGCCCCTCTGATAGAGGTTCCAGGGCTCTGGATAGATAGGGTAAAAAGGTATACACTTCTGCAGCCTTGGCCATTAGGGCCTTAAACTGACAGTTTCATATGTTAAAGTATCAGCAGCATATTATTGGAGTGCTTAAACAGAAAATGATGTTGATTCCTAACTGTGCTGAAAATAGATTTACAGGATTTAATGCATTCTGCTGAACAAGTTGGAAAACATACTTTGCAATGTGATTTTGATTCACTAGAGGCATCTTGCAGGGCTGCTGTCACTGGGTCTGTACTTAGATGGCATGCTTGGCTTAAGGAGCAATCTTTGCCAGATCATGTTAAAGCTAAATTGCTGGATGCTCCCTTAAACCAAGACCACCTGTTTGGCAACAAAGCATAAGAAGTACTTAAAAAGATGGAGGAAAAAGCTAAATCTATGCAAACTGTTAAATATTTCCGGTAAGGAAAGCCTCCCAGATTTAGTAGGCATTGGCCCTTTCCTGCCGCTTCCAGGCCTTCTCAGTCCAGACCCAGAACCAGCAGAACTCCCAGGCTTCAGTCCCAATGTACTCACAGGACTAAGCAGTGGGGGGCTCCCACTTCCAAAGTAGGGAATGGTAAGACTCCCCTCTATGGTAAACTGTCTCAATGACTTAACTTTAAATCTTCCAAGCCCTGTGCAACTGACTGTTCCTTTAGGGGGAAAGATTGCCCGGCAGGCAAAAAATTGGGAACTCATTACACAGGACAAATGGGTTTTAAATATAGTTTCTCAAGGATACAGATTCTACTTTCACTCCTTACCAACCCCAAACGATTGGCCAGATCTACCCCCAAATCAGTGGGCAGAGGCTCAAAACAAATTCTCTATCTCCTAAGCATCAGGGCTATTCAACCTGTTCCAGAAGAGGAAAGGGGACAAGGTTTCTAATCAAGACTTTTCCTGGTGCCCAGAAAAGACAACTACTGGCATCCTATCTTGGACCTCTCTATCCTAAACACATTTTTGGTGATCCCAAAATTCAAGATGCTAACTCTTCACCATCTGCTTCCTATGCTAGGCAAGGATGCCTGGTTGGCAACACTGGATTTAAAAGAAGCCTACCTGCACATCCCAGTAAGGGAATCTTGCAGAAGATAGCTACGCTTCAAAGCAGGTTACATGCACTGCCCTTTGGCTTATCTACTGCGTCCAGGGTATTCACAAAGTGTCTAGCTCCAGTCATTGCATTTTGCAGGCAAAGAAATATCCAAATATATCCATACCTGGACGATTGTCTAATTCAGACAGAAAGCCAGGACATACTATTGAATCATCTGGCATTTGTACAGAAATTACAAACTTCTCTGGTGTACACCATAAACAAAAAGAAATCACATATTGTACCCTGCCAACAAATTGTATTCCTGGGAGCAAGCTTGAACACAACTTCCCAGATGGCCTTTCTCATGCCAGAAAAATAAGTTCATTTGACAGCCTATTTCAAACTACTTGCCACAAAGACCCAGCTATCTGCAAGGAAAATACTGCAAGCCCTGGGGTACATGGCTTCCTGCATTCTCCTTATTCCATAGGCAAGACTGCATGTGAGGAAACTACAATGGTATCTAAAAAGCCTATGGTGTCAACATTTTCAGGATCTAGAAGCAATGATTCCTATCATACCTTGTCTACAGATAGAGTTCCTTTGGTGGGCAGAAGCCTGTCACCAAAACAAGGGACTGCCATTCACTCTACCCCCTGTTGCCCAAACCCTAACAACAGACGCATCAGACTATACATGGGGGGCTCACTTGGCAGGGAAGTGAATTCAGGGCAAATGGAACCCAAGTCTAATGCATCTGCATATCAATCAAAAAGAAATGTTAGCTGTACACAGTGCTTTGACAGCCTTCAAGGACCACGTTATTCCAGGGCAGTTAATGGTGAAGATGGACAACACCACTGTTATGTGGTACATAAACAAGCAGGGGGAAACCCACTCATACTCTCTCTGCAGACTAGCCATGGCTCTGTGGAATACAGCCTTGAGCTACCAAGTGCACCTACAGGCCCAATTCCTGTCAGGAAAACTAAATACGCTGGCAGACAAACTAAGCAGAAGTCTCATGGACCCACACAAGTGGAAACTGGAACCAAAGATATTCAACATGTTGAGAAACAAATGGGGGAGCCCAGATATAGACCTGTTTGCCTCCCCCCAGAACTACCAATTGGAAAAATTCTGCACAAGGACTCCCCACAAGCAAGCTTGGAAAGTGGATGCTCTGTCCTTCGCCTGGAAAAACCTATCAGTTTATGCCTTTCCCCCTCTGCCTCCTCTCCAAGTTACTAATAAAGATCAAGCAGGACAAACCAAGGATGATACTGATTGCACCAGACTGGCCACGCCAGCACTGGTACCCCCTTTTGCGCAGTGTGTCACTGCTGGCACCTGCCTCAGACCCCTGCCCTGCTATCCCAGCAGGAGGGGCAGATTCTGCCCCCACAGCTTCAAACCCTGAACCTGGCAGCCTGGCTAATTGCCTGATCTCTCCATTACCATCCCTCAGTAAGCAAGTGTTGGATGTCATTCTGGAGGCAAGGAGGCCTAGTACTAGAAAATCCTATGCTGAACAATGGAAAAGATTCTGTTCCTGGAATCAAACTCAGGGGATGGGCACAGCGGCACCCAATTTACCTCAGATTCTTCAATACTTAACTGAGATGCTGCACAAGGGCCTTTCCTTTTCCTCCATCAAAATTTATGCCTCAGCCATTTCAGCTCATTACAACACAGAACCACCCCTCTTCTCTCATCCACTGCTGAAGCAGTTCCTCAGAGGGGCCAAAAACTTAAGACTAACTAGGAGAGCCCCTACTCCAGCTTGTGACCTTAACTTTGTATTGGAAAAACTCACTATACCTCCCTTTGAGCCAGCTGCAAATGCAGAGTTGAAATTCCTTTTTTGGAAAACAGCCTTCCTTTTAGCCATCACTTCAGCAAGAAGAATGTCTGAATTACAGACCCTCGTGGCAGTGGAGCCTTTCATCATCTTTCATGCAGACAGGGTGTCCCTCAATACCAATCCCTCCTTCATGCCCAAGGTGGTATCCAGTGTGGCCCTTAATCAGTCCATTCATTTGCCAACCTTCTTTTCAAATCCACAGAACAAAGTAGAATGAATATGACACGCCTTAGATGTGCACAGATAACTTAGGTTTTATTTGGACAGGACTAAATTCTCAGGAAATCTGAACAACTGCTGGGTTGCATTTGCTACAGGGGCAGATGATAAGGCCATTTCAAAGCAAACCATTTCTAAATGGATAGGCCATTGCATTCATTTCTGCTATAAGCATCATGGAAAACCTACCCCACAGGGGATTAGACCACATTCAACCAGGGCTGCATCTACCTCTACAGCATTTCACAGAGGTGTCCCTATGTACCTTCACCAAGCATTACCATTTGCCAATTTTTTCTATATCCAGAGCTGGGTTTGCCACTGCAGTCTTACAGGGTCTTATATTTGGTCCTAATACTAACTTCCTCCTCCCATTCTTAGCTTTGGGAATCTACCCAAATATGATGACTGCAACAGTGAAACATGAAGAACATAGTACAGTTGTGTACACTTACCATAAATGTAGATGTTCGAGTGTATTCACTGTTGCAGTCCTAGTTACCCTCCCTCCAGCCTCCTGACTTCTACTGACTATACCACTATTCTTGCTTTCTATGCTTAAAGCTTTTGGTGTATTTGCTTTTTTGTTGGAGGTGTAACCTTGTATATATAATTGCTTCCCATTATGGGGGCACCTGACATCTGGGGCAAGAAAAACTGATGTAATGGTGTTGGCTGCATGCTTTATACCCCTGACTTCCTGACGTCATGGAAGATGAGACAGCAACCAATGCAGGACCCAAAACTTTGTTAATCAGGCCGACTGTGGGCTACTGCAAGCAGATAACCCAAATGTGATGACTTCAACAGTGAATACACTTGAACATCTACATTTATGGTAAGTGTACAGAACTGTACTTTTTTAGAAGTCCAGAGTCAGCTTTGGAGAAGATGTTCTTCATGTTTCACTGTTGCACTCATCACACTTGGGTTATCTGCCTGCAGGTAGTCCTCAGTCAGTCCAAATACAAAAGTCTTGGGATTTCTGCATCAGATGCCGTCTCCTCATCCATGACATCAGGTCATCAGGGGTATAAAACATGCAGCCAATGCCATTACATCAGCTTTTCTTGCAGCACGAGAGCCCGAAGCAGAAGCAGTTCACAAGTGCCAGTCGGCAGCTACCTGAAATTTTCATTTTTCGAGTTTCAAACCTGAAGTCTTCTAAAGCTAAGTACCCCATTGTGGATCCTTTTTTCTTGCTCTAACCGATGTCAGAAAAAGTTAATAATTGTCTTGCCTGTGGAAAGCAAATACCTCTCAGAGATTTTCATTCTTACTGTGTCACCTGTTTAGGCCCAGACCACGACGTCCCTTGCTGTCAGTTTTGTGCTTTGTTCAACGCCCGGTGTTTTTCGTCAGGCTATTTTTGTCTCTAAATTCTTTCGCTGTCATTCTCCATATTCCAAAATGGCTTTGGTAAGCTATCCGACTACCGATCCTCCGAAAAAATGCAAAGATAAAGACAGAGACAGACCGCATAGGTTCAAAACTGCTGATGACTCTTCCGTTAACCAGTCCACCGGTACTCAGTGAGGCACTTTTGCAGCCCCTGTTACCCGCTTCTACAGATTTGCAGGCCTCTACTGAGACCCTTTCGGAGTCCAGTATGCCATGAGATGCTTCTTCGACTATGGAACATGTGTATGTCTCTACCTTGGATGGGTCCGGAGACGCTTTGCAGGCACCAGCTTCTGAGGGTGTATTCAGACCTTCCGATGTTCATATCAAACCGACTACTTCATTAATGACTAAATCTACCGAATTTCTCAGGCCCATAGTTCGCACTACGCCTAGGAACCCAATGACCAAAGCACATTCTCAAGCCCCCATGCCATAAAAACAAATGCTTAGAATGGCTGAAGACCTTATTACTTTAATTAGGGGAAGACGGTCTTCCCCCTCTAAAAGACAAATAATTGATTTTCCTTCTGATTCTTCAGACCATGAGTCTGATGACTCTGACCCCTGTGATTACCAGGACATACCCTTATCTACCTATGAGGACTCAGATGCAGAGGATTCAATTACCTCAGCCTCCCCCCCCAAGAGGACCTTTCTTTCAGTGAAACCTTGCATACCCTAAGAGATCATTTCCGCTGGGAATGCCAGGACTACCCACAGTCCAAAAAGAGACTCAGGGAATTTTTAGACTTGCCTCAGCATAGGCCTCTAGCTATTCCCCCTGTCCTAGATATGTAGATGATGTCTTCATGGAATCCAACCTTACCCTGATACCTTACCACCTGCTCCTAGAAAGCCTGACAGATACTCCAGAGTACCTGACTCTCACACATTTCTTTTTAAAAATCCCACTGCGGATCCAGAGACCATTTCCTAGGAACCTAAAGGTATTAAGGCTTCTTCAGAAAAAACCCTACCCCTTCGGACAGGGATTCTAGGGCTCTAGATAGATGAGATAAGAAGGTTTATACCTCTGCAACTCTTGCCATCGAGGCTTTAAATTGCCAGACCACAAAGACTACAGTCTCAGGGTATGCACAGATCTAAACAATGGATTGCTCCTTCCACAAAAACTGGGAGTGGTAAGCCACCCTCCTATGGAAAAAGTTCACAATGACTTGTCCTTAATCCTTCCTAGCTATGCCCAAGCACTTGCACCCCTAGGAGGAAAACTCACCCTGCATGCAAAAAACTAGGAGTATATTACCCAGGACCAATAGGTCTTAAACCCAGGGATACAGATTCTGTTTCCACTCTCTGCCAACCCCAAGTGGAATGCCAGACCTTCATCCAAACCAGTGGACAGAAGCCCAAAAGCAAGTACTTTCTCTTCTCAGTATCAGGGCTATTCAACCTGTGCCAACAGAGCAAAGGGTACATGGTTTCTATTCCAGGCTGTTCCTGGTGCCCAGAAATGAGAACTCTTGGCACCTTATTCTGGATCTGTCATCCCTAAACACCTTCCTGTTGGTACCAAAATTCAAAATGCTTACACTCCAGCAGCTACTTCCTAAGCTAGCCAAAGACTCCTGGCTAGTCACCCTAGACTTAAAAGAAGCTTATCTGCACATCCACATAAGGGAATCTTACAGAAAATATCTATGTTTCAGGTTCTCTGCACTTCCATTTGGTTTATCTACTGTGCCCAGGGGTTTTCACAAAGTGCCTGGCTCCAGCAATTGTTTACTGCATGTAGAGAAATATTCAAATTTACCCATACTTGGATGCTTGCCTAATTCAGATGGACAGTCAGCCATTGCTACTCCAGCACCTGATGTTTGTAGAGAGACTCCTAACTTCTGTGGGGTATACCATCAACGAAAAGAAATCACATCTGGTACCCAGCCAAAAGATTGTATTCCTGGGAGCAAGCTTGAAGACAGCTTCCCAGATGGCATTCCTCACTCCAGAAAAACAGGTTTATTTGACAACTTATTTCAAACTACTGGCCACCCAAACCCAGCTATCTGTAAGAAAAATACTGCAAGCCCTAGGGTTCATGGCCTCATGTATTCTACTGATTCCATATGCAAGACTGCATATGAGGAAACTTCAGTAGTACTTTAAAAGCCTCTAGTGTCAACATTCCCAGGACCTAGAAAAAGTGATTCCTATCATTCCTTGCCTAAGGACAGAGTTTCTTTGGTGGGCAGAGGCTTGCAACCACAACAAGGGACTCCCTTTCTCACCCCCCCCCCCATCCAAAATCTGACAACAGACGCATCAGACTATGCATGAGGGGCTCACATGGCAGGCAAATGCCTTCAAGGCAAATGGAGCCCAGGACAAATTCACCTGCATATCAATCAAAAAGAAATGTTAGCTGTCCAGAATGCACTGACAGCTTTCAAATACCTTATCCTTCCAGGACAACTCCTGATAAAGACAGACAACACCACAGTTATGTGGTACATAAACAAGCAGTGGGGAACTCACTCCTACCCACACTGCAGGTTAGCCATGGCTCTGTGGAATGCAGCCTTAAGCAACCAAATGCACCTGCAAGCTCAATTCCTGCCAGGCAAACAAAATTCACTGGCAGACGACTTAAGCAGAAATCTAATAGACCCACACGAGTGGAAACTGGAATCAAACTCATTCAAACTTCTAATACACAGATGGGGGACACCAGCGGTGGACCTCTTTGCATCCCCCCAAAACCCTCAACTAAACAAATTTTGCACCAGAATTCCCCACAGCCGAGCTTGGAAAGTGATTGCCCTATCCTTCACATGGAAAAACCTCTCAATAAATGCCTTTCCCTCTCTGTCCCTCCTTCCAAGAGTACTCCTCAAGAACAAACAGGACAGGCCAAGGACAATCCTTATTGCACCAGACTGGCCACGCCAGCACTGGTACCTACTCCTATGTAGTCTGACAGCAGTGCCACCCTGGCACTTGCATCAGAACCCCTCTCTGCTGTCCCAGCAGGATGGACAGATTCTGCATCCTCAGTTGCAAACACTGAACCTGGCAGCCTGGCTTATTCCCTGAATACATCACCAGCAGCCCTCAGCAAACAGGTGCTGGATGTTATCCTTGAGGCCAGGAGGCCCAATACTAGGAAATCCTATTCAGAAAAGTGGAATAGATACTGTTCTTGGAGTCTGTCTCAAGGGAAGGACACAGCCGTGCCCTCCTTGCCTCAAATCCTAGATTACCTAGCAGAGCTGCTCCACAAAGGCCTATCCGTCTCATCAATTAAGATTCATGCCTCTGCCATCTCAGCTCATTACAATACTGAGCCACCCCTCTTCTTTCACCCTCTTATCAAACAGTTCCTGACAGGAGATAATAATTTAAGACCCCCAAGGATAGCTCCCACTCCTGCCTGGGACCTTAACTTTGTACTAGAAAAGCTCACCCCCCCCCCCTTTTGAGCCTGCTGCTACAGCAGAGTTAAAATTCCTCTCTTGGAAAACAGCCTTACTGCTAGCCATCACTTCAGCATGAAGAGTGTCTGAGTTACAGAACCTTATGGCTGTGGAACCCTTCATTATCTTCCATGCTGACAGGGTTTCCCTCAGGACTAACCCATCTTTTATGCCCAAGGTGGTATCCAGTGTGGCTTTAAACCAATCCATCCATTTGCCAACCTTTTTTCCTAATCCTCGGAATAAAGGGGAAAGGATCCTGCACTCCTTGGACGTGCACAGACAGCTCAGGTTCTACCTTGACAGGACTAATCCTTTCAGAAAATCTGATCAGCTGCTAGTCAGCTTTGCTACAGAGGTTGAGGGAAAGGCCATTTTGAAACAAACCATTTCTAAATGGCTAGCCCACTGCATCCATTTCTGCTACAAACACCATGGAAAACCTACTCCACAGGGGATCAGGCCTCATTCCGCTAGGACTACCTCAAACTCTACAGCTTTTCTTAGGAGAGTCCCTACCAGGGACATCCTGGAAGCTGCAACCTGGAGTTCTGTACACACCTTCACCAAGCATTACCACTTACCTGTCTTTTCTAAATCCAGAGCTGGATTTGCCACAGCAGTCTTATAATGCCTGCTAGCCAGCCCTACTACTTCTTGACTGCCTCCACCCTTTCTCAGCTTTGGGAATCAACCCAAGTGTGATGACTGCAACAGTGAAACACGAAGAACATAGTACAGTTATGTACACTTACCATAAATGTAGATGTTCGATTGTATTCACTGTTGTAGTCCAGGTTACCCTCCCTCCAGCCCTCTGTCTTTCTATACTTTCTACCTGTCCTCTTTTTTTGCCCATATCTTATGGAAATGGTATTTACTTTTTACTGGAGGTGTTCCACACCATTTGATTGCTTCCTATTTTGGAGGCTACTGACATCTGGGGCAAAAAAAACTGATGTAATGGCATCGGCTGCATGTTTTATACCCCTAACGACCTGACGTCAGGGATGAAGAGACAGCATCCGATGCAGAAATCCCAAGACACTGGTATTCGGGCCGACTGAGGGCTACCTGCAGGCAGATAATGCAAGTGTGATGACTGCAACAGTGAATACACTCGAACATCTACATTTATGGTAAGTGTACACAACTGTACTTTTTGCATGGTGGATACCTTTGTGGAGGGGGGGTGTATCTGGATTTCCATGGTGATTAGTTTGTGGTCGGATTTCACCAGGGAGGAATTGACTATTAGTGTAGAGCAACGGTTCATAGGTTCATAGGTTGGTACTAGGCTATCAGCCCTAGGGCCTATACAAGCCTAGCCATAACAATTCCCTGGCTATTTCTTCCCACATTATTTACTTTCCTGGACCCCTGTCTAGCAGGGCGTGATCCCTGGGGTGAATTTCCTTTCTCCCATCCAATCGTCAAGGTTCCTCTTGAAGAGGTCCAAAGAGGCACTCTGCTTGACATGTATGGGCAATCTATTCCAGAGTCTGGGGAGTCTCTGGGTCAGGAACCTATCCCTCTAACATGTTTTGTTTATTGTGATGACAAGGTTTAGATCCCTGGGGCGTGTAGCTCTGAGGGATTGGGATTTCTTTAAGTGTAGCATGTCCAACAGTTCTGGGTTTGACATGGCCTTGTATGTTAAGCAGAGATCGCCTCTGAGTAGGCGATATCGACAGAGTATAGCTGGAGTTTTTAAGGCGGTCAGCATAGGGCATCTGCTTTAGGCCTGTGATTCTTTTAGTGAGGTATTTCTGAGGCCTTTCCAGTTGTTGCAGATGTCTTGAGAGGTACATACCAAATGGGGCGTTGTATTCTATAATGGGTCTAATGAGGGATGAGTACAGTGGGACAATGACCTCCTTTTTCTGGATGAAAAGCCCTACCGTGATGAGGTGTGCCACATAGAAGGATTTCTTGACTGTTGTGGCGATGTGGTTATCGAAGGTGAGACCACTGTCCACCTGTGTCCCTAAGTCTCTTATCACATTTTCTGTGTTTAGTGTACTGCCACCTATATGGTAATTCATGGATACATGTTTTTCCCAAAGGGATAACAATACATTTCTTGGCATTGAGCTTGAGCCCATGGCTCTGGCACCAAGCATCTGTTTCTGTAAGGCCCTTTTGTAGAGTATCCACATCATTTGGGGATTCAATAATGGCTCCCAGTTTGCAGTCATCTGCAAACTTTGTTAGCCAGAGTCCCTTAGTGTTGACCTGTACTTCAGAGAAGTAGATGCCAAACAAGAGCGGCCCCAGGACTGAACCCTGAGGTACTCCACTTGTCTGGAGCTGGATTTGGAGTCGGCTACTTTTACAGTGTGGGTTCTATCAGTAAGCCATTTAGCAAACCATTGGGTGACATAGGGATTAATGCCCAACTTAGTAAGTTTATCTATGATTCCAGAGTGGGGGATGGTGTCAAAGGCCTTGGCAAGGTCTAGATAGGCTGTGTGGACCACCTTACACTTGTCCATGGCTCTGGAGACTGATTCAAAGAAGTCAATCAGGTTCAGGAGACAAGATCGGCCCTTCACAAACCCAAACTGGGTGGGGTCCAGTGTTTGAAGGTTGCCAATGTCTTTGTTTATAAGTTCCATGATAATACACTCCATGGCCTTGCAGATAAGGCTTGTCAGACTGATGGGAGGATCCAAGGTGGATCCCCTTGTGGATTGGGATAACTGTAGCTCTGCCACTCAGTGGGCATGAAACCTGAGGTGAGGCTATGATTAAACATGACACTTAGGTGAGGTGCCAGTTCATATTGTAGTTCATGTAGTACACAGCCTGGGATGTCATATGGTCCCATGGATGCTGTATTCTTGGCTTTAGAGATTGCGTTTTGTACCTGTGTGGCCATTATTACTGGAATTTGGCAATCTTCCGGTACTGAGATGGGCCATTTAGGGGGTGAGAGTGGGGTGAAGTTGGCACTGAATCGATCTGCCAGGATATTGGCAATATCCTTCGGATCAGTATATTTAATGCCATTCTGTTTTAGCTCAGAGCAGATCTGAGCATTGCCATTTAGATTATTGACATAATTATAGAATGCTTTGTGGTTGTCTTTGGAATCTTTGGCAATTTTATTTTCGTAACTAGCTTTGGAGGATTTTATGAGGCATCTCAGTTTCTTACTGAGGCTAGTAAGGGAGTTTTTTGCATCCTGGGATTTTCCTCTTTTCTGCAAAAGTTTCTTCCTTTTGTTGTAAAGTTTGTTTATGGCAGGGGACCACCAGATTGTCCATATTAGTAATACCAGGTCAAGGATGTTGCTTCCTCTAGTAGGGGTAAGAATGAGCTGGTCCAGGACATTGGAATTGATGAATTCCAGGAAGTGTTGGGCCAGTGCATTGGTGCATATGTAGTTTTCCCAGCTGATGGAGGGGTAGTTGATGTCACCTATTATGAGAGTGTTGGGTTGGATCTTAATAGTTTCCAGGGTGCTTAGGAATGTGGAGTGAGAGTCTTGGGACATGTTTGGGGACCTATAGCAGGCTACGACCTGAATTGCCATCTTCCCCAATGTTAGTTGTACCTGGATTACCTCAGATGCATTTTGCTGGGCTACTAGCCTGGAGCTGTGCATATCCTTTGGTGCTTTGGTCCATGTTCTGGGGCTGAAAGGTGTGGAATGAGTTATAGTCTAGTAGCACAGGGGTGCTTTCTGCTGCTTTAAACCAGGTCTCCGTTGCAGCACAAATGTCGATGTTCTCCATTTTGAGGAGTGCTTCAAGTGAGTATCTTGAGGTTTAGACTTCTAGCGTTGAGCAGCATGACCCTCAGATTGCATTTATTTATAGCTGTTATGGTGGTAATTTGGTCTTTGGAACACCACCTAAAAAGGCACTATAGTGGTGGCAAGAGCCTTAGCCAGTACCTGGAAACCCTGGGGTGACAGATGGAGGCCATTTCTGGCAAAGCATCGAGGTCCGTCAATCATGTCATCCCAAGCAGACAGATACTGGATCCCCTTAGAATGACACCAGAAACTTAGTCAGTTGTTGAAGTCAATAATTTTTTGTTTGTACTGTGGTATCATTCTCGGTGATGGTAGGATGCTGCTCAGGGCTAGGGTCATACCTGCCTGAGCCACATAATCCTAGAGCTCCACCATGTCTCTTTTCATGTAGTCTCACCTCATTCACACCCACATTGGCAATGAAAGAGTCATACTTGTACTTGTTGTGGAGTGACCTGAGTGCGTGTATTATGTGTCGTATTCTGGCACCTGATAGACAGTTGACTGTTACCATCTCCTTATTTAACCTAGTGCATGGGACATTAGTGTGCCTCACTATTGAGTCACCTATGATGATTGTATTGGGCAAGCTGTTTTGCCTTAGCGCCGCAACTTAGGTTGAGGGGCACACTGTGTAGGTGAGCTATGTGTCTTGTGGTTTGTGCTGTGTTGTGGTGGTTGAGTGCGTTTCTGCCTTGGAGGTCTCTGCTGTTTGGGTAGATTTCTCCGTGAAGATGGGTGTGTAAAAGTAAGTAAAGTTACTGTTCTCTTCAGTTCACTGCCCTTAAGCATCTTAAATGACTAGAGCTGCCCCACTGCCTCACTTTCTCTGAACTACAAGTAGTGGAGTGTATCCCCTTCAAAGGTACCCTGCCCTAGGCTCTTTTTTACAAAGGTACAACCCAACCACCAACTCTGCCCTAGTGATGAACATCTACTCCAGCCATATTTCCAAAGTCTGGAACTCCATCCCACTCCACGATAGGTTCACTGAAAACCCAGAGAACTTCAAAACAAAAGTAAAATGACTCCTCCTCAACTCTTTGTATTGTTGCTGTTATACTTCAGGATAATTTTATTTAACTGTAATTGGCATTTCTCCAGCTGAACCATATATTGCTGTATTACACTCTCTAGTTTCTATAAAATCACTTATTTCTTGCTGTATAAAACTAAAATTGAAACTATTACCAGCCTTAGACTTCCATTTCCAAGTCTATCCATTTCTTCTCTTCATTCTTTAAACCTGCCAACTAGTACTATAACAATAACAAGTGACTTACTTAAAATAATGTTGAACCATCTTAGCTCTGAAACTATAGCATTTAAGTTTTACTGTGTCTTACTAAGTGCCAGTGTATAATGTTTTATGTGTTACTGTTATGTACATATAATATTTTAGTATTTGCAAAGAATATGAAAATGTTACAGTATTATGTATTGTTCTTCAACTTTTGTATGGAGCATTTGTCTTCCTGGGTCTCCACTGAAAAGATGCCTTCTGCCCAGATGGACTTTCCCATTGAACAAAACAAACTATATAAATTTCAGTCTTTGGTATGGGTTTCCAGGTATTGTGATGAAATAGAAAATGTTGTGAGGTCTCACTAGTAATGCAAGTTACTGAATTTCTGAAGCACTGAAGAATGTAGTGGGTGGTATGATAACTGTAGCAAACTGTTTGCTACAAGGTACATTTGCTGGTTGTACAGCTCAGTTTAAGGTAGAAAATGGGAACAGGAAGTAATTGACACCAGATCAGGAGAATGCACCTTTGTTTTTTTTCTCCTCAACTTAAAGTTGAGGGGTGCCAGATCAGGGGACGACACTGGGTATTAGATGAGTCAGCAATGACTCTGGCTATGAACTACATGACCGCTCTGTACAATTTCAGTGACTTTATTGAAGAAATTTACTAAATTAAGTGTACATTGCAGTTTGGTAAACTAGTTTGAGAAAGTTACTGAAGCAACAGATAGCAACCATAAAGTTCATGGAGCATACCTGGATATTATCTTTAAGGGGAGGGGATATTGAAACAGGTGACTTTCATTTTCCTGAGCATGTTTACTAGGAGTGTAACATTAAAGAGTACTCTGTCAGCAGTAGAAGTGGTACAGAAAAAAACTAAATGACAGACTAATTTGAATGAAATGTTATATAGTTAATAACAATTGGTAAGAGAAGCCACTGTTTCAGCACTACCTCATTAAGCCTGGACTGTTAGTTCATACACATAATATTTATTATGTATTTTAATTCAGTAGTTTACTAGGTTAATTTGCCAAATAAACATACATTCACATCTCAAGACAATGTTTAACAATATGCTTCATAAACTGCTAGACAAAATTATATGCTACTTATATTTACTAGCTTTTTTTTAGTCCAGTACTTCCAAGTACTGAATTATGATTCATTGAAAATGCATACTACATTTTGTAGAGAACATAAATTTGCTTAATTTAATTAACCTTTGTGCTTTCTTTTACATTCATGCAAGATAGGATTGCTTTTATTTTAAATTGCGCAATTTTCTTGGGAAATGCTTCATTGTAAGTTACTGAAATTATAAGTTATGTTTTAAGGTTAGCATTATGACTTGTGCTATATCATTTGGCTCATGTATGCTTCCTGCTGATTATGACGTTTATTCTAAAACACTTTGCTTTGTTCATTTTTTTTATTTTTTTGGCTTCCAAAATACAGCTCTACTTTTACCATTCATAATGGTTTTTATGTTCTTTTCATGGCTACTTGGCCCTACAGTGTTACAGTGACACACAGTACAGAAACACTCACTTATGAAACTAGCTACATTAAAGGTGATACAATGGGATACTGCAGAAACACTCACTTATGAAACTAGCTACATTAAAAGTGATACGGTGAAATACTGCAGAAACACTCATGAAACTAGCTACATTAAAAATGATACAATGAGGTACTGCAGAAACCCTCACAAAACTAGGACATTAAAAGTGATACAGTGAGAAACTGCAGAAACACTCACGTATGAAACTAGCTACATTAAAAGTGATACAGTGAGATACTGCAGAAACACTCACTTAAGAAACTAGCTACATTAAAAGTGATACAGTGAGATACTGAAGAAACAGTCACTTATGAAACTAGCTACATTAAAAGTGATACAGTGAGATACTGCAGAAACACTCACTTATGAAACTAGCTACATTAAAAGTGATACAGTGAGATACTGAAGAAACAGTCACTTATGAAACTAGCTACATTAAAAGTGATACAGTGAGATACAGCAGAAACACTCACTTATGAAACTAGCTACATTAAAAGTGATAGTGTTATACTGCAGAAACACTCACTTATGAAACTAGATACATTAAAAGTGATACAGTGAGATACTGCAGAAACACACACTTATGAAACTAGCTACATTAAAAGTGATACAGTGAGATACTGCAGAAACACTCACTTATGAAACTAGCTACATTAAAAGTGATACAGTGAGATACTGAAGAAACAGTCACTTATGAAACTAGCTACCTTAAAAGTGATACAGTGAGATACTGCAGAAACACTCACTTATGAAACTAGCTACATTAAAAGTGATACAGTGAGATACTGAAGAAACAGTCACTTATGAAACTAGCTACATTAAAAGTGATACAGTGAGATACTGCAGAAACACTCACTTATGAAACATTAGTTTCATAAGTGAGTGTTTCTGTAGTATCTCACTGTATCACTTTGTGGATTTGGATTTATCTTTGATTTTTTGTGGTGCTTTAGCGTGTGTCCAGTGTGTGGAGGAATAAAGACCTTGGTTATTTTAATCGGACCTGTTTTCTTCGCTTGGTGGATTATTGGTTATTAGTTGCCTTTTTTCACTTATGAAACTAGCTACATTAAAAGTGATACAGTGCGATACAGCAAAAACACTCAGTTATGACACTAGCTACATTAAAAGTGATACAGTGAGATACTGAAGATACATTCACTTATGAAACTAGCTACATTAAAAGTGATAGTGAGATACTGCAGAAACACCCACTTAAGAAACTAGCTACATTTAAAAGTGATACAGTGAGATACAGCAGAAACACTCACTTATGAAACTAGCTACATTAAAAGTGATAGTGTTATACTGCAGAAACACTCACTTATGAAACTAGCTACATTAAAAGTGATACAGTGAGATACTGCAGAAACACACACTTATGAAACTAGCTACATTAAAAGTGATACAGTGAGATACTGCAAAAACACTCACTTATGAAACTAGCTACATTAAAAGTGATACAGTGAGATACTGCAAAAACACTCACTTATGAAACTAGCTACATTAAAAGTGATACAGTGAGATACTGCAGAGACACTCACTTATGAAACTAGCTACATTAAAAGTGATACAGTGAGGTACTGCAGAAACACTCACTTATGAAACTAGCTACATTAAAAGTGATGCAGTGAGATACTGCAGAAACACAAAAAATAGCTACATTAAAAATGATACAGTGAGATACTGCAGAAACACTCCCGTATGAAACTACATTAAAAGTGATACAGTCATATACTGCAGAAACACTCACTTATGAAACTAGCTACATTAAAAGTGATACATTGAGATATTGCAGAAACACTCACTTATGAAACTATCTAAATTAAAAGTGATACAGTGAATATTGCAGAAACACTCATGAAACTAGCTACATTAAAAGTGATACAGTGAGATACTGCAGAAACACTCACTTATGAAAGTAGCTACATTAAAAGTGATGCAGTGAGATACTGCAGAGACACTTATGAAACTAGTTACATTAAAAGTGATACAGTGAGATACTGCAGAAATGCTCACTTATGAAACTAGCTATATTAAAAGTGATACTGTGTGATACTGCAGAAAAACTCACTTATTAAACTACCTACATTAAAAGTGATACAGTGAGATACTGCAGAAATACTCACTTATGAAACTAACTACATTGAAAGTGATACAGTGTGATATTGCAGAGATACTCACTTATTAAACTAGCTGCATTAAAAGTGATACAGTGAGATACTGCAGAGGCACTCACTTATGAAACTATCTAAATTAAAAGTGATACAGTGAATATTGCAGAAACACTCATGAAACTAGCTACATTAAAAGTGATACAGTGAGATACTGCAGAAACACTCACTTATGAAAGTAGCTACATTAAAAGTGATGCAGTGAGATACTGCAGAGACACTTATGAAACTAGTTACATTAAAAGTGATACAGTGAGATACTGCAGAAACACACACTTATGAAACTAGCTACATTAAAAGTGATACAGTGAGATACTGCAGAGACACTCACTTATGAAACTAGCTACATTTAAAAGTGATACAGTGAGGTACTGCAGAAACACTCACTTATGAAACTCGCTACATTAAAAGTGATGCAGTGAGATACTGCAGAAACACTCCCGTATGAAACTACATTAAAAGTGATACAGTCATATACTGCAGAAACACTCACTTATGAAACTAGCTACATTAAAAGTGATACATTGAGATATTGCAGAAACACTCACTTATGAAACTATCTAAATTAAAAGTGATACAGTGAATATTGCAGAAACACTCATGAAACTAGCTACATTAAAAGTGATACAGTGAGATACTGCAGAAACACTCACTTATGAAAGTAGCTACATTAAAAGTGATGCAGTGAGATACTGCAGAGACACTTATGAAACTAGTTACATTAAAAGTGATACAGTGAGATACTGCAGAAATGCTCACTTATGAAACTAGCTATATTAAAAGTGATACTGTGTGATACTGCAGAAAAACTCACTTATTAAACTAACTACATTAAAAGTGATACAGTGTGATATTGCAGAGATACTCTCTTATTAAACTAGCTACATTAAAAGTGATACAGTGAGATACTGCAGAGGCACTCACTTATGAAACTATCTAAATTAAAAGTGATACAGTGAATATTGCAGAAACACTCATGAAACTAGCTACATTAAAAGTGATACAGTGAGATACTGCAGAAACACTCACTTATGAAAGTAGCTACATTAAAAGTGATGCAGTGAGATACTGCAGAGACACTTATGAAACTAGTTACATTAAAAGTGATACAGTGAGATACTGCAGAAATGCTCACTTATGAAACTAGCTATATTAAAAGTGATACTGTGTGATACTGCAGAAAAACTCACTTATTAAACTACCTACATTAAAAGTGATACAGTGAGATACTGCAGAAATACTCACTTATGAAACTAACTACATTGAAAGTGATACAGTGTGATATTGCAGAGATACTCACTTATTAAACTAGCTACATTAAAAGTGATACAGTGAGATACTGCAGAGGCACTCACTTATGAAACTAGCTACATTAAAAGTGAAACAGTGAGGTACTGCAGAAGCACTCACTTATTAAACTAGCTGCATTAAAAGTGATACAGTGAGATACTGCAGAAACACAAAAATAACTACATTAAAAATGATACAGTGAGATACTGCAGAAAACACTCACTTATGAAACTAGCTACATTAAAAGTGATACAGTGAGATACTGCAGAGACATTCACTTATGAAACTAGCTACATTACAGTGATACAGTGAGATACTGCAGAAACGCTCACTTATGAATCTAGCTACATTAAAAGTGATACAGCGAGACACTGCAGAAACACTCACTTATGAAACTAGCTACATTAAAGGTGATACGAGATACAGTTGAAACACTCACTTATGAAACTAGCTAAATTAAAAGTGATACAGTGAGATACTGCAGAAACGCTCACTTATGAAACTAGCTACATTAAAAGTGATACTGTGTGCTGAATATCCATCAGAGTAAGGAGCTAGGTTTAACATGCCATTTGAAGGATGGAACCTCTAACATGCAGTATTTAGGAACACAGACTATGTTAGCGTTCAGAGACTTAGAATATGTCAGCAGATGTGGCGGTTTTTTTTTTCTTCTATCTGTTATCCTACATAATAGGTTGAGTTTTTTCTCATTTACCAAAATATTACTTTCTTCAGTATCCCAACAGAATTGCTTTTTGTCTAGACCATGTATCTTGAATTCTGACAGCATTTTTTTTATCTAGTGACCTCATCAAAAAGACTCTTTCATGCTTCTAAAATGTACTCTGTGAAAATGTACTTTGTGACATCATCGTTTCCATTGCTGCCTCACAGCTTTTGGCTCTTTGGTTAAGTTTGTGGCTAGGCTGTCTTCTGTGTAGATACTACATTTCTCCCTTTATCACATAGGTTTTCATCAAAAAGTCCCCAGTTTCTTCACACAAACCTTAAGAAGATGAACTGGTAATAGTTTAAAAACCTGTTCATGTTTGTGCAGTGTGCTTGTGATAGTATGCATTTGTGTCTTGTGAAAGACTGACATCTTGTCCAGCAGCAGCTCATTGCCTTATACCTGTTGCTTGTTGACTGGGATAGAGAGTGGCTCCCTTGAGACCCTGAGTGGGACAAGTCTGATATCAAAAACTGAATGAGTGAAGGAAGGAAGGAACATCACCTCTATGTTGTTCTCCACATTTCTGTCACATTGTATAAAAACGTTATCTGCAGTTTGATAGTCTTCCTGCCACCTGCACCCTGTCCATGATGCATTGCAGTTGTTAGCATTATAACATGAGTTGTAATGTTGATGTTGGGGCCAAACCTACAATGTTATGTTATCACAGTAGCAAAGATGAGTATGCAATCTGTTCTTGCTCTGGAAAATATTCCTTCTTAATAAAATTTCAGGACATTTGTAGCATTTCTCCTTTTTTAACAGAATGCCAGTGAGTTAAGACTGAAAGAACATGTGCGAGATAATGATCAGAGTCGCTCCAGGAATTATCATGGTACTGCACTTCACCTACAGCTACTTTTTGCTTTCAGTTCTCTCTAAATATTTTCCTTCTTTGTGCTTCTCTGTCCTTAAGGAACACACAGCTTTCATTTGGATATGGGGGTCCACTGTGTGAACCTTATGAACAACCTGGATGAGTTAAATTCATGAAAAATAATGGCAAAACTGAGGGTAACAGCTGCAGAGCATTTGTTGCATGTGCAATATCCCTGGCTGAAACACTCCTACACCATCACACCCATTTACTTATGTATATTTACCGTGGGGAGGGGGTGGGAGACAGCCTTCAAGGGAAAACAATGCTGCATACAATTGCAATGCCAGGGTAGAGCCTTTAAACATAAAACCATTCTGGGACTTGTAAATTCCAAGGCCTGGAATTGCAGGGATTGTTTACATGACGTTACCATTCATCAAATGGTAGTTGTCCTGTTCTGTGAGGGTATGCTGGAACATCTTTCATACATCTCTTTATTTATTTAAAAAAAATTTTGCAACAACTATAACACAAGGATGCAGACTGATGTACTTATATAAAAGTATTGTTGCTAATAACAAAAGCAAGTATTGTTACTCGATTTGCTTGGTTACTTAGCAGTAAGACTTGGATCATTGAATGTGGAAATCTAGAGCAGTAGAGATGCTCCCCTTTGGACCATTCTTTAGAGATTTGTTTGAAATAGATAAATTGTGTCCTAATAAAGTGTCCTACAACAATGCAACAGCAAATGCCACTGCATGAAGCCGTTTATATAGAATGTTTTTTAGTAAAATTAGTTTTAATCTTGATAGGACTTAAGTTAAAGCAGCTCTGTTGTAGGTTTCATGCTAACCTTTAGTATAAACAAAATGTTTCTAATTAGAAAGAAGGATTTTGTGTTAGTCATTGATAGTCTTTCCCAAACAGTGTGGTGAAGTGTAAACGCTAAAGAATTAAACGTTTCCGTGAAACATTTGTAAAAGTTATCTGTAGTGCATTATCTTTCTTTCATAAAGAGCACATAAAGTATTGCTACAGCTAATATCACACAACAGTTAAAACTGGATCTGCCAGGAGAAACTGAAAGACGTTTGATTGTACAGTGGCATCCCTGATATTCATATTCAGTTACGTTTTTTCATCCGTATACAACCATTGTCTGTTCGATAAACTTCATGTACAGCAAGACAGCAGAAAATGTGCTCTAATCTGACATGGCAGTTCCTTCAGGATAGTTAGGAAAATGACCCATTTTGCCAGATATTGCTTCTGCCCTTTATGACATTTAGGCAAACTTCCATTGATACAGTTGCCGTAAGATCCGTAACCAGACGATGGAAATATCATACTATTATTTCCTGCTTTATCACAATTGCCCTGGACTGGTGTGTCATTTACTAGATGATTACTTAGAGATTATTATAATTACCTGGTAACAGTAATTAGCAGTAGTAAATAATAAGGATAAAAATAAGAATGACATGGAAAAATGTAGGTGGCTTGATCCAGTGACTTGTGTTCGTCATTGTTGTCAGTTTGTTTTCAGACTGTGAAAGAGTTAACATATTTATATTCCTGTCTGTATAATTATCTATTTTTTTGCACTCTTTTTTTCTGTATGTTTACTTTATGATGAAAATTCATTTATTAAATTTGTAAGTTTAAGAGAAGAGAAGACTGACACTAAATCTTTATCTGAGCATGCTGTGTCCTTTAGAGTCAGGCAGCCAGGCGGGGAGCTGGATGGATCATTTTTGTGTTTTTGTTGTAGTACAAAATAGTTTTTTAAAATAAAGTAAATTGGAATGCCTTTCTCTGCAGCATACCTCTCAACTGTCCAGAAGGTTGCATTAAGTTCAGATTTTTCCTCATATCTTTGGTCTGATCCTCATAAAATGTGTGCTTTTTAAATTGGTAAATTGTTGAGGGCTGAAGTCACTAAATAATAATGTAATAATTGTATATCCTCCAGAAATTGCATATTAATGCAAAACCTGTAACGTTAGCAATTTCTAAGTAAGTAAGAGCAATTTTTAAATCCTGTCCCGATTTTGGGCCTTTGTTCCCTGTCTCCATTATTATTTGCTTTGTCTCTGATTTTGGCACTTGGAGGTTGAGAGGTGTACTCTACAGTGGTTGGATTTTTGTTTGTAATCTGTGTGACTTGAGTTTGATAACAGACTGAATTTGCCAGGAGAAAAGAGATGAGTGTTCATTTGCAGCCTACCTTTCTGTAGGGGTGGGTTTATTGTGGTGTGACAGATGTCTGCTCGCGATTAAAGGTATATTCTTCCTGGTATTTGGGGTGAGGTGGACAGTAGCCAAATCATTTTCCCCAGGCTGTCAGGCAGTTTCAAAATGCCACTGTTTTAGCAGCATCTCCACTTTTGTTTGTTTCAGGGAACGTTAATAGTACTCGTTAGTACGTTACTCATGCAGCTTGGTAGTTGGATTAGTAAAAGAATGGTGCAGTAGCTAGCAGATAGTCACAGGAGGTACAATATTTGAGATGGCTCTGAAAGGTTAAGTGACAGGCAAAAAGGTACCCTGATACAGCAAAAGAAATAAATATTAAACATCTGCAGCAGAAGAAAACGTTTGGCAGAAATAGAGAATTGACAGTACTGAAAATGTAGTTTAGAAAATAGTATGGAATGCTCAGCGTGTGAAAAAATGTTGATTGTTGTAAACAGTCCTATAAAAGTGTACATAATAAATTAAAGGTTTTCTAGACAGCAGTAAATAAATTGAAGGTCATAATTACAAAAAAAGAAAAGCAAATGAGAAGATTAACATGATGATGGGTTGTCAAGGAAGGGAATCTTTCCACTGGAAGGAAGTGACACCACTTTTAAAGTTTACAGTAGCTCTTCAGAAACATGAAGATCTATCTGGAGTGTAGATGGTGGGCAGAATTGCTGTTAGCAATCTGAATTCTTAGATTAAGGGATTTGCTAGTAATCATCTCTGCACATTCCTTTAATAGAGCTTAATTACATGCCTTGTTGATGTGTGCATCAGTTTTCTTTGGTTTATTTTCAGAGTTTTAGAATTGTACATTGCTAAAAAAATTAACATTTATTTATGGCTGAGTAATTTGCATATCATTACACAATGAGAAAATTTCCTAATTAGGGTGGATTTAAGTCCAGATTTCAGGATTCTGAACTCCTCAGCAGCAGTTAAATTATATTTTCTTCCAGAGAATTTTTCCCTAAAAACTTATGTGTAGCAGCAACTTTTTTTTTTCAGGTGTTCCATTCTGAAAACATTAATGAGAAGAAGAAGTGGACAGAGGCGAATGCATTCTGTAAGGAACTTGGTGCTGAGTTACTCAGCATTGGGAATTCTGATGAAGAGAAGGTTGTGATCCAGGCACTGAGCAAGATGTTTGGGTAAGCACTGAATCTGATGTATGTGATTTTTTTTTTCTTTTTCTTTTGGTAGCCAAGAAAGTGGAGCAAAAAGATAAATGCTCTCAGAGGGCGACATGAGATGTGTGTGTGGGAATGCCATTGTCATATTGTTCAGCACTTTTGAATATGCTAGTAATAAATATATTAAATGGAGCAGAAAATAGCAATGATGTACAGAGGGTTTGTTAATCATCTCATAACTCTGAAGGCAGAGAATGGCAGTCAAGCAGCTTGTAATGGCTGCCTTATAAGTTGTGCATGTAGATGAATTGTTTACTCATGCAGATGGGTAACGTTTCAGTGTAAACTGCAGTTTCCAAGTAAACAGACTGCAGGTCATTTAACTGCTCTCATATAAATGTTATTAAGTTCTTTTATATACTGTCCCCTGTTGATATGAGGAGGAGTGTGCTCTTTAGCAGGGGGTTACCATTTTCTTTTTACATTCTTCTGCTCATACGTTTGTATCGTGTGGTTGCCATGTTTTATTACTTTTGTATTTCTTGTCCCTCGCAAGTGATAACATCCTAACTACTTTTTTTTTAGTTCTTCCTCTCCAACAAACCTTAGGAATTTTAGATCCCCCCTCCCAACTAGCTGCCATTGCAACTTTTATTCCTTATAGGAGTGTGGTCTGAGTACCTGTGACATAACTGCTGTCATAATATAGGGAGTCAAGCACATCTGCTGTTATGTAGTACAATGTTGCAGGAAACATGAGTTCAACTTCTGCAGTGACCTAGTGATGTCCCTCCACTGTATATCACCTGCTGTGGGCCCTTTGGTGTCTATAAGTAGGCCAACAAACATGAATAAATTCTCTACCCTCCTTTCAAAGACAGGGAAGCAAGTGACCAGCTGTGCATCACTTTCATTGTGACCTAACCTCTTGTAACCATGACCGTCCTGAGACCCTACCAAGATCCATCCCTTCAAAAGTTCTGCCCATTGTAGGCATTGCTGTGGGTTCAACGTTTTCAGCATCACACACATCTTTCTGCAGAACAATGTGTGCCATTGTTGGTGGAAGATGCCACAACTTACATTCCAACCACTGCAGTATGTGTTTCTGGAGTATACCTCAGGGATCATTCAAGATGTTTTGTTTAGAGTACAGGGGATTTTCTTTGCTGGTTGTGACTTTTCTTTAGTCACAATTCAGTATACTGAGCCAAGGAGCTTATATACAGTATGTCATAATGGCTTGGTTTTTGAAAACATCCTCAGTAGGATTGGGAGTGAGAATATATGGGGGGGGGGGGTAGACTGAACATATACTAAGACAACTCTTTTTGCACAGCATGAGGACTTGCTAGCCCTTGATGAATAATGTAGCTTGCTGGAATTAGAAACACAACAGTAAAATTATAAACCATATGGGAAACATGTAACTTCCAAACAAGCAAGCAAACAAAACATCTCATAAAAGAATATTAAAAAGTTATTTCATCCACTTCACTGTCTTCAGATTAGGAATTTTATATATATATATATATATATATATATATATATATATATGGATCCCCTTCAAAACATCTAAGGTTCATAACTTTGAAGCTCAAAACATTGAGACCATAACGTCTAAAACTCATAACATCGAATTTCATAACATTGAAACTTTGCATCACAACTTCAAAACCTACAAATCACATATAAATAACATCCCCTCCATCTAAAACAACACCAAAGTAGTAAACACACTTTGTACTACATTTTTGCAGGGGGGCAAGCTCCCCCTGCACCCCCCACACCCCACTTAAATTAAATATACCAATTCCGAGATCGCACCAGAGTGGGGTTTGTGGGGTTACAAGGGGAGAAATATAGTACAAAGTGTGTTTATTACTTTGGTGTTGTTTTAGGTGGAGGAGATGTTATTTATTTGTGATTTGTAGGTTTTGAAGTTGTGCTGCAAAGTTTCATTGTTATGAAATTCGATGTTATAAGTTTTAGACGTTATGGGTTTTAAATGTTATGGTCTCAGTGTTCTGAGCTTCGATGTTATGACCATTCAATGTTTTGAAGGGGATCTATATATATATATATATATATATATATATATATATGTTTGTGTGTGTGCATATGTCTGCGTATATATCTGTATATATTTACATTTATACAACATGTACATATAAGTGCGCACACACAAACAGAAAAAAAAAAAACAGCACAACACACAGATGACTTTCCAATGCTTTATACAAATGTTGTCTCAATAGGTACCATCTAGGTATGCCAGCGCTTTCAGTGTTATGAATACATGTATTTCTGGGTTTCCTACCAGAAATAATGCAGCCTATATTAGCCAAGCCTGCACAAAAAGACAAAAAAAAAAAATATATATATATTTATATATATTTATTTATATATACTAAAATGAATCAACTAAAAAAGAAATGGCCTAAACATTGTAGGAGGGTTATGCCTGCCTGCACACCCCATGTGGTTTTACACCCCACTACATTTTGTGACTATACTACCGTTGACATCATCGAAGCTTGCAGTATTAGAAGTTAAGACAATTCCAGGCTTTGTAAATAATTTTTGAATATAACTTGCACCCACATTGCAGAGGCAGCAAGCTGGCTGGATTGTGTTACCTCCTGCAGAGGAAAGCCAATTAATTATATATTCTTGTGAGCATTAACTTTCAACCCTGTAGCAAGTACCATATTTTATACGTTCTGTACTTGACAAATCTCTTGCATGCTTGCGTAAGCTTTACTACACATAATGAGTATCAAAATAACCTAAAGTGCTGTTACAACATCACAGAAACTTGAAAAGCAGAGTAAGTGGGCACATTGCATCCATAGTTCTGCTTGTGTTCTGAACTTATATATATATATATATATATATATATATATATATATATATATATATATATATACACGTGTGTGTGTGTGTGTGTGTGTGTATGTTTAATACTGTATTGCAAGCTTTTTATTACCATTGACCTTATTTGAGTCAGTAACTTACTTTCTGTCTTGCTATGCTATAGTCTTTTGTTGTATTTGTTAACATTGTAGAAACTTTTAATACATTTTGACTTCAGATTATGATAAAACAACAGAAACAGATAAACGTCCCAGGAGTAAAATAATGCATCCTGAGCTGGTCCAGGATGCATTATGTTCAGCCTCTGAGCATGATTTCTGTGACTTACATAGTTTGTTGTGTTTTCTTTCTTTTTTTTTTGGTTGTTGGATAGAATTAAACTTTCCTGCTTCCTGCTGTGTGGATCAGTCATACTGATAAAGTTCTCTCACACTTAGAATATGGTGACTTTCAGTGTCCGTCATCACCATTCTAATTTCTTACTGTCATGAGGCCAGTAAGTTTACACTGTTGCTTAACTTGATTTTCTCTGTATTTTCACCATCATATATTGTGCACATGATTTCCCTGTCAAAAGGTTACTACCTTTTCAGATGCAAAACATGTTGACATTTCTTACTGAAATCTGAAATTTTAGAACAGTACCCTAAGATAGTCCATGTAAGAAGACTTGTCAGTTTGTTATCAAGACTGAGAGTTACCATTGCAGAATGTATTTGTTTGTAGTATTCCATGTTCTATAAATTATGTTTCATATACAGTATCTGAGCTTTCTACAAAATTTAGAGGACATTTATAGGATTTTGTTGATTAGAAAGTAAAGGCAGGTAAACTGAAATGTTGGAAGAGGGCACAGAGTAGTAGTTTATTGAGTGGGCAGATATTATAGAAAGTGCAGAGGAAGAATCTACTCTGTTGTGCCAGTTTTAGCAGCTGCAAGACATTCCTCCACAAAGCTTTCAACTTTTTTGCTCACGAATCAGGAGCAGAGGCAACATAATGAGGGGCACAATCCCAAAGTAAGGGACGATTTTAAAATATTTTAATTCACTTGAAAGTTAATGGAACAACAAGTTCCACATTAACAAGCATTTTTTTTAATAATAAAGTGACACATTAATATATTGTGTTAGTGACTGTAATCCTCAGTGATTTTATTTGAAAAAAAGGGGTAAGGTAAAAATATGAGGAAAATCAAAGATGTTCTGCAAAAGTAGGGGCAGTTGAGATGCATGTTTCTGTCAGAAATGATAAAAGATGCACAAATACAGTAGCAGCATAAAAAGAGACTGTAAGCAGTTTACAACAGAAGAATCTGACAAGAAAGCACAAACATGTTAAACAATGGACATCAGAGTCAGCTATTACAGTGGCAGGATGGAGTAAGTTTGCTGTTGGATTCTAGGGTCGTGGTGTTTGGTTATAAAGGAAGATGAAGAAAATAATAGGCATGATGACCATTCTATAATTCACTGTTGTAGTAATAACCCTTGTTACTTCTACCACAGGAGGCCCGACGGCTCCCCTGACTTTCACATCTTGGCAGCCTTCCATCTCCAGACTTGGGAGATGCCCTTCCCATCTAGATATCAGGATGCCGTTTGCATAAAATGGATATTTGCCTGCACCATTTTTGATTCTTTATTGTTCTGACAATGTAGTTTTGGACCAGCATACTGACTGTCCCTGATGGAAACAATTTCCAAGATGGCAGTCCAGTCAGAATGATCCCAAGCTGCCTCTCCAGTTTCTAATCCAGTCTGGGAAAGGAAGGCTCCTAATTAGAGTAGCAGGGAGAAGCAGCAGGAAGAAAGGTGACTGGGGTACCAGACCCAATCCAAAAAAATAGAGAAGAGGGAAAGAGGAAGAAACTGGTACTGCAACAATGAACATACTGGAACATATAACATTTTGCTAAGTGCCTTACACAACAATACTGTGTTCATTGTTTATTTATTTATTTTATTGCAGTAGTAATGCTTGGATAACCATAAAAACCCACTCACCCTTTCTTATGGTTCTTTAAGCGGGTGTGAGGCAACGTCATTCCAAGAAGTGGATTCCAGCAGAGCAGTAAATAGAAAATTCCTCTTAAATGACTTGACTGGCAGCAGAATGGGAAATAGTCTGTGTGACATTTAACAGCCTTCTTCAGATGGCAAGGATGGCCAAAAGGTTTGCACAAAACCCAACAGGTCTGTAGTATAAAGCCATCTGTAATTAAAAAAAAAAAAAACACAAACCAAAAAAACAAGGTCTTTGATTTGTGTCACTTCTGAGTTTTGCCAGATTTAGAAGGAAAGAAATGGAAGTCAAAATAAGGATATTTGTAAAAGCCCTCCATTAAGGTAAGTGCCTGCTTCCTTCTTAGAGATCCCTGACTTGATGCTTAGTGGGCTGGCCAAGCAGCTGTTTAACAAAGAAATGGGCATTTAGGATCTTGTTCCTCAGTTTCTCTTTCAGAGTATTGAAACTCAGTTATGCCATCCTGAATGGGCTCACACTTGAGCCTACAACCCTAACCAGAGCATTGGTACAATTTGTTATGGTAGAAACGATAGCAACCCACAGTTAAAGCCTCAGTCAGAGTCTTGGGAAGGTTTTTCATGAGCATAGACTCTGACAGGTCTCCAGACTTATCCAGTGCCTTTATAATCATGTTGACTTGGAACTGGGGTAGGTGTCATGCATATTTGATCCTCTAAACCTCAAAGTGGCAGAAGAGTAAACCATTCTTGTCACACCTGTCCAGAGCCTTAGACTTCTTGTTAGACGGTAAAGTGGAAAAGCATTATGGCTTCTGGGACTTGTAATGGACTGAAAAGATTATGTAAGTAAAACTCAGCACTTGGATGCTTGGATAATTACACAAACTGTAAGGTGCTTATAAATGACATTCTCCATCTTGGTTTCCAGAGAGGATGAGTCAGGCTGTAATAATACCATTGTAAATAGCTAGCTGTGTGGGCAGGATAGTCTAGATCTCCCCAAGTTTTTTCTCATGTGTGGAGGAGGGACTAGAAGATGAATATAGCTCTGAGTTGTTCCTTGTAAGCCTGAGGGCCTCTCTGAAGCAGGGGGCACTCTGGATGTAAGTGGGAAGGAGAGATGGGCACACCATCCTTGTCCACCTGAGAGGTAAAAGCCATTAGATCCTCAGATTCATCATAGCAGTCAACTTGTGAAGGAGTATTTCTCTATGTACTAATGAGCATAAGAGTTGCACAAGGGTGTGCATCTGGCCGGGCAATTCTATGTGTAAGGAGACCTGAAGCTGGTGCTCAGTTCATAGGATCATAAAACTTACTAGGCTGTTGGCCCTGAGGCCCTTACAAGCCTAGCCAGAATTTAGCCCATGTTCTGACAAGTCAGCACCCAATGAACCCTGTCCAGCAAGGACAAAGGTGGAATCCCAGTGGTGTATTTTCTGTTCCACATCCAGTTATCCAGTTTGCGCTTAAAAAGGGTTAATGAGGTGCTCAGCTTGATGTGGAGAGGGACTCTATTCCCTAGAAGGGGGAGTCTCTGGGGCACAAATCTGTCTTGCCAATAATTTCTGTTGATGTCACAGAGCAGGTTGAGGTTGCTCATGTGGGTTACTCAAGTGGAGCTTCACTTGCGGATATGTAGCAGTCCCATTGAGGTGGGGTCTGAGATTGCTTTGTATGCCAGACAGAGGTCACCTCTGAGGAGTCTGTATGGGAATGAGTACACAGACAGGGCTTTTAGCCTGTCTGTGTAGGGTAGATGTTTGAGGTCGTGGATTCTTCTGGTGAGGAACCTCTGTGGTCTCTCCAGCTGCTGCATGTGCTTTGTGAGGTACATGCTGAAAGGGGCATTGCACTCAATAATGGGTCTTATAAGGGAAGAATCCAGGGATGTTATGACCTCCTTGTCTCTGGATGAGATACCCTTACTAATGAGGTGGGCCATGTAGAAAGCTTTATGTACAATGGAAGCAATATGGTGGTCAAAAGTCAGTTTGCGATCAACCTGGGTGCCCAAGTCCTTCATGACTGATTGTGTGCTTAGGACCTTGTTGTTAATGTGATAATTTGTGGGAACATCAGTCTACCCAAAGGGGATGATGATGCATTTTTTTGTCATTCAGTTTGAGGCCATGTTTCTGGCACCAGTCATTTGTTTGGGTGAGACCCTCTTGGAGGATTTCCAGATCACTAGGAGAATTAATGACAGCGCCCAATTTGCAGTCATCTGCAAACTTGGTTAGCCACAACCCACTGGTTTTGGCCTGTACCTCAGAAAACTATATTCCAAATAACAGAAGCCTCAAAAATGATCCCTGGGCTTACACCACTCATTAAAGGTCTACTGCTTCAGGTGATTTCCCCTATTTTGGGGCCATTTTGCTACCCATCTGGTAACATATGGATTGATGCCTAGTTGAGAGAGTTTATCTATTATTCTCGAGTAGTGAATAGTGTTGTAGCATTTGGTGAAGTCAAGGTAGGCGGTGTGTACCTTCTTCCCCTCATCCATGGCTTTGGTGACTGTCTCAAAGAAGTCAAACAGATTTATCAGACAAGACCTCCCCTTGACAAAGCCAAACTGTGTGAGATCGAGTGTTTAGAGGTTGCCAATGTCCTTGTTAATGAGGTCCATGATCATCCTTTCCATTGCCTTGCATATTAGGCTAGTTAGGCTGATAGGACTAAAATTTCCTGGATCGGTGGACGTTCCACCTTTGTGCAAGAGATGACAGTGGCTGCCCTCCACTCGGCTTGGATGAAGCTGGTACTCAGGCTTTGTTTGAACATGGTGCCTAATGGTACTGCAAGTTTCTGCCCGAATTCATGTAGGATGTAGCCTGGGATGTTATTGGGTTCCATGGTGGCTGTATTTTATGCCTTTGAGAGGGCTGTGATGACTTGCTCCCTGGAGATAAGGGGAGGGGGGCAGGTGCTGGGGGTGTCCTGATTTACTGATTGGGGTGGACAGAGGGGTGAGGTTTTCACTGAACCTGTCTGCCAGCAGGTTGGTTATATCTATGGCATTTGTGTATGTGGTGTCCTTCGTCACCAGTTCTGAGCAAATCTGAGTCCTTCCTTTCAGATTGCAGACATATGTGAAGAAGACCTTATGATTGTCTTTAGTAGATGTGGCCAGTTTAGATTCGAAGTTTGCTTTGGAAGATTTCATTAGTGCTCTTATTTGCTTGTTCAGGCTAAGAAGAGATTGCTT
This sequence comes from Protopterus annectens, assembly GCF_019279795.1. Classification (NCBI taxonomy): domain Eukaryota; kingdom Metazoa; phylum Chordata; order Ceratodontiformes; family Protopteridae; genus Protopterus; species Protopterus annectens. Next base: position 1,210,784,113 of record NC_056747.1, on the reverse strand, counting down.
CCAGTTAGACACCTGCTCCTTCTTGGTCCTGGACAGCAATTTATTTTCCTTTTATTATAGAGTTTATTTATTGCAGATGTCCACCAGGGTGATTTAGTCTTCCTTGAGGAGGAGGATTTTGACCTGGCGGGTATTCCTGATTCCAGTTAATAACCAGATGGGGGCTTGCCTAAATATAAATGCAGACGTTAGACCAAGCTCTCTAAAATGTGATCCTGTACCTATGACTCAAACTATCCTCCCTGTTCCCAGACCTGATGTTGGCCTGTAGTGTCAGCCGCTGGATAGAAATCCTGTCTAACAAGTGCTGTCAGCCTGTAACCAGGTGACTGAAGGGATGCTTCCTTTGATCAGATTAGTACAACTTGGTTGCTGGCTAGTCAGATTGAGACCAAGTGATGTAAGAATCCAAGGATATACGTTTGAACAAATTTCCTAATAATGCAATTCTTCACATATTACTCAAACTTACCCAGGTGCCAAACATTTGTCTGATGTCTGATCTCTGAACTGTGTGTTTTTATAAGAAGAAGCTGTTTTGTAGGTGTTAAACCTGCACTGAAATATAAACTACATTCAAAATAATTTCTAGAAAGAATATGGATTTGAGCAATATTCCATAGATTAAATCATATGGTGTCATCCTTTAGTATAGAGTCTAAATCTGACAAGTATGATGTGTATAAGATTTTGTTTTCACATTGTAGTTTTAGTATAAATTTATTTGTTGATGTAACTTTTTTGGAAGAAATCAACTTAACTTTCAAAATGAATACAGTAGCATATCCTGTTGACAAAAACACAATCATTAAGCAGTGAATGTAAGATAATCGAAACTCTATTTATATTTCATAGGTTCATAGGTTGGTACTAGGCTATCGGCCCTAGGGCCTATACAAGCCTAGCCATAACAATTCCCTTGCTATTTCTTCCCACACTATTTACTTCCCCGGACCTCTGTCTAGCAGGGCGACTGACGTGATCCCCGGGGTGAATTTCCTTTCTCCCATCCAATCATCAAGGTTCCTTTTGAAGAGGGCCAAAGAAGCGCTCTGCTTGACATGTATGGGCAGCCTATTCCAGAGTATGTGGAGTCTCTGGGTCAGGAACCTATCCCTCCAGCATGTTTTGTTTATTGTGATGACAAGATTCAGATCCCTGGAGCATGTGGCTCTGAGGGATTGGGATTTTTTTTTTAAGTGTAGCATGTCCAACAGCTCTGGGTATGACATGGCCTTGTATGTTAAGCAGAGATCACCTCGAAGTAGACGGTATGTGACAGAGTATAGCTGGAGTTTTTTAAGGCGGTCAGCATAGGGCATCTGCTTTAGGCCTGTGATTCTTTTAGTGAGGTATTTCTGCGGCCTTTCCAGTTGTTGCAGATGTCTTGAGAGGTACATACCAAATGGGGCATTGTATTCTATAATGGGTCTAATGAGGGATAAGTACAGTGGACAATGACCTCCTTTTTTCTGGACGAAAAGCCCTTAGTGATGAGGTGTGCCACATAGAAGGATTTCCTGACTGTTGTGGCAATGTAGTTACTGAAGGTGAGACTACTGTCCACCTGTGTCCCTAAGTCTCTTATCACACTTTTGGTGTTTAGTGTACTGCCACCTATGTGATAATTCACGGGTACATGTTTTTTCCCAAAGGGGATAACTATACATTTCTTGGCATTGAGCTTGAGCCCATGGCTCTGGCACCAAGCATCTGTTTCTGTAAGACCCTTTTGTAGAGTATCCACATCATTTGGGGATTCAATAATGGTTCCCAGTTTGCAGTCATCTGTGAACTTTGTTAGCCAGAGTCCCTTAGTGTTGGCCTGTACTTCAGAGAAGTAGATGCCAAACAAAAGAGGTCCCAGGACTGAACACTGAGGTGCTCCACTTGTCACTTGTCTGGAGCTGGAATTGGAGTCAGCTACTTTTACAGTGTGGGTTCTGTTAGTAAGCCAGTTGGCAACCAATTGAGTGATGTAGGGATTAATGCCCAGCTTAGTAAGTTTATCTATGATTCCAGAGTGGGGGATGGTGTCAAAGGCCTTGGCGAGGTCCAGATAGGCTGTGTGGACTGCCTTACCCTCATCCACAGCTCTGGAGACTGATTCAAAGAAGTCAATAAGGTTCAGGAGACAAGATCGGCCCTTCATGAACTCAAACTGTGTGGGGTCCAGTGTTTGAAGGTTGCCAATGTCTTTGTTTATAAGTTCCATGATAATAATACGTTCCATGACCTTGCAGATCAGGCTCGTCAGACTGATGGGGCGGTAGTTCCCGGGATCCAAGGTGGATCCCCCCCTTGTGGAGTGGGATAACTGTAGCTGTGCACCACTCAGTGGGCACGAAGCCTGAGGTGAGGGTATGATTAAACATGACACTTAGGTGAGGTTCCAGTTCATTTTGTAGTTCATGTAGTACACAGCCCGAGATGTCATCTGGTCCCATGGATACTGTATTCTTAGCTTTGGAGAGTGCATCTTTTACCTGTCTGGCCATTATTACCAGAATTTGGCAATCTTCCAGTATTGAGATGGGCCATTTAGGGGGTGAGAGGGGAGTGAAGTTGGCACTGAATCGATCTGCCAGGATATTGGCAATATCCTTGGGATCAGTATATTTAATGCCATTCAGTTGTAGCTCAGAGCAGATCTGAGCATTGCCATTTAGATTCTTGACATAGTTATAGAATGCCTTGTGGTTGTCTTTGGAATCTTTGGCAATTTTATTTTCGTAACTAGCTTTGGAGGATTTTATGAGGGATCTCAGCTTCTTACTGAGGCTGGTAAGGGAGTTTTTTGCATCCTGGGATTTTCCTCTTTTCTGCAACAGTTTTTTCCTTTTGTTATAAAGTTTGTTTATGGCAGGGGACCACCAGATTGGCTTCCTTTTTTTGGAGGAGAGCATCTTGGTTCTATTTGGGATGGCATGATTCATGCATGAGTGGATGTGCTCGTACAGTGCCTTAGTGTAGCAGTCAAACTTTCAGTTCCCCTCTGCATGGGTGTCATGAAGTTTATAACTTCTGACTTGAGTAGCACGAAGTTAGCTTTGGAGAAGTTTTTTTATGGAGGATTCCTTACTGGGGGGTGGGGGTGGGATGTGGATGTTAAGGGTGATTAGCTTATGGTCTGATGTGACCAACGAGGGGGTGACCATAGGTGTGGAGCATCAATTTCCCATGTTGATAATGACCAGGTCTAGGATAGTGGAGCCCCTGGTGGAACTATGGATTAGCTGATCCAGGGCAGTTTGTTACTTGATGAAAATATTAGATCTCTGATGCAAGCACAAAGGTTTTTTTATTAAAAAATCATTAATTATGATTTAGTAATGAAGATTCAGTAACACCACACACACACACACACACACACACACACACACGTATATAGCACAATCTCTCACAGCAGGAAGAACAGAGACTGATGTGTCTAAAAGGTTTAACTCGTGGTACAAGCTTTGAAAAAATATTAGTTCATGTAGTAAGTTATGAATCTGAAGGTTCTGAAATGAAGATTTGTATAAAAAAGGCAGGGCAAAATAGTTTCATTGTAGTGCGCAAGGAGTAGAACCTTGCTCCATAATTAATTCCAAGTTGGAGATCAGTATTGATTAGAAATGTTTGTGTAAAGGATTGAAAGAATGAATATTATCTAGAAATAAAAAAATATACCAGTAGCAGTTTGGTAGTTTATTCCACTCAAAGTATTGGGAGCTGATAATTTATAATAAGAAATACCAGGTTATGCAGCTAACTGAAATGTAAGCTTTCTCTATGCATTCTTTGAAGGAACTTTATTGCAAAATGTTAAAAGGCAAAGTTTATGTAAACATTCATTCTAATTATTGAAGTCTTAGGAAGCAAGTAAAATTTGAAAGTTTTCATAGTTCCAAGTTTTTTGAACCCTTGACCAAATGTTAGTAAGGCTGTTATTCTTAACATAATTTAAATTATTTTCAAGTAAAATATTCCTAGATATTTTAGTGTGTTGGAAGTCTTACTACCAGATAAATCAAAAGAGGATAGTAATAATCAAATAAGGAGAGTAAAATGCTTTTATTTAAGTCTGGAAAATAATTTGAATAGGACAAAAAAGTGCCAGTGATGCAAAGAACTTATAGGGTGTCTTTTTGGAGAGTGTAAGTAGATATTCATATCACCTGTAAAGCAATGAAGGGAAGTAATATTCCCGTAAAACTGGGGAACTGAATAGTTGTTTTCAAAGATGGGAGTACAGGTTCCATGTAAATATAAAATGAATAGAGAGGTAGTGACAACATTTCCATATTCTGTTCTTGAATAAAACAGTAGTTGACTAGTAACCATTTATATAAACACATGTGGAAAAAAATTTGAATAAGGTCTGCAAACCAGTTTAATAAATGAGTTACTGCAGTTGAATCTCTGGAGTGTGGAAAAATGAAAGTCAAAGTTAACATGATTGTAAGCCGTAGCATCATCTATAGCAAAAATGTATATAGGATCAGATAAGAGAGTTCATGTTAACTGTCTGATCAGCTGTTTGACTCTGAGTACAGGTTGCTGCTGCTGTACTATCCATAGTTTTTATGAATGCTCTACAAAGTCTGTTTACAAAAAAGTCCAAACAACTCAAGGCGCAGGATGAAATACTGAATATTAACACTTAAATTTGGAAAATTGTGAGGCATGTATTGTTGTAGAGGTAAAAGAGACAACTAAATCATTGAGAGGAAAGTTGCATGGGAATCTACCTGAGCTTACTCATAATACTTATAGGTTCATAGGAGGTTACTAGGCTAGCAGCCCTAGAGCCCTTACAAGCTTAGCCATGCCAATCCCAAGTTGTCTCAGTTGGTTAGATGGATGTAATTTGCAGAACGTGTCTATGCTAAACACAGACTACCCCTGTCCATGATGGACATGGGTGCCACCCCTAGGGTGAGTTTGCAGTCTACCGCCCGGGTTGTGCTTGAATAGGGTCAGTGAGGAGCTCTGCTTCACATGAATTAGAAGTTTATTCCAGGGTAGTAGCAATGCCTGGGAGATATATCTGTATCTCCAGCATGTTCTATTAAGTCAAGGGCTAGGTTAAGATCCTTAGAGCATGTGACTTGTGTGCCATTTGACTTGCAGATGTGCAGCATTTCCATTAGGGCAGGGTCAGAGACTGCTGTGTAGGCCAGGCACAAGTTGCCTGTCAGCATCATCTACAATGCAGTGTACAGTGACAGGGCTTTCAGTCTATTCATGTAAGTCATGGTTTGGAGGCCCTGTATTTTCTTGGTGAGAAACCTCTGTGGTCTCTCCAGCTGCTGTAGGTGTCTGGTGAGGTACATGCAGAAGAGACCATTGCACTCTCTCTATTAATGGTCTGATGAGGGTCAAGTACAGTGGAGTTATAACATCCTTAGCCTGGATGTGATGCCCTTATTTATGAGATGTGCAATTTAGAAGGCTTTCCTTATGACTGTGGAAACTTTGTGGTTGAAGTTCAGATGGCTATGTAGCTGTATTTCCTGATCTCGTACCACTGGGTTTGAACTTAAGGGGGGTGCTGGAAATATTGTAATTAGCAGGGAATTCCACTTTGCCAAAGGGGATAATAATGCAATTTTTGCATTTCGTTTTAGACTGTGGCTTTGGCACTAGTCATTTGTCTGTGTTAGCCCCTCCTTATATGTTAACATCACTGGGGGACTCGATGTTTGCACTCAATTTGCAATCGTCAGTGAATTTGGTAAGCCAAAGGCTATCTATTTTAGCTTGGACTTCTGAGAAATGGATTCCAAACAGTAAAGGGCCCAGCACAGATCCTTGTGGTACACCACTGCCGAGTGGTCTACTGGTAGAGGTGGAGTCATCAACTTTCACAGTATGTGTTCTGTCGGTCAGCCAGTTGGCTACTCATGTAATGATGTAAGGGTTACTCACCAGCTGGGAGAGTTTCTCAATGATACCTGAGTGGCAGATCGTGTCAAAAGCCTTGACTAGGTCAAGATAGGCAGTATGCACTGTCTTACCTTCATACATTGCTTTGGTGACTTTCTTGAAGAAGTCTACCAAGTTTAGTAAGCATGATTTACCCTTAACGAAGCCAAACTGGGTTGGGTCTAGAGTATGAAGGTCGCCTATATCCTTGTTGATAAGGTCCATGATCATTCTTTCCAAGGCCTTGCAGATTAGGCTGGTTAGACTTATGGGTTTATAGTTCCCAGGGTCGGTTGATGGACTCCTTTGTGCAAGGGGATTACTGTTGCTGTTCTCCACTCTGTTGGAACAAAGCCAGTTCTAATGCTGCGGTTAAAGAGAGCATCAAGTGGGTCCACTAGTTCCTGTTTTAGATTGCTTAATAAGCAACCTGGGATATTATCTGGTCCTATTGAAGCCATGTTTTTTTTTTGCCTTGGAGAGTGCAGATATGACCTGATCTCTAGAGATACTAGGCAGAGGACTGGTGTCAGGTATGCTTTAGGGTATGGCTGATGTGGTCAGAGGGTGAAGTTTTCACCAAATCTGTGAGCTAGAAGGCTGGTAATTTCCTCCAGTATAGTATGAGTGGTATTATCTACTACCAGTTCAGCATTCCCTTTTAGATTTCAGGTGTAGTTATAGAATGCCTTATGATTATCCTTGGCTAGGGATGCTATTTTAACTTTGTAATTAGATTTGGAGATCTCTACAAGATTTCATGTTCAAGCTGTGAAGGGAATTTTTCCACTGCTGAGTCAGTTCCCTCTTGTTCTTAGACATCACTTTCTTCCATTTATTATATAATCTGTATATACTTGAGGTCCACCAAGGTAGCTTGTTTTTTGGGAGGACCTGGTTTTAATCCAGTCATGTACAGCTGAGTCTATACAGTTACTTAAGTGATTATGCAGGGCGTTTGTGTACATCTCTGCATAGGAGTCGTCGTTTATGATTGCAAGGGTTAATATTTTCTCTTTCCTTCTCTCCAGTCTTAACATACTTTTCTTGATCTATACTACTTCCCTTCCTGCATTACCTAGTTTCTAGCCTAACCTTTCTGTAATTCCTTAACCTTCTAATGTTCCTTGACTGAAATTTACTGCCTATGTCTCTTGCCAGAAAGTGTATGTAGTTTTTGTGCCATATTACTTTATTCTGTAATATATTTTTCATACATTATTATCTAACATACATATTAGGAACTCTCTTCTATATAATGCTTATGTTCTTCTTTTATTGTATCCACAAAATGTATTTCTGTGTCATTGTCTTAGTATTTGTAACCAATGTTGATTTGTAATTCTCTTTAAATTGTACTCTGGAGCTTTTCTCCCCAGGCCTCCACAGAAAATGGGCTCATACTCAGTTGGAGTTTCTCAGTAAGCAAATGTCAAATAAAAAAATAGTCTAAAACATTTTTATACCATCACTTAATAGGCTGTAGATTGCTTTGGAAACGTTTTTTGAGTTTTTGTAGCTCCTGTGGTGGTGACAGGTTCAGTAGTTCTTTTGAATGAGACTGATTTATGGTCCAACCTTACCAGGGAGGGCATCACACAGGAGGGGGTGCAGTGACCCCCTCATGTTGGTGAGTATAACATGTAGGACATTTGAGCCCCTTGTGGTGGAGCAGGCTCTCTGTTCCAAAGCATTTGTATTGACAAAGTCCAGGAACCTCTGGGTGAGCATGTTCGTGCTCTTGTATGTCACCCAGACAATGGAAGGATAGTTGAAATCCCCCATGACTTAAGGTGTTGGGATGTATGGTGAGTGAGTCCAATAACGCCAGGTAGGTAGTGTGCTTTTCTTGTTTCATGGTGGAGGATCTATAGCTAGCAATGATGTGATAGGGTATTTTGCCTAGAGTTAATTGGACATGGTGTAGTTTGAGAGAGTAATAGTGTTTGACCAGTTTTGAGGTGTACTTGGCTTTAATGAAGATAGATACACCTTCACTTTTGGTTCTTTCATGCTCAATTTGAGGTCTGAATATGTGGAAGGCATTGTAGCATTGCACAGCCGGGGTGCTGTTCATGTCCTTGAATCACATCTTAGTGACTCCACAGACATCAGCATCTACTAAGGTGAGGAGTGCTTCCAGGGAGTGCGGTTTCATGTTTGAACTCCTAGCACTAAGCAGCAGAACCTTGAGTTTGTCTCAAGTGGATTTTGTTACGCTGGAAATTTTGTTGTTTTGAAATTGCCTAAAAAAGGCACTATGGGGAGGCAAGCACTTTTGCCAGTATCTGAAAGCCTAGAGGAGACGGGTGCAGACCATCTTGTAAAGCAGCATGACCTGTTGAGTATGTCTTCCCAGGCTGACAGATACTGGATCCTCTGGACTGACGCTACAAGGTAAGCCAGTTGTTGAAGTCAGTCATTTTTTGTTTAAATTGGGGAATCATCCTGAGTGAAGGTAGACTGCTGCTTAGGGCTAGAATTATACATGCCTAGGACACACAGTCTGAGAGTTCAGCCATGTCTCTCTTCATATAGGTCAGAAAGGTACATCTCAAGTCACCTCAACATGGAGTATGACAGAGTCATAATAGTACTTTTTGTACCATTTTGATGGATTCCGGCACCTGACAGGCAGCTGACCATGACCTTTACCTTGTCCAGCCTGTTGGGGGGGGGGGGTCTGTGTGTCTTACTATGGAGTCACCTATGATGAAGACATTAGGTTTTAAGATGTTTTGCCTTAGGGGCTTATTTGCGGAGACACTGATGTGTGTGTTATGTGTAATGGTTTCTATCTGTATAGCAGTGTGTGCAAGTACATTTAGGAGGTCTCTGATCTTTTGGTAGGCATCTAGTGAATGTATATGGGTTTATGTGTTGTGACCTCATTTTGTGTGTGAGTTGGTGTGCGTGTGTGTGTGTGTGTGTGCGTGTGTGTTTGTGTGTGTGTGTGTGTGTGTGTGTGTGTGTGTGTGTGTGTGTGTGTGTGTGCGCTGACAACCTGTTTGATGTCCAGTTTGTTGTTAAGTGAGAGAATTGATTCCAATTTCATAGTGTAATTACATCTCTCACATGGGATAGTGGTTATCAATATACATGAGGCAATTACTACATTGTCTCATGATCCCCATGTCAATCTGGCTGGTGAAATGATGGGAAACTGTCCGTTCATTATAGCAGGTTTTTACTGTATGTACTAATAGGGAAGGGAGTGGGCTAGTGTGACCAATTTTTGTGCTAGGACTAACAAAGGTGCTTGTTCTGTTGAAGGCTATGGACGATAAGTGTGGCAGTGCTGCTCCATGAACCCGTAGTGTAGTATGGAAGCTTGGGAGTGTTCCACTGACAGATGTCTAGGGAACAATTTGAGTTTCAAGGCATTTACCTGTATACAGGGCACTGCTAATCCCTGTTGGGGTCTATATTAGAAGACAGTTTAAAATTGCGAAGGCTCCAAAGAGCAAAAATGCCTGAGCTCAAAGTGCTTTTTTTGAGATCGCAGTACAGTGAAGATTGGAATATTTGCCCTTTCCTCACTGTAGTGTGATCTTGGAGTTGGAATATATATTTAGCGGGGGTGTGTGTGGCATTTTCACTCTTTAGAATGTTCGCAATTTTAAACTTTCAGTCTTCTAATATAGCTGTGAACTGCAACGTGCAAACATGAGGCTTAAGTACAGGCAAAATTAAAACACTTTTAAGCTAATCTACCAATAGGAAAGTACACACTGAACCTTCCTTCAGCAAACTCCAGTTCTTGACAAGGCTGGATCCATACTCTTTTGCCACAAATGTGAAGGTGAGTCATTCCTAATGTAAGATGGCTTGTTTAGTGCTCAAGTGTATCAATAACAGGCTAGATTCAGCAGGTATGAATCTAGTCTATGCTATCTAGGTATCAGAACAGTGCAAATCAAGTGCAGATAAGTGCAAAAAAGTACTTAGAGCCCTTTTGTCTGCATCTCAGCTCAGATACACCAGGTAAACACTTACTGTCACTAGTTGAGTAATCCCAGTCTTCCTAATGTAAAAGCACAGTAAAGGGGTGTCTGGAGTAAAATGCTTCCACAAACAAACTTAAATGGTACAAAATGCTACCCCAAACAAACTTAGATATAGAGACAGCAGTCTACTTTAATTAGCTTTTATAAGTGTGTTTATTCACTAAAAGTATTTCACTTTGAATAAATGATCCAAGAGCCACTCAGTTGTACAGAATTTATAAAGACACTAAAAAACAAGATATGTGATTAATAAGCCCTCCAGACAATAAAATTACATTAAAAAATCTCAAGTGCTTCCCCAACCTAAACAGACCAGGCTACCTCCCAGTCCACTTGATGGAAAATCCTCTGACCTATTTTGATGTAAGAACAAGTGATGTCCTTCTATTCCCATGTTGCAGTATTCAACATATGGGTTTACTCCTCTTGCTTCGTGAATGTCCGGCTAGCATACAAAAGTTTTCAGTCACTGTATGGTGTGTGGGATGCCTGATGTGGCTCAAGGAACATGGGCCATAAAAGTGACGTCTACATGCACAGGCCCTCAGAACTTCTCATTCGCCAGTTGAACTTCAGGTGTTCCTGCCTTCATGGCCATTGGATTCGAGAAATCAGGTAAGTGCCCCATTGTGGAACCTTTCAGTCTTTTTCTTTCATTTAATGCCTGTTCATGTCATCCAGAAAGGGCAAGTGTAAGTGCGGCCATCAGATGCCTCACAAGGATGCTCATGATCAATGTCTCTTTTGTTTGGGACGGTTGCACGATTACAAGGCCTGCTCCATTTGTCAGGTGTTTGTGCACAAAACATTGCACAGCCAACTGCACATACTTAACTTGTACTTTAGAGAATCAAAGGTTAAAATAAATAGCTTGAGGTATGGAGAGTTTCTCTGATGTACCTACTGAACCACCAAAAAAGAAAGCAAAGACCATACGGCCTATCACTGCAGCCACACCTCTTGCTTCCAACCCTCAGTCTGTGGCTGACATCAGCCTGGTAGAGGAATCGGGCTCTGCCACCTCGGATGCAGCAGGTGCCTCCATGGAAGTAGCACAATTCTGTGTGGAGGGCACATCCATAGAGGCTTTACTGATGTTGGTTTCCAATGCCGGGGGGGGGGGGACCAGTGCTTTCAGTAGGTCCGTCAGATTCCTCTGGTCCCTTACAGTCTTCAGACTCCAGGCCTTCCTCCCTTCAGACACTCGCCAGGCCTTTAAAAAAGAAGGAGAAAAGGAAACATATCTCTACTCCTACTGAAAGCATGCCTGACTGGCAGGCATTCAAAGTCTGTTTAATGCCTTCATGGCCTTACTTCCTATCGTTGCTGGGACTGATAACATTCCACCTCCAAAAGAGCATTTTAAGTGGGAATCCTCTGAAATCACTGAGGTCAAAAAAGGTATTATGACCTCATCCATGCTGACCTGATAGACTTTATAAGTCCCTGAGACTGCTAAGTATTTCCCGAAGTGTCCACCAGCAGACCCTGCCACCATCTCCATTTCCACAGATAAGGCATCTAAACTTTTACCCACCACCACTATCCTTCCAGCTGACAACAAAACCATAGAGCGTCTGGGTAAGAAAATCTACACCTCTGCCACTCTGTCTTTCAGGGCTACTAACTACCAGACACACGTGGCTAAATATGCCTTATCACTCCTAGAGAGAGCTTCCAAGGAGTTAGTTGATGCACCAGTTTGTGCTGCAACAGCATCAGCACCTGCTTTGAGAAGATATTCCTGGCTAAACCTCCATCCCCTTCCAGATGATTTCAAGGCAAAGCTGATTGACCCCCCCCCCCTCGCCGGGCAACACAGCTTTGTTGCAAAAGTGGCTGATTTGTTTTAAGTCACTTCAGCAAAAGGAGAAAGAAATGTAAGATTTGAAACACCTGCTAGTCTCCCCTATTCCTAAATTTCAAAGGAACTACCTAGCTAATCACAGTTCATTAGAAAACATCCTCACCCTGCTGCTCCCTCAAGGTCTAGAAAACCTACCAGAAAGCAACCCCCTCCAGCTAGAGCTACACCATCCTCTAGCCAGAGGCCACCCTTTCAAGACAGGGCAGGTAGCATCTGACTACCTGCCAACCTCACAACCCTCTCCTTTTCCCTCTCTCCCTCTGTCGATATGTCTCTCTCACTGCCTCCCTGTGTGACCATCTATCACCTCAGACAAATGGGTCCTTTCAATCCTTCAAAATGGGTATTTCATGACCTTGCTTAGGCCCCCCAAAGAATAAAAGCATCCCAGAACTTCCAAAACAACAGCTACACCTCCTGCAGACAGTGCTGCAAACACTGCTGGATCAAGGCACCATCGAACCAGTGCCTCAAGCTGCAAAAGAAAGAGTTTTCTACTCCAGAAATTTCCTGGTTCCAAGAAAAGATGGTCCTTGGAGACCAATTCTGGATCTCTCATATCTCAACCTATTCCTAAAGGTTCCAAAATTCAGGATGTTGACCCTATCATCCCTTTTCTCCCTTGTGATCCCCCAGGGGTTTATGGCCACCTTAGATATAAAGGATGCCTATATTTACATCCCCATAAAGCCCACTTTCAGAAAATACCTGAGGTTCTTGGTGGGCCCTTCTCACTTTCAATTCTCTGCTTTGGGCTTTCCACTGCATCCAGAGTTTTCTGCAAATGTTTGGCTCCAGTGATTGCCTTCTGGAGGACAAAGAGAATCAAGATATTCCCTTATCTGGAAGACCTACTGATACAGGCAGGCAACAAGGAGACACTCCTGCAACATATATGCCTTGTTGTTTCCCTCCTACAGTCTCTGGAATTCCACATAAATTACCCAAAATCCCAGCTGGAACCTACTCAATACATTATCTTCTTGGGATGCAGAATTCAGACAGATGTCATGAAAGCCTACCTTCTACTCCAAAAGGAGGAAAACTTGACAGAACACCTACTTCTAGTCCTTCAGTCAACAGAATTGACAGCAAGGCAGTACCTCAGACTCCTGGGCTACATGGCTGGCAGCCACTATCTCCATGTTACCATTAGCAGGACTTCATATGAGAAAGTTGAAGTGGTACCTTTGATCAGTCTGGACGCAACACTCCCACCACTTGAAGTACAGGGTTCCCCTCCTACCATACCACAAACAAGAAATCCAGTGGTGGTTGACACAAGTGACCCTCAATCCAGGTCTTCCCCACCAACCACCCCTACCCACACAGATGCCTCAGACTTCCGCTGGGGAGCAACTCTGGGCCATCAAAAAGTGCAGGGTCTGTGGCCAGAGCCACACAAATAAGAACACATCAATGTTTGAGAGATGAGGGCAATTCTCCTGGCCCATCAAGCCTTCCAACCATATCTACAGCAAGATCCACTAAAGATTTTCTCAGACAGTACCACAGTTCTGTGGTAGCTCAACAAACAGGCAGGGACCAAGTCTTACTTTGCAGACTAGCTCTCCTAGTATGGGAATTGGCCACTTCACAGGGAATAACCCTGCAGGCAGTCTACATTCCCTCTCTACAGAACTCCCAGGCAGACTATCTAAGCAGAACCGTCACAAACAACCATGATTGGATGCTTCACAGGGATGTCTTCCAGGATCTGGTCCACTGGTGGGGTACACCTCAAGTAGACCTGTTTGTCTCCTCCATCAACAGGCAACTTCCTGGATTCTGCATCAGGATACCACATCCTCAGGCATTGGCAACGGATGCCTTCTCAATCTCTTGGAAGGGGAAGTTTCTCTATGCATTCCCCCCTTCCCACTCATCCAGAAGGTCCTGCTGAAAATCAAGCAGGACAGATCAAAAATCTTGTTGGTGACTCCCTACTGGCCAAGACAGCATTAGTTCCCTCTACTCTTACAACTATCAAAGGGCAGACACCAATCACCACAAGTTACCCCTCAGAGTGGACCTTCTCACACAGCACAAGGGATCCCAAATAAACCTACAGTGGCAGTTAGTGCACCTCACCCTGTGGATGATAGAATTCTGATCCCCTTCAGACACCTTTACAATGAGGACATGCTCACTGTCGTACAGGAGGCCAGGAAACCAAATACAAGAACATCTTACCTTTCAAAGTGGAAGAGATTTTCTATATGGTATCACAAAAAGAAGTTGAACCTGGTTGCAAGTGAGACTCCTCTAGTTCTCTTACCTGTGTGAGCTACTACAGACAGGATTGGCCTATTCCTTCATTAAAGGCCACTTTCAGCATGCCTTCCTCTGGACCCCCCTCTAGCATCCAGATTACCAGCTAAGCTTTTTCTCAAAAGGGTTCGTCACCTGAGGTCCCCCAGGAAACCATCTCCACTCCCATGGAACCGTAACTATGTTTTGGAAAAGCTCACATTTCCTCCATTTGAGCCATCAGGTAAAGCTTCCCTAAAATACTGTACATTGAAAACTGTACTGCTCATGGCCTTGACCTCAGCCAGAGGGGTATCAGAGCTGCAAGGCCTCATGGCTATTCAACCTTTCCTGGTTTTCCACAATGACAGGGTTACTCTTAGAACTAACCCTTCATTCATGCCCAAGTGAATGACCTGTCCCTTAATCAACCCAGCCACCTACCTACCTTCTTCCCTAACACACAGGAGGACAGTGAGAGAGTACTTCACTCCCTGGAGGTTCACAGACAACTTGGGTACTATTTGCATAAAACCAAGCCCATCAGACAGGCTGATCAATTCTTTGTCTCCTTCTACCCCAGAGCCCTAAGGAAGGCAGTAACCAAGCAAACTATCTCTACCTGGATTTCTAAAGCCATCACCTTCTGCTACAAATACCATGGAAAACCCTGCAAGGCACTGTTAAAGCACACTCCACCAGGGCTATGGCTTCCTCAGGAGCCTTCTTCATGGGTCTGGATACCTGCATCATTCTTGAAGCAGCCACTTGGTCATCGGTGCACACCTTCACCAAGCACTACAAGTTAGACCACATTTCCAGGGTGGCTTTTGCCAGGACTGTCCTTCACAGATTTCTGGATACTGCCTCTAGATCACCACCCCCTCCTTCACAGTGAGCTTTGGCACTCACCTATATGTATAATACTGCAACATGGGAGTAGAAGGACATAGAAAAGTTGTGTAAAATCTTACCATAACCATATATGTCCTTTTCTTCAATGTTGCTGTATCCCTTCCCACCCTCCTTCTCCTCTTGTTAGGCTGCATTTCCCTTTCTGGGTGGCACAAGACTGGCATTGCCCTTACTAGGACTGGTTCTGACTGGTGATTACATTTCTGAGGGCTTGCAGATGTCATTATTATGACCCATGTTCCTTGAGCCATGTTAGACATCCCAAGCACCATACAGTGACTGAAAACTTTTGCATACTGGTCGGATGTTCACAAAGCAAGAGGAGTAACCCATATATTGAATACTGCAACATGGAAGAGAAGGACTTCTATGGTTATGGTAAGATCTTTTCTTTTGCTAGCATGTAAAAATAAACTATTTTATCCAAACGCTAGCTAGTTAATGAAGTCATATTAAGTAGAATAGACAATGGGAGGCAAAATGCACTTTTTCAATACAAGCACAAGGAAAGGCAAATAACTAATTCAGGATATCAACAGCATTGTAGAAGGGAGGAGCTTATTAAGCTCATTTTACAGTAGGGGTGGGCAGCTTAAAAATCACCAGGTTTAAAAAGCAGATCAACAAACGGGAGAGTGGATGGGAAAACACAGCAGGGAATCATCAGCAGTGCTTTAGTTTATGCAGATTTGAAATCTTTTTGGAGAAAGACAAAGGCTCAGAATTTCACTGAGTATTCAAGTGTCACTCAAGAGACAATTTAAAAAAAAACATGTGAAATGTACTGCTTAGATAATTTAAATGTCTACCTCTCACGTAGAACAAAATAACACCAGGACAAGCAGATTTCTTAAAACAGAAAACAAAATGGAGCAGGTATCAAAAAAACAGCTCTATCAGTCACACAAACAAGTGTATTATGTTGAATGTCAAAGGCAGATATGTGAACCATGAAGAAAATAGTGTAAAGGGGAAAAGTGGACTGTTAAAAAGAGTAAAAAGAAAAAAGGGAATGCTGAAAACCAAGCTGATAAAGTTCTTACTGGAATGTGAACAGTGTGAAGGCTGTGTGCAGAACATGATTGGTTTGGGGAACTGTATCTGATTTAAAACCTGGCGTCTTTTTCTGAGATGATGTGAAAAGTGTATAAGTGATAAGTCATTGCAAAGAGAATGAGAAGGGGAGGAGTGCTGTATTCATTTAGCATGGATATGTGCTGTGGCATTCTGTTTGGTATGAAATGTAAGGAAGGATGTATGAAAAGAGTGTGGGATGTAGTGAGTGGGAGGAGTTCAGTGATAGACCTGTGTAAGACTTCATCAGAATGCAATGTAACAAACGCTGTCACATGTTGCAGTCTTACCCATATAACTTAAAACCTTTCCACATTGTTTGTAGTTCTTTGGGTAGTGTATAATTTTAACACATTATTAATAGATATGGTGTCATTTAACCCACGAAACTGGTTTGCATTAAGCCGTAGTTGCCAGATCAATTCTTTATACTGTTCTAGTTACATTTCCCATGGGTAGAGTGGGAACATGCTCAACTATAAGAAACAAAAAACTTGGAATACTGTTTACACTGTAAAGTGGGTCTAAAAATGCATTATTGTAATTTTTTTCTACACTGTAATTCTCTTCATAAATATGCTTGTTTATAGTTTTCTCCATCTTACTCACAAAAAAATAGTGACGATAACTACAGAAACATAAATATACCACTCCTTTCATGTCACATGTATATTTTTTTCTTTGTATTCATATGCATCTTATATGTAAAATCAGGCCAGGCTTCCTTCCTTCAACACAACTAAAATTTTTCCAGTTTCCTTTTATAATGTTTTTTATGGTGTGTTGAATTCAGACTCATACTCATGTATCATTGTTCTACTAAAGTTAACAGTATTAACAGATTTTGTTTTTGTAGTTAACAGAACTGTTAATATTTGGTAGCCTTCCTCCAAAATTGATTTGGTCGAAACCAACTTCTGTCAACACTAAGGGATAAAACTATGAAAGGCAGGTGAACCAAACTATATCTCTTTTTAGGATCTGGTACAAAATTGTACATTTCTTTGGGGAGATTAGGGGATGAAATGCTTAAACGTTGATGTCCACTGATCATGGTGTTATAAAGGTTAATTTGTTACTAGATCATTTTGCCGAACTGAAATCTTAACCAATGTACAGATGATTAATAACAGGTTATGTGGAAGCAAAATGGTCACTATGTAAAACTAATTGGAGTGATGTGCATGTAAAACTAATTGGAGTGATGTGCTCAGTGGAAAAACTGCAGAAGGAATGTGGAAAGTTTTGAAACAGAAATTGTTTGAATGCAAAAAAAAAAATCAAAAAAAATGTTTAATGTCAGGATTCTAGGCATGCAGCATTAGGAGGACATATTTCCATAAGAATGAGGTACTTAATTAAGGTGGGAGGCAAAAAATATAAGAAATGGAAAAAAGGTCGAACTACAACATTGAAAACTGAAATAAACAAGTTGGACAAACAAATTAAGCAAAGTGTGAGACAAGATCAGGAAAAACTTAAAGAAAATTTATATAAAGATATTGACCATAACAGGAAGCCATTTTATAGACACATAAAATATGGAAGAAGTAAAGACGTACAATTGATAAACTGTGTAGATTGTAAAATTTATTGTCAGACACATCCGATTATTTGGCTCCACAAAGAGGATGATAAGTTGTCCTAGTGGCATCCTGGTAACCACATACTAAAAACAAATTAGATTATATTAAAAAAGAACTATGCAAACTGGATCCAAACAAAGCACAGGGAGGAGATGGAATTAGTAGGTAATGATCTGAGAACACTTCAACAAGAACTTATATCACCATTATATAAGTTATTTACTAGATTGTATAAATATAGGTTGGAGACATGCACTTATTAAATCTGTCTTTAAGGAAAAGGGGAGTATGAAGAGCCTAGAGTCATATAGACCCTTACGTCTACTTCCATGCTGTAAACAAATAAAGGAGAAGGTAATACTGGATAAGTTATTGACAGAACTGGAAAGGTTGGGACTTGAAACCATATATCAGCATGTGTATGTTGAATATAGATCTATTACCACCTGTCATATAATATTTTATAGCAATATAATAACAGCTATGAATGAAAAATTATGCTGTGATGTAATTTATATTGATGTACCCTCAGTGTTTGACAGGGTCAAAGACAAAACATTGATCAGTAAATTAGAACAACTAGGTATTGTTATACCCTTGATAAGATAGGTAGCTACATGGCTTACAAATAGGACATGCCAAGTATCATACAGTAATTGGACAGATGAAATTCTTGGTTGCAATCAGGGTATCCCACAGAGCTCAGTCCTAGCAGATTGTTTCTTTTTCAGATCTATCTTTTTCATCTGAGGTGTTCTACAGTCTGTTTTCAGATTACTTGAAATTAGGTAAACATTTTACATTTGTTTACATATAGGGCATGTCTGCAAAACAACTTGACTAAACTGACCATTTGGGCACAGGATAGTAATCTGATGCTAAATATATAAAAAATTAAGCACATGAGATTTGGGAGACACAAATTGAAAGGTGAATATTTAATGTTAAGGACCTCGGAATATGGGTAGATCCAGCTTTGAGTTTTTCTAATCATAGCAACCAGTTGGTTAATGATGGTTATAGAACTCTAGGTTGTATAAAAGGATTTATAAAGTCTAGGAAATCAGAAATGATGAATTCATTGATTGTTAGTTACATTAGATCCAAACTTGAGTATGGAATAAAAATATGGAAACCTTATAAGAAAACAAGCATAAGTAAAGTAGAAAAAGTGCTGCAGAAATATATCAAGGGGATCTGTGGATGTGAAAATTTAAGCTATTTTGAAAGGCTAAAATATTTGACCTTGTACAGTGGCCTGTACAGATGTTTAAGAGGAGACCTTATTCAGGTGTAATAGGGCATTTAGAGACAACTACCTCTGGGAATGTTTAGGCCCCTAGGGTTATCAAACTGTAGTAGAAAATTATCATATAACCTATGTAGAGAATTCTATAGGAATGAGACATGTACTAATTAGTCCTCTGAGACAGGAGCTGTTGAATGGAATAGACTACCAAATTACATTAAAGGAAGCACTAGTTCAGATATTTTTTAAAAACAACCTGGTCATTTATTGCAGCAACTGTTTTGGTGTATTGGCAGACTAGAAGGGCATTAATGCCCGTGTTTGAAATATTTGTTTGTATGTATGTATGTATGTATGTATGTATGTATGTATGTATGTATGTATGTAACAATCAAGACACACTTCATTGATCTCTTTTGTATATTGTAGTTAGGAAAGATTTCCAACAGAAAGAAAAATGTTCAGAAAGCAGTAGCTTTTAAAGCATCGAACAGAGCTCACTGTGCCCCTGTCTGTGCCAGTATTGTAATGTAGATGTGGTAAACCAAATGTGTATTTAATTATCATTTTCTTTTATATATTAACACCTATTTATATTTTCTAGATGGCATTTATTTATTTTTTTGCTGCAGAGCATTGAATGTTTAGTTATGTTTATACAGTACTTAAATTCCATGACAGAATTTTTATAATTTACCTACCATTGGTCTTTGGAGTTTGTTAATTACTTGGATTTCACCATTTACAAAGATTATACTAATTATTTTGGGACCAGTATTTATTGCAAGCCTCTTATTTGAATTGTCATAGCTGTCATCCTTTACAGAAAACGTGAGCTTTACTGAGGGTGTCATGAATAACATCATGTGATGTGAGATTTTATTAAGAGCTCAACATTTTAATATGACTTCCCAGGAGAATTATTACTTAATGTTAAGACACAAGTTCTTAATGAATGGCAGGGTAGGTAGATTCAAACCCATTGTGTTGGGGAGTTGTTTCCAATAATGGTGTTAATACTCCAGGTGCAATTGTACCTTCTCTTAATAGCCATTTTAACAAGTTGATGGTTTTGCCATACTCCCACCTTACTCCTTTATTAAAAAGATTTGTATTAAGAATTACAATACTGTTTTGACAACAACCTTTTGTTGGTAAACAATATGAGGTCTGATATCGATTTTGTTTTCAAAAAGGTAAAAATATTAAGAATGTGGTGGAAGACATTATACCCACTGTCAGCAAAAAAACTAACACAATGACTAGATTTGGGACTTATTTTCAATGTTAAGTTAATTTGCAAGGGATAGAAATTATGGTAGTAAGACATTTTAAAAGTTACTGCGAAGGTAATTTTAACTGTGCCTTGAAAGAGATTGTCTATGTTGCCATTTCTGATTCATGTCAGGTGTTTTATATTGTTAAGACGGAAAGGGAACTCAAAAACATATCTGCAAACATGCATAGAATATAAAGACTAGTGACAATATGAATGCTTTGTTTAATCCTTTTGTAGTTTGTCACAATTTTGTTTAATTTAGATTTTTTGTCATTGAGAATGTGCCATCTCCCTTGAGGGGTGGGGCTGGAAGTCTTTGAGGCACATGATCTCTTTTGGCAAAATAAATTTAATGCAACAGTACACCATGGTCCTAATGACTGCTTTTCAAGCAACAGTATTTTAAAGTTAAGAGCTGCTATTATAGGATGCATCATGTTTATTTATATATTTACATATGTTTGTTCTGTGTTTTGAAAAGTTTTTTTGAATTACTGTTTACTTATTAATATGCATTTACATTAATCATTTTTACAGTGACAGTACATTTCTTAAATGTTTTATTGAAAAATGTTATATATTTATTCACTTATGTTTGCTCTGTATAAAATTGTGTGTGTGCTGTTATTTACAGGTAGAGTGACCATTGATACTTATGATTGGGATCACATAACTGTTCAAAGAATTTAAAGGCTATTACATTCTGAATGTTTTTCATTCTGAGGAAGTCTATCATAATTGCAATAGATGACTGAGCTTATTAAAGTGTGGATCTATTGTTAAAGCTCTGACCATGTTCAAACATGTGCTTTCTTGGATTTGGTTTTAATATAAATATTTTGGTGGTGTTTGTATATTATGCATGAACTTTTAAGGAATTTGAATGATAACTAGTACACAACTAGCAGCTACGTTCATGTGAGCAGAAATAATGCAAAAATAAATAATAAAAACATATATATATATATATATATATATATATATATCTCGAAGTAAAAAAATGTGCAGCACTCCGAAAAAAACAATAATCCAACCAGAAGAATGCTTCAGAGCCGAGAAAAACACCAGTTGTCTAGTTTACCTTATTTTATTCACGAACAATGGAACAGTAAACACATAAATGCAGTTGACATTCACAACACAATTGCGTTTTCGTCCCTCCTATTAGGACTTCATCAGATAAAAGTTTTAAAACTTTTTCTGCTTAAATACTTCATTGCAATTTAATTAACCAATAAAAATAGTCAAACACTTTTCAAATGGATGAATCGACATTCGTAATATTCCATTAATATTCATGAACTATTTAATATTAATAAGAATACATCTTAGTGGTAAAAATTGTGTGTGTTTTACCAATATTTATCCTAACCTGTCTTTTAATTAATTAAAAACTAATACATCTCCAACAGTATTGAAAAACATGATTTAAACTTAATAATTCAATGAATCATTATATTAATTTATGTTTGTGTATATAAAAAAACCCCTAAAACTAATATCTAGATATTACTACCATAGAATGATTTGTTTAGAGACCCCTCTAGTGTGCAAAACTTACAATTACATTTTAAATAAATAATTCTTTTTAGTGAAGAATTCATTCTAGTGAATGTATCACAATAAATCAAATTTAAAATTCTGAATCTAAAATGATTAAACTTAATCAAATTAAATACTTGTAAATAAAAAAATATATATATAAAATATATATGTAAAAAAAAAATTTATATATAAAAGATATATAAAAAATTAAGTTAAAAACTGTGTCCTAAAAACCTAACTTGTGGAGAACAACAACTCAAAATGGATGTTACCCAACCTCATATCTTATTAGCTTTTAATTTTAATAATGGTCCAATAGAAAGATTTTCATTTAGTCCAGGTTTCCTGCTTGCATCAAGGTTAACCTGCCAGTCTATGCCTTCCTGCCTCTTCCTCTGCTGCCCAAAGTTTTATTAAAAGCCAGAGCAGGGAGGCTGAAAATGATTCTCACTCCTCCAGACTGGCCAAGATTAACACTTTGAATCGGCTCCTGAAGGAGCCTGACACATTGCCCACCATGGATCCTACCTCTGATCCCTCTTCTGTTATACAGCACAGCTTCTACAAAACCAACTAAGCCATCTCAAAACTCTAAATCTAGCTGCATGGAGAATTCCTTGATTTCCCAACAGTTTCTCCAAGGAGGTGCAGGATGCTCATCTTGGAGGCCAGAAGACCAACTTCTACTAGAAGAGAACACTCCACCAAATGGAAAACGATTTTGTGCCTGGAATCAAGAAAAGGGACTAAGAATCCTTGGGTAATAAATATACCTCATATTTTACAGTACTACAGCTGAGATGTTAAACAATGGACTTTCCTTCTCACTCCATCAAGATCAGCTTCAACCATTTCTACCCAATACAACACAGATCACTACTTTATTCTCTCACCTCTCTTAAGGCAGTTCCTCAGAGGGGGTAAGAATTTAAAACCCCCAAAGGGAAACCACCAGTCCTGCTTGGGACCTCAAAACTACATATTGGAAAAGCTGACCCTTCCTCCTTCAAAGCCAGCTTCTTCAACAGAGTTACAGTACTTGTCATAGAAAACAGCCTTTCTTCTGGCTATCACCTCCAGCATGCAGGGGTTTGTTCACAGGCCCTCATGGCTGTGCAACCATTCATCATTTTCCATCAGGACAGAGTTTCATATACGAACCAATCCTACCTTTATGTCCAAAGGTAGTATCCAGTGCTCCAGCTTTGAATCAGACTATCCACTTACCTACCTTTTATCTAATCCACAAAACAAAAGGGGAAAGACTGCACTACATTCCTTGGACATTCTGAACAACCGTTACTACTTGGACAGAACAAAGCCATTCAGGAAATCTGAGCAACTCTTTGTGTCTATGCTGTAGGTGCTCAGGGAAAGGCCATTTCCAAGCATGAACAATTTCAAAAATGGATAGCCCACTGCATACACACTTTTGTTACTCATTCATGGAAAAACTGTGCCTGCATGCATCGTTCCTCCACCAGAGCCACAGCTGCCTCTGCGGCAACTTCCTCAGGGGGTCCTACCAGGACATTTTGGAAGCAGCCACCTGGAGTTCAGTGCACTTTCATCAAGCACTATCACCTCACACTATACTCAAAATCTAGAGTGGGCTTTGCCACAACAGTCCTGCAGGGCATCCTAGCCCCTCCTAGTTCCACTTAGTGCCTACCACCCTTGCCCAGCTTTGGGATTCTACCCATCTGTTATGACTGCGGCTGCATGCAGTGAACATAGTACAGTTTGTACCTACCATAAATATGGAATGTTAGAGTGCTCATACAGCTGCAGTCAATTCCTCACTCATCCCTCTTAGGACAGGCCTTATGACAAACACTTTTCATATAACCTTTTGGGGTATTCTTTTTATGGTGTATTTGGCACAGCTACTGTTTTTGATTTATCAACATTGCATCTTTGCATAACATTATGTTTGCCTTCCTTCTGGGGGCACCTGACATCTGGGACAAGAAAAACTGAAGAAAATGGCGTCAGCTGCCTCTTTTATACCCCTGCCGGACTGACATCAGGGAAGAAGCGACGACAACCGACACCGGACCCCTGGGCTTTGGAATTGAAGCTGACCGAGGACCCGCCTGACGGCAGGACAACCCATCTGTTATGACTGCAGCTGTATGAGCACTCGAACATCTACATTTATGGTAGGTACAAAACTGTACTTTCTATGTTTTGAAAAGTTTTTTTGAATTACTGTTTACTTATTAATATGCATTTACATTAATCATTTTTACAGTGACAGTACATTTCTTAAATGTTTTATTGAAAAATGTTATATATTTATATATTTATTCACTTATGTTTGCTCTGTATAAAATTGTGTGTGTGCTGTTATTTACAGGTAGAGTGACCATTGATACTTATGATTGGGATCACATAACTGTTCAAAGAATTTAAAGGCTATTACATTCTGAATGTTTTTCATTCTGAGGAAGTCTTTCATAATTGAAATAGATGACTGAGCTTATTAAAGTGTGGCTCTATTGTTAAAGCTCTGATCATGTTCAAACATGTGCTTTCTTGGGTTTGGTTTTAATATAAATATTTTGGTGGTGTTTGTTGTATATTATGCATGAACTTTTAAGGAATTTGAATGATAACTAGTACACAACTAGCAGCTACGTTCATGTGAGCAGAAATAATGCAAAAATAAATAATAAAAACATATATATATATATATATATATATATATATCTCGAAGTAAAAAAATGTGCAGCACTCCGAAAAAAACAATAATCCAACCAGAAGAATGCTTCAGAGCCGAGAAAAACACCAGTTGTCTAGTTTACCTTATTTTATTCACGAACAATGGAACAGTAAACACATAAATGCAGTTGACATTCACAACACAATTGCGTTTTCGTCCCTCCTATTAGGACTTCATCAGATAAAAGTTTTAAAACTTTTTCTGCTTAAATACTTCATTGCAATTTAATTAACCAATAAAAATAGTCAAACACTTTTCAAATGGATGAATCGACATTCGTAATATTCCATTAATATTCATGAACTATTTAATATTAATAAGAATACATCTTAGTGGTAAAAATTGTGTGTGTTTTACCAATATTTATCCTAACCTGTCTTTTAATTAATTAAAAACTAATACATCTCCAACAGTATTGAAAAACATGATTTAAACTTAATAATTCAATGAATCATTATATTAATTTATGTTTGTGTATATAAAAAAACCCCTAAAACTAATATCTAGATACTACTAGCATAGAATGATTTGTTTAGAGACCCCCTCTAGTGTGCAAAACTTACAATTACATTTTAAATAAATAATTCTTTTTAGTGAATAATTCATTCTAGTGAATGTATCACAATAAATCAAATTTAAAATTCTGAATCTAAAATGATTAAACTTAATCAAATTAAATACTTGTAAATAAAAAAATATATATGTAAAACATTTTTATATATAAAAAATATATAAAAAAAATTAAGTTAAAAAACTGTGTCCTAAAAACCTAACTTGTGGAGAACAACAACTCAAAATGGATTGAACCCAACCTCATATCTTATTAGCTTTTAATTTTAATAATGGTCCAATAGAAAGATTTTCGTTTAGTCCAGGTTTCCTGCTTGCATCAAGGTTAACCTGCCACCATAACTCCCTACTTTCCAAAATTTCCTCCCATGGACCTCCTCTAGCATCCGGTTTTATTTGTTCCAAACAAAAAATAAAAAACTAGCTCCTGTACAACATTTAGTATGTCTATAAAGTGCATTTGTCTCCCTAGTCTTTTTAATATCATAAATGTGTTCATAAATTCGCCTTTTAAAAAAACCTCTCGGATTTACCCACATAAAATGAATGGCATTTTTGACAAACTGCTAAATAAACTACCCCTTGAGTCTTACAATTATAAACATGTTTGCTTTCTATCTTCCTTTTTCTACTTTCAATAAATATTTCTCCTTTGTTCATAATATAGGGACACTGTGGACATTTTCCACATCTAAAGGTACCCATCCTTCTATTCCTAACTTTCTTCTTATCTACTCCCATCCTTTCTAATTTACTTTTTATGTTTGGTGGGTTTCTGTATATAAATTGCGGTTTTAGAGTTTTAATTTCCTCCATATCTGTGAAAGATAAAAATCTTTCCCATTCCCTTGAAAATATACCTTTTATATCTTGATTAAAGGTGTTAAATTCCATCACAAATCTTTTCTGCAATTTTTCATTCCCTTCGTTACTACCTTTACCTTCACCATCTGTATTCCTACCCTCAATTTGCCCTTTTATAGGCTGAAATCTGTCTTTCCTGCCCATTTCTATCTCTTTTCTAATGTCGTGAATAAGTTGTTTAGGATAACCTCTTTCTAATATAATGATTCATTGAATTATTAAGTTTAAATCATGTTTTTCAATACTGTTGGAGATGTATTAGTTTTTAATTAATTAAAAGACAGGTTAGGATAAATGTTGGTAAAACACATACAATTTTTACCACTAAGATGTATTCTTATTAATATTAAATAGTTCATGAATATTCATGGCATATTATGAATGTCGATTCATCCATTTGAAAAGTGTTTGACTATTTTTATTGGTTAATTAAATTGCAATGAAGTATTTAAGTAGAAAAAGTTTTAAAACATTTATCTGATGAAGTCCTAATAGGAGGGACGAAAACGCGATTGTGTTGTGAATGTCAACTGCGTTTATGTGTTTACTGTTCCATTGTTCGTGAATAAAATAAGGTGAACTGGACAACTGGTGTTTTTCTCGGCTCTGAAGCATTCTTTTGGTTGGATTATTTATATATACATATATATATATATATATATATATATATATATATATATATATATATATATATATATATATATATATATATATATATATATATATATATATATATATATATATATATATATATATATACAAAATATTTATATTAGATATCAAACATCTATTGTCTCATAAGGAAATAAAGAAATAGAAAATTTGGATATTGTCAGTAGGAGATGGGGGAGTAAGAAAAACGTGAAAATACAAGATGTTGCTATATGCAGGGAAAATGGAAGGAAAAAATAAGAATCATATTTTTGAGAAAGAATAATGAAGAGAAACAAAATATTGAAATGGGAGGAAGCAAAAAGAGTGTTCTGTCTCTTAGAAAAAGGCAGATTAAACTACATGGGACTTGAAATAATTGATGTCTAAATACTACATAGGTGTTTATGTTCAAAGATAAGACAAGAAGTGATACAATTTGCACCAGAAATTGTCTGTTATTTTATGGAAACTAGAAGGAATAACACATTTAAAAAGAGATTAATAGGCAGAGTGTAGAGAAGAAAGCTAGAAGTCAAACACTATCAAACTATCAATACTAGGGATGACTGGAGCCAAACATTAAACACATTTCAGTATAGGAATAAGGAAAAGTACATGTTAAATTTAGATATGCAACAAAGGCTACAAAATTCTGAATATTTGCATTGAAATATCTCTTCTGGTACTTTTATACACAGATGAGACTAAGTCACATGTTCCCACAAGTTGAAGGTATATATTGGAGATGTGCAGAAGGAGTAAAGAGAGACTGTGAACATGTTTTCTAGGAGAGCCAAATGGTACAGTAGTTTAAAGGGGAGTTACAGGAGGTAATAGACACAATAGGGTAGGGTGGGAAGGGTCTTTTAACTCTAAACAAAGAGATAATGATGATAAGCTGGGTGAAAACACTCTAGCCAAAACATTGTTATAGCACTGATATCTTTATTGTTCATTGTAGCTAAGAAAGCAATCACCAGAAAATGGAAAAGTAAAGAAGTCCCAGCAAATGGAGAGGTCATGAAATGTATGGAGGAAGTTAAGGAGTAGGAAAAGAGGACTACTGAGGAGGGAAGAGGGAAGTTCATAATTAATAAACGGAACCTAATTCTGTAGTGAGTCTAGGTGGAAGTGAACTTTTGAAACAGAACTGCCAAATGTTAGGACTTCCAAGATGGCTGTACATCGAGTAACAGCTTAATTCAAGCTTTACCAGCGTGAAACAGAAACTTAGTAGAGAAAGCCAGTGACCGTAGATTTCTGGGTACATTTCAGTAACTGGCTAGTAAGTGCACTGCCTGGAAAAAAAATAAATACAAAGGACCTGAAAAAAAAATCAGATACAAAAGGCAACGAAAAAACACTGACTGGGAAAAGTACTGTAGCTGTTCAATAAAAAGCAGTACAAGTTCCAGACCTACCAGTAACCTAGAAGAAAGTATAAAGCAACTGCACACAGACCTGACTAAAATAAATGAAACACTGATGGAGTATATCAACTCAAGCAATAAAAGGCTGGAAAAATGGAAGAAGCTTTAAAAAGATATTCAGATAAAGTGATAAAACTGCAAAACTCAGAGGATGAAATGAAAAGGCTGGCTGTATATGAAACTGCACAAAAAGAGATGTTTCAAAAAGTAATACAATTAGAGGACAGAGCACATAGGAAAACTTGAGATTTTCTTCTGTACCCAAGAAGCTATAAGGAACAGACTGTATTAATTTTATGAAAGCACAAATAAGCAACTGGACTGGTATTCCACAATAGGAATTGTTAATTGAAAGGGCACATCATGCGTATACTCCAAACCTGGCTATGAAAAAACAGCCTTGACCTTTAATAGTAAAGATGCAATATTACCAGTAGAAGGATTTGATTCTGACAAAACTATGGCAGAAGGACAAATACTAAAAGTGGGAAACAGCAGAATATTTGTGGAGAATGACTACTCTTTGTACACCAGGCAGAAGAGGAGTAAATTGATCCCATTATTCAGGGAATGTCGAGAAGCAGGCATGAGATTCAAACTGTTGTACCCAGCTATCTTAAAAATATTTTTCCCTGGAGGAACAAAATTACATTTTGATGAAATGCATGCTAAGGAAGAAATGCAAAAGTTTATCCAATAAAAAGTAAGCTGTGAAACAGTAGGAGATACTGCTTCTTTTTCTTTTGGTAATAAAGACCACAGAGAGACTGCGCCAGTGAAACCTTTTCCAGTGTTTCAACAGAAAATGTTTGAGACAGGGAAAAAAGCAAAAGAGTTGACTGGAAGTATCGAGAGTACTTTGAAAATCTAGCAGAGACAAGGTTTGGGAGAAGGAGAAGAACAAGAATAGAACAAGACAGCCTGGAAATATTGGACTTCCCTGAATTTTGTTAAACTTGTAGGAGACAAAGCATATGCTCTACTCCATGTCATTAACATTTGGAGAATAAAATCAGTAACTTTGAGATTGAAAAATATGGGATTACAAAGCAAGAATTATATTTGTGAAACATGACAACAAGAAAATCTGGAAATATTAGACTTTTTCAGACTTTGTTAAACTTGTAGGGGCCTTGCAATATGCCTTACTTCATGTCATTAATGTTTGGAAAAATACTTAGGAGAGAGGAAGAGGAGGAATAAAGTTAACACTAAGTAAAACAATTTTTTCTTAACAGTACTATTTAAATGGTGCATAATTTTCTTTCCATGTTAAAGTTTTTGTTCAGTTATTTTAAAGTGCAATGGGGGTATTAATGTATCTGTTGAAAAGAGAGGAGTTTAAGGAATGGCTATCGGAAATTATTCAGGAGCTATTAGAGAAGATAAAAAAAATTCTTTTGAAAATGTAGCTAGGGAGTAGGATAACGTAACAAGATTTATTTAGAGGTACTGACAAATGTTAAAGTATTGCAAAATAGAGAGAATTTCATAGAACAAGAACAGGAGCAACTGCAGAATGCTAAACAGAAAATAAAGGATTACCTCGATAATATGCATGAGTTTAGAAAGATTGCTATTAAGCAACTGTCTTTTGATAATAACTCTAGAGCACAAAAACTTTTAGCACAATAACACGGGCAACAGAAAGTAGAAAGGGCTGTAGCCAAGCATAGGGAGCCTATAACAAGGAAGGTAACAAGAGGTCCTATTGAGGTATTACAAATATTTCAGAAATTCTATGAAAGTCTGTATAAAGCAAAAAATATGGAAATTATGAAAAAGTACAAATGAAAATGTTGATGGAATAATTAAATATGCCAAGGTTAGAGGTGGATGAGGCTCAGTTACTAATGGTTAGGATATGAGATAAAAATTGTGATTTATAACCAATCTATAGCAAAGTTCCCAGGAGTAGATTGTATTCCTGTGGAAGTTTGAAAGCCAGGAGGGAAAAACTGATAAAAATCTGGAAGGTTTTATTTAACAGTATTTTAAGAGGAGGAGAAATACCAACATCCTGGAAGAAAGTTTTGATAGCTGTAATACCTGCCACCATGCTGAACAGCTTCAAAACTTTTATTTAAAGCACAGTTAAAAACACAGGAATGAGCGTTTTCAGGACCAAGCCCTTCTTCAGATACAAAACTCAAACAAAACTGCAGTTTTTATATAGCTGTTCAGTTAACATTCAGTACTGCACCCTCCTTTTCTTTAGTGCATGTCTTAAAGGTATAACCCCATTTAAACCTGGGGTTTTGTATGCTGCTAGCTCAATGATCCATTTAGTTTCATTCAACTCTGTCTCATTAATCAAATCTCTTCCCCTTTTGTTGTTATTTACACATTGTATAACCATAAACTTAGACATGATTTTCATACTTAGAAATGTGCTGGAAAAGTGCATTGTGTTCATGTTTTAATCTTACAGAGCACAAAATTCTGTTTTTCAGCATGCAGTTAGTTTTTCCTACATAGAATGAGATGCAGTCCTGACAGCCAGCCAGGTAAACAACATTCTTTGTTCTACAATATGCATACAAATCAAAACAATACTGTTTTCCTGATACAGGGTGTACATAGGATTCTGCCTCCACAATGTACTCACATGCTTTACAATTTCTGCA
The DNA here is from genome assembly GCF_019279795.1 of Protopterus annectens. Lineage (NCBI taxonomy): Eukaryota > Metazoa > Chordata > Ceratodontiformes > Protopteridae > Protopterus > Protopterus annectens. Next base: position 1,210,753,561 of record NC_056747.1, on the reverse strand, counting down.
CGTTCGTGTACTTGCACGTTGTGTAAAATTGTTCCTACTTTTTCCTGTCTTTCCTTCATGACATAATAAATCCTTCAGATTTTTATTTTTTCTAAAGCCAAAAACTGTTTTTTCTCCTACTACCTTAGCTATTTTTTCATCTGTCAGCAAAACATTCCAATTATGTTGTATTATATCACATATTCCTCCTCATTAGCCTCACATTATCTATCTGTGAAGCACTAGACTGAACAGGTGTGCCATCCTGTTGTCTATGGGAGAACAAAGGCCTAGACCTATTACTTCTGTATTGTTTGCTCTTACTAATAGCATCTTTAATTCTAGTTTCATTGTATCCCCTTTGACACAGGTTACTCTCTAACTTGTCTATTTCTTGGTCAAACTGTGTATCTTGTGTACATATAAGTGAAATTCTATCAACCTGCCCTCTTATTATACTATTGAACGTATATCTTGGATGCATGCTGTCATAAGATAGCATGCTATTCTTCCAACAGTTTTTTCTGAATAAGGTTGTGTCCCATGCTCCATTCTCATCCTTCAGCAATTTTACATCCAAAAAGTCCAAAGCTCTACTGGAATACTGCGTATCTGATGAGGCCAGTAAGGAGCAATGAGAATTATCTTGTGACTCAACAATTTTGCTTTCTGGATTACCTTCGGTATAAGGGGAAATGGTAGAAAAGCATAGAGAAGTCACGGGGGCCAATCGTGGACAAGTGCATCCCTGGGTGATTCCCCCCAGTAGGAGAATTAGGGCAAAAAAGCTGCTGCATTTGGCATTGATGGATGTGGCAAAAAGGTTGCAGCATTGCTGGCCCTATTTGCGAAAAATCTTGTTTGCAACTTCCTGTTTCAGGAACCACTCATGTGGCATTAAGATTGCCCTGCTCAGCTTGTCCGCTATCTCGTTGAATTTCCCTGGAATATGCATCTCAGTGAGAAAGCGTTGAGAAGAAACTGCCCATTGCCAAAACTGTCTTGGCCTGTCGACATAAAGGGTAGGATTTGGTTCCACCTTGTTTGTTGATGTACCATACCACAGACATGTTGTCTGATGGAATTGCAATTGTCCACGAAGGAGGAGAGTTTTGGAATGCCTGCAACGCCATGATCACTGCTTTCATCTCCAGGACATTGATGTGCAGATGCTATTCGTGAAACTGCCAAGTCCCCTGGACACTATGTCCCAGATAATGCCCCCCCACACCCTATCTGGGAAGTGTCCGTGGTCACAGTCGCTACTGGTTGGGGAAGATCAAATGGTCTGCCTAATGTCACCTGTGTAGACTGGATTCACCAATGAAGATCCTTTTTGCAAGTGTTGGTTATCAAAATTTTGTGTGACATGGGCAACCCTGCATGGACCATTGAGTGAAGAGAAGTCCTTGTAGTATTCTCATGTGTAGATGGGCCAAGGGAACCAAGGTTATTGCTTCTGTCATTGAACCCAGAACCTTGTGCACACACCTGACTTGTACTTTCTTTTTCCTCAACAGGACTGATACTTGATGGCATAATATTAGGACTCTTTCTGCGGGCAGTTTTGATACCTTCATTTTTGAATTTAAATCTGCTCCTATAAAGGTAATACATTGAGAAGGCAACAAGGAAGATATTTTGAAATTGACTGTAATGCCTAACTTTGAGCAGAGATGAAGTGTAGTGTCCCTTGCCCTGTATGGAAACCACTGGAATCCTAGACGCCTCAGGTGAGCCGTGACCACTGCCATACATTTGGTGAACATCCTGGGGTCTGTGGTGAGACCAATGGGCAGGGCTCTGAACTGGTAATGACTGGCTCCCACATGGAAGCGTAAATATCTCCTGTAGTGCCTGTTCATTTTGACATGATAGTACGCATCCTGGATATCTATTGAGCACATCCAATTGTTCTTTTCCAGAAAGGGGAGTATGGACTGCAATGTTACCATCTGAAATTTCTCCTTCTTTACTGACTTGTTTAGTGTGCTGAGGTCCAATATTGGTCTCCAGTCCCCTGTCTTCTTTGGTACTAAAAAGAATCTCGAGTAAATTCTGGATGCTGATTGGTCTGCGGGGACTTTTTGGATGGCCCTTTCTTCTAGCAACCTATGGATTTCTAGGGTTGCTTGACCCCTTTGACTGGGTGGTATGTCTGGGATGGATTTTTGTGGATTGGGTGGATGAGAGAAGGGAATGATGTATCCCCTGGATATGATCGACTGTACCCATCTGTCTTTGGTGATGTCTTGCCAGGCTTCTGGGTACAGTGATAGTCTCCCCCTGACTGCCTCCAGAGGTGGACAGGTGGGCCTCCTTTCAGGAGTGCTGAAAGGGCCTACCAGAGAACGTATCTCTGTCACCCTGGTACTGTGGACCCCCTCTGCGAGGACGCCGTCTTCCATTATTATTTCTCCCTCTGCCTCGGGGGAAAATTCACATCGTGTCAGACAAAGCTCCTTGTGATTTGTGGAATCACATCTTTCTGCTCTTCTGACCTTTGGGGTAAGGTCTAGTAGGGGCAGAAAAATGCACTCCCATGGCAGATAGAGTTTTGCTGTCCTGTTAGCACCTGGTTAGAGTTTCTTTAACTTTTGGCCCAAACAAGGATGAGACATCAAAAGGGGCGTTAGTAAAGGAAACTTGAAGGGTTCAGCAAAGTTGCATCCAGGAATGTCTCCTCAGAGCAATTCCTGTGCCTGCTGCCCTACTCGATCCATCAGCCGCATATGAAATCAGGTGCATGGAGGAGTTTGCTATGGAAGTTAAGGTTGCAAGTTGAGTCATTACCATCTCTGGGACCGCCTTAGCTGTAGCACCTTGGAGGGATTCTCCTAGCTCCTTGAGGATATCCCTCTGAAGTCTCATGAAATGAGAAAGATAATTCAGCAACCTCAGAGTAAACGCTGCTTAGAAAAACATATGCTTCCCATATCTGTCCATCATTCGAGATTCTTTATTCAGTGAATAGACAGACAAAGACATTTCAGCTAATTCCTTCTTGGTGGCCACTGCCACCACCATAGCATCTACTGGAAAACCTTTTGTAAGAAACTGCTTGTCCTCAGGAGCAGTGATAAACTTATTAGGCCTCCTCGGGACAGGGTCCACTGTCTCTGGAGAGCCCCATGCCTTTCGACTGACTACCCCCAGTAGTTTGTCAAAAGGCGGAGACACCCAGCAGGTGGAGGGTCGAGAGTCGAATGCTTCTAGGTAAACAGACTCATTCTCAGAAGGGGATAGAGACTTCCATTCACCCCACTGTTTAAGGATCTCCAGGATGTCTGAAAATGAGACATCCTCAGAGGGTGAACGTGGGGACCCTTCCAAATCCTCTAAGTCTGTATCCAATGTGACAGACTCGGGGGAGTCTATATGCTTCATCTTGCACGTACGTTTCTGAGGGATCTCCCCAGGGGGATGCTCTGGGGAGGTCTCGGAAGAAGGGGGTCTCCCTTAAGGGCCTAACCTGAAGCATGGGCTGTCTGCACCTGGGCTGGAGAGGTGGAGTGGAGGTTGACACTGGCCCCTTTGGGGGAAGAGCATCTGGAGCTGAGGGTGGAGCAGGCTTAGGGGAAAGCACGCTTCTCATCACCTTGAAGGCAACTCGATCCTGTCTCGAGATAGTCTCCGGTTCCGAAGATCCCAGAGATCTCCCCCGCACCACAGATAAGGCCTCTGAGGCCGACGTTGGTGCCAAACATATCTGTGCCAAAGCGCCAAGTGGAAGAGCCAGGTCTGACAAGGGTCTGAGCTGACTCCCCCCGGAGCCAACGGGCAAGTGTCAGCTCCCAGATCCTTCAATAGAAGTCATTGGTGTGGAGGTCGGTACTGAAACATCAGATGTGTTTCTCGGAACCAATGGTTCCACCACTACAACATCCAGATGCTCTGGCTCCAAACTGGATCGAGTCATAGGAGGAATAGCTGGTACAGAAGAAACGGGCTTCGGCTCCACATCCTTTTGGGCTAAGCTGGAGAGAATTTTTGCTAGGGCCAGTGTCTTAAGTAACCTCCGTACCACATGCTCCACATCATAATCTGATAGACTCCTGGATGATTTGGAGAAGCACACTGAGGACTTGTGGCTACCAGCCACAGACTGTAGTAAAGGGGATTGAGGCACCGAGTGTACAGGCTCCAAGGATGGTGACCGATCACTTTTCTTTCTCTTGGATGGTTCTAAAGAAGCTGGTGGAACTGAAGATTTGTCTTTCTCGGATCCTACAATCTTCATATCTGAGACAACAGTAACTGAAGCAAACTGCTTTGCTGGCTCAGAAGCCGGAGCTGATGGTGATTTAGAAGTTGAAAGCTGCTGAAGGGCTTGTTCAAAGGGTCCCTTAACAAGACCTCTGTTAATAAGTTTGTTCTTGTGCTCCTGCAGAACTCTTGCACTAAAACCATGACAAATAGAACAAGAGTCCCGCAGGTGCACTACCCCTAAACAATAAACACAGCTGGCATGTCCATCTGTGATGGACATCTTCTGTGTATAGGAGTTGCATTTTTTGAAACCTGAAAGTTTTTCTTTAGACATAATGCAGGAAAAACAACAAATACAATAGTACACACAATAAGAAAAAACTTTTTTTTTAAATAGGGAAGAAGGTGTTTGAGGAGAGATTCTAACTGGAAAAGGACAAACTCCTCAACTCGAGTGATGCCTCTAACTTAAATGACGCTCTCAAACAAACAACAACAACAGGGAGAAGCCCTCTAACTAAGCGGGCTATAAGGAATGAAGCAGAATAAACAGCTCCCCTATCCTCTAACTTAAATGGAAAGGGGAAGCACCAGAAAACAACACAGGCCTAGTAGTAGTAAAAAACAAACGACGGCCAGAAAGAACAAACCCACAGTACAAGAAACAGAGTAGATAGGTATAGCAAATAAAAGTAAAAAGGGCTTTAAGTAACTTTGAATAACTTTAAATAACTTTTGGAAGAAAATTTTTGAAAAAAACAGTCTAACTAAGTAATAAATTTTACTCAGCCTGAGCCAGCAGAGAGTGATCCCGAAGCTTCAAGCGGCAAACAAGATCTGAGTATCTGCCTCTAGGCTTCATGGGATAGAGTACAACCTTGATCCAGTAAAGAGCTCTTGAGCTTTAGTATAAGGCCAAGTTGGAACCGATGTTTGGTTCCAAACCCAACCAGCAAAATGAAGGCGAGATGGGACAACATAACATTTGTTGTTATCCTGTATAAATACTAGCACGTAATGTGAATGTGTTTATTATATAGTAACATTGATACTTACATGATGTAATAAATGTTTTGCATGCAAAAGAGAGATATGCATATGAAAATGTACCAGTGCTTATATGAAGACTAAGAATAATGTGGCAGGGCAGAAAAAAATGTAAAGAAAACTGAAAGGATATGTCTCAGGATACAGAGGAAGATGTAAAAGCAGGTACTATGTGTCAGGGAGGAAGGCTGATGTGGTGGGACTGTAATTATCATTGCATGATGAATAGAGCATTTGGCAGACAGATGAACAAGACAGAAAAGAAAGGGAATAAAATGGTACCATTCCAGATTACTGAGAAGAAAAGTATGTGGATGGTGAAGACATTTTTGGTGACTCAAGTTTTTCCATGTCCAGTGAATGTAGAAGCAGTGCTCTTTTAAAGTGATCAGTCATAGCTGAAGAAGAATAGTACACTATATTAAGAGAGATTGTGGGAGGAGATTAGGAGTAGTTAACCTGATCATTTTTCATTTTTCTTCTTTTTTCTACATGTGGTTGTTGTGGAAAGTTTGGCATTGAGTGTGGTGAGAGGCACGAAGTGAAGGGGATGCATAACAATGAATTGTGAACAACTGACCCCTATCAGACTTTATTTTTTAGAGTAAGGGAATAAAGGTGACAGAAAGGTTTGTTGCAGTCATTAGGAAGGAGGTTTGCACAAACTTCAATGTAAACTTGAATACGGTGGATGTATGGCATGGCAAGTGGACTTTGGTGGGAAAAATGTATTATTTTTATTATCAGAAAGTAGTGTTATGTCAGTTGCTTATTCTGTGTGGAATGAATTGGGGTGAAAGGGAATATGAAATCCAAAGTTGCTCTCGAAAGGGTGCTTGATGGATAATTGTGAATGAGATGGTGTGATAGACTAAATAGCACTTATATGACAGTTTAGTAAAGAGTTTATGGGTTAGACTCAATTATAGATGACATCTATGGTGGTTATGACTGTGTCTTGTGTGCAAGAGATGTGATGTGTATGGTGTAAAAGATGGACTGTAGTACATTAAATATGAGGTGTTTTGTCAGTAAGTACTTGCGTAGCATGCATGTAATGATAATTGTTTATGTTGTTTACATGATTTACATGAATGTGCTGGTGAAGTGAAAATACTGTGCATCAGATTGTCAGATTAGGCTGAGGAAAATATCAGATTTATGGATCAACAAACGCATTGTGGCAGTAAAACAAAAAAGGGGTGTTGGAAGGAGAAATAAGTACTAAGGTAGATTTTGAAGTACATGTTATGTAGTTGATAGATGCTTTTGTTGATGTATAAGTGTTATGTTAGTATTTCTTAGGTTTATTTGCTTTTATTTTGCAAAGGTTTTCTTGATTTTTTTTTGTTATTATGTTAAAAATATTCTTAATTTATTGTTTTTGTTTCACTGTATGCTTGCTTGAAAAGTCATAAAAAATTAACATTTTCTATATTAGTTTACATAAGTGCCGTGGCATCCTTGATATTAGGTCCAGTAGATGAAATCTTGGCTTAGTATCTCATCTGAATGATGGCAGCTCAGAAGTGATGTTTTCCCCCTTATGCTGCACTGTAGTGTCAGTATTGGGGCATGAATTACCTTGTGTGGGGCTAGAACTCACAGCCTCCTTATTTCCTCTCATTAATTCATCATTTGTTGTGTAATGGTGGTCCCCCACTATATGTTGAGAATATCCCCACTGATTGTAATAAGTTGTGAGGTAGTTATCACATCATGCTGCACAAGGAGTACATGTTCCCCACTATGTAAAGTGCAAGAATGCTCCTTGTTCAGTGTCCCTACCTCCCCAACTGATGACTGATGTTCTCACATGATCTTAAGAATTTACAAGGCTAATGGCTCTAGAGCCTTTTTAAGCCTAGCTGTTCATGTCCCTTTAGCACTGATTATTCGGAAAAATTAGACTAGAATGGCTTTGGCATGCTGGAGAGCATCTACAAGCTGCCTCTGTCCATAAAGGACACAGGCGAAAAGCCAGTGGTGAATTTACAATGGACAAGAGAACCCCATCCATTTCCCTAATGTTAACTGAAATGCTTATTTTTCCAGGATATGCCTCCCTCCCACCCATCCATTCAGTTGTCCTGAACAACTTTCCATCTCCTCTGGTGGTAGCCAAGTTGATGTTTATCCAGAGGAAATCCTTTCTTTTCTTTTGTGCAAAACTTGAGGAGCTTTGTGGATTCGGGTCCAGTGTATCACGTTTACACGTGGCATAACCCAACGATTCCTCAGTGAACTGTATTTACAAAATGTTTGCATGCACTTTTCATGCTGTCAGGTTACCTTAGTACTGTTCACCTGGAATAGCCCAGTACTACTACATAACATATATATGGGAGTTCTTGCAGCAGAGAGGGATGGGGCACACAATGGAAGCACCTGGAAACGTGGTTCTCTTCCATGCATCCCTGTATACTAATTAAATTAACACAATCAGCAGTACTACTGAGTCACTGAAGCCACTGCTGCAGGCTGATGTCCACAGTATTATGTCATGAAGCAGGTACTAGCAGTATTCTAACCCCTCCAACTAGGAATCAGCAGTCCAGGAGTCAGTATAGGACAGAAGCAGGATGGTTTGTACTCTGCTCTTTTACACTGTACTTTGTTGTGAAAATCAGGTTAAAGCCTTTATACCATTTTTTTAAAGAGAACAAGCCATGTTAACATGTTCACAGTTGCAAACATTATATATACGTTGCATATATTATTTTATACAATTATCATCAAAAACATTACATTAATTTCTAAATTCCTGCCTTCCCTTAAACCTCATTCTTCCTCCAAAACTTTATTCTGCATGTATTGTTTCCACAATTTCAATTTTTTTTTTTGGAATTTTCTCCTACCCTCTTCTAAAGATCCCACTTCTAGTTCTTTTATATCTGTTACAATATTCAGTGCTTCAAATACAGTTGGTTTATACTTTGATTTCTATTTTCTAGTAATTACTTTTTTGGCAGCCACCAGAATTAAATTTAACAAGGCCTTACTATGTCTAGGCAATTCAGATCCTGTATCTCAACTCAAAAAATAATTTCCTTAGTTACATCCATTTGGTCACCCAATATTTCAGGCAGAGTACTCTGTACAGAATTTTTAAAGTCTGCCAACTCATTACATCCCCAAAACATATGTTCCCAGTTGCCTCTTTCTTTCCCATCACACCTCCATCATTTGCCATCTACCTGGGGAAAATTCTTTGGAGTCTGCTTGGAGTATAAAAATACCTATGGAAACAATTCCATAAAAAATCCTAAATCTTCTAGACTTTTGTTGCATACTTGAGACCCATACATATGTCATCCCATTGTTCCCCTGAAAATTGCTTATCCAGTCTTTCTTCCCAATCTTTTCTCTGATTGATTCCTATAGTTATCATGCAGTATTTCATATGCCCTACGAATTACTCCTTTTTTAAAAGCTACTTCTGCTGTAGATTCAACTAAAAAACTCAACCAGAGCAGGTCTTTTAAGATTCCCAGATCCCTTTCTCTTTGCATATATTCTGATATTAATCCCTGACAGGGAAGGCAATCTCTAGAGTGCAATCCAAATGTCTCCATGTCCTCTTCCCATTCTGTTACCTTTCTTTCTATTTGCTCTGAATATCTTGGTTCCTTTGCCCTTTTTCTTCAGTAAACCTCTGTCTTTTCTTGCTCTCTATACCCCTAATTGCAGTCATTCCTATCGGTAGACTCCTTTTCAATTCTTCTGTTGGCGTAGTTCTTAGAATACTTTATGATATATATTTTTAATTTCTTCAAATGTTGGGGGTTTCTAATACCATGATGGGAATGGACCCCATTCCTCAGTTAAAGTATGATTAAAGTTCATGAAATTAGTATTGTTTCAATCCTTGATGTTAGCCAAATGTGCTCTTTGCAGCACCCACAATGTGCCCAGTAGTGACTCCTTCTGCAATTTGTATGGAGTTACATGTATCGGTAACATATCTAAGTACGATTAGTAGATTATTTTTTATAAGACCATTTGCTCCTACTACTAGTGGAACTGTCTGGGTATCTTTCTTCAACATTGCTCTAGTTTCTGCCTGCATATCCTGATATTTATGAATTTGTGTCTCTCTGTACGCAAGGCACTGCAGTCACTGGATGTTTCAATTTCAATAATCAATGCTACTTTTGTCGTCTTTTCATGGACTACTATATCTGGTTTTCTTGCATCTATCTTTTGCACTGTTGGTAATGGGTGATCGCATGTGATGTAGACTTCATCATTTTCTATGATGTTTTGTGCCATTAGTATGTCACAGTCAGTAACAAGGTGTGCAACTGTTTCCATTTCTCTTTTACAAAACCTACATTTGTCTGTTTCTCACATGTTCAATGGACTTTGTAAACCAACTGTACATAGTCCACTGTCTTGGGCCACCAATATTAACCTTTCATCTTTTGGTTTGAATTCACTTCTCCTTAACCATTCCTGCATTTGATCCTGATCAACATGAGGTTGTTCCAATATTTTCTGTACTTGCAACTATATTTATGCATTTTCCACATTACTTGCCTTCTTATCTGATCAATCAGCTTATATTCTTTCTTTTGTGTTTTGATTCATTCAGTAGTTGCCTGATTTTTTATCTATTTCTGGTTTGATTTCCATTCCCGCTTGATGCCGACATGCTTCTGCTAGACTAAAAGAAGTTGTCTTAGATTTATTCTCCTCATGTTTCAAAACTTTCACTATATTTGGGTCTTATGAGGTCAATGGATATGTGTGCAGTCCCATCATTGCAGATCTATACATGTAATCAATTTAAAGGAGGCCCATACCGCCTTCGGAACGGGGAATATATAATCTTGGTATGCACTGATTTCTATAAATCATTTGATGAGCATGAAGCATCCTTCTTGTTTTCCTGTCTAATCTGTCCAACACGTTTTGGGGCCAGTCAAATCACTCTAAAACTGTAAGTTAGTACAGGAAGAGCAAACTGGTTTATAGCTTGAACTTTTTCCTAGATGTGAATGCTGTGTTCAGGATTAATTTAAATCTTCTAAAGTATTCCTTACTGAGTTTTATACGCATTTGTTCTTGTTTTATTGCTGATCCTTCATCAGTTCCCAAATATTTATACATTCCGTCTTGCTCAGGTTCTTTTTTATCACATTCTTGTCCCAAACTGATGTTTTCTTGGTGCTGCAGGTTTTCTGCTTTAAAGGTTGCTTTTGCACATTTATCAAGACCAAATGACATTCTTATATCATCTGAAAAAGTTTTGACTACTTGCAGTTGTGCTTTCAGTTCCTCATCTGATGAGCTAAATCATCGTCAAAGAGAAGGTGAGAAGTCTTTATGATTTTTTGCTTCCTGGGAGCCAAATTATAGCCATGAACTAATCTGTTAAGCAGACAGCTTAATGGGTTAAGGGCAAGGCAAAAGAGCGGTGGTGACAGAGAGTCACCCTGGAATTTTTCCCTTTGGATTTTTATCCCTAGAATAATAATTTCTCCTTTGTCATGCCTTAACTGCAAAGTGGTTTGCCACTGTTTCATGGTTGCTGTGATGTAGTTTAAAAGTGTAGTGTGTATGTTATACATTTTTAAGCACTGTTTTATCCATGAATGTGGAATACTGTCAAATGCTTTTTTGTAGTCTATCCATGCCATACTTAGATTTTTCCCCTTTTTCCAGTACTTCACTGTGACTTTTTTAACAACAAATGATTCTTTGTTTCATATAACTTTCTTTTATTACTTTTTTGTTCTATTGCCATAATTGAGTTTTCTTTTAAATGTTTTTAAACTCTGTCGGCATCAATTCCAGTGTATAGTGTATATGTCATCGAAAGGCAAGTTATTGGTCTATAGTTTTTAGGGTAGCTTGCAGGTTTACTCTCAGGTAGGAGTATTGTTTTTCCTGTTGTTAGCCAGGCTGGTGTCTGTTCGGAGTGCGCATATAAATAGTTCTTACTCATGGCTAAATCTACGTGCAAATATGTTAATAATTTTAGCCAGAAGTTAGGTACTGCATCTGGGCCTGGGATTCTCCAGTTAGAGGCTTTTCTTAACTTTGTTTCAATCTCTCTGGCCATTACTTTATCACATTTCTTATCCTGTACATTTGAACTTCTTATTCTTTCTTTTACTTCTATCCATTTAGCATCTTTGTTATCTTCCACAGGAGCTTCATAAATATTTCTCCAACATGTATCTATTTCTTCATTTTTTGGTGGTGTTTCAATTCCTTTTACCTTGTTTCCCAGTTCTCTATAAAACTTTTTGGGCCATCAATAAATTGCTTATTTTGTACTTTTCCTTTATATATGTATATGTATATGTATATATATATATATATATATATATCAGTGTGTCTTTTGTAAGTTTTTCTGCCCGTGCTGATATTTTAATTTATTGTTTGCAATAGTGCATGATAAATCTTAATCCATGGTTTTATCACGTCTATCTGCCTGAGTATTTTTATTGATCTGTTCCTTCTTCTGTACCCGTCTAACAGCGACACTTCTTGTCTTAATTGCTTTTTAGTTTTCTCTATTCGATACTTCCATGATGGCATTTGATTTCTCCCTGTCCTTTACATTACTACCCTGTGTTCTTGTGGTAGGACTTTATCTGTTATTAATTTGGCTACACAGTAATGTGTCCTGTTTACTTCTGTTATGTCATATGAATCTTTTTGGATAGTCTTAATTACTGTGTTCATTTGTTTTATAAAACTTCTAACGTTTTTGGTTTTATTGACCTTTTGTAGTCTATTTCTTTCATTGATCTTAATATGTCTGTACATCTCTGTTAAATCAAGCAACTTTTCTCTTAGATCATTTTATTCTAAACTGAGGGCACATTCTTTGTCGCCATTTCCTGAGGTCATTCTATAGAAAGTTCCAGAGCTTCTTTCTGTAGCACATTTTCTGCAATTTCACCCTCTGTCATCCAGTGCTCTTGTATATGGGAACTCACTGGCCTATTACTCCATGACATTGACTCTGTCAGAGTTGCCACACTTTCCTGTTCTTTCCCTTACCGGTTTCCTATGGGAGGCTCCAAAGTATCTTCATATGTCAGCTGATTAGATGCTTCCTGCTCCACTTGTTTCTCCTTAATTTGGGTGCCCATGGCTCTATCCTGTTGTGGTGTTATAGGAGTTAAATTTTCTACACTAAATCCTTCACTTTGCAGATAATCCACAACCTCAGTTTTCTATTTCTTTAACTTCTCCATTACTAATCCTCTTGTCTACTTTTCCTCTTTGTTTTCTTATTTTTTTTGTATTGTAAAATTTTCCATATCTGGATGTCATTATCTGGACTTCTCTTCAATTATCTCTGGTGCCACTGTTTTGTATTGATTAGTTTTGCTTTCTCCCTTGCATAAATATTGCACCATATTAAATCTCTTTTTCTTTCCCATGTCCACATTTCTTCAGATGTCTCCTGTTCCTTGTTTCTCCTTACTTTGGGGACTAGCTGTTCCAACATGCTGTGATATGACCTGTGTTAGACTTTCTACACTGAATCCTTCACTTTGCAAATATCAATAACTTCAGCTTCTATTTTTTAACTTCTGCTTGACTGATCTTTTATTCTGTCTTCCCTGTTTGTGATCTTATTTTTTTTGCTGTGAAATTTTCCATATCTGGATGCTTTGCCTACATTTGAATATCTTTTGTGTTATTTAATTTGGCTTTCTCCTTTGCATACATGTTGCACTGTATCAGATCTCTTTCTTTCCCATGTCCATATTTCTTTTTATACCCTTCAAATGTCTCTAAATTTTGTTCTTTAAATTTTCGCACTTCCTCAGTCACTTCTTTTCCCAAATGGCACAAGGTTTGTTGCTCTGTATAGTGTTTTTCATGGTCTGTTGTATTAATGAACACAATTTTTTATTTGAAGTTTCTGACAGTTTTTCTAGTGGAAGTATTTTTCTTTTCTCTAATTTTGCTCTTACTCTTTTTGTATATCTTTTGTCTGGAAATTCTGGGCTTTTTGTATAGTAGTAACAATACATAATTTCTTTCTTATCCTCAATAGTCCACTCTATCATCTTTATGGCTCATTTTTGGCCTATCAGTTTTTGTGATTTTTCTGGATTGCTACTTCCTTCTACAACAGGGAGGCCATCCTCCCCACTGGGTTGTTGTTATTGTCCTTAAGAATCTGCATCTAAAATCTCACTCTCTCGTTATTTCTTGAACTTCCCTCCTGCATCATCATCATCCCTTTCTACTTTGAATTACACCTTTCTGCTTGGGTTATGTATCTGAACCTTAAATGCATAGCTCTAAATTGTCCCTTCCACTCAGATAATTCTAAACCACCTTGTTCTATTGGAAGGGTCAACGTATTCGACTTGACCTTGCCCTCTTTCGCTCCTAGATAAAATCATTCAGCTCTTCATTAATTACTATCCACAACTTCTCTGCTTGATAAAATATGTCTAACCTGTATATAGAACTAAAGAGACTAAAAACATTTACACTTCTTGTGTTTTACTGTCCATATCTGTAAACACGAGCTTTCAGTTTCTCTTCTTTTATGATGTTTTTAGTCTCTTCCCACATATCCTAAGCTGCCATAACAGAATCCCTTTTAACCCATACTGCTAAATACTTCTTTTTATCATGTCCCTGTAAATATGGGCATTGCTGAACCAATTTATGTGTGGGTACATAGTTTACAGCTATAGCTTTTGTTTTGTATTCATTAATCTTTTATCCTGAAAAAAATGAAACTCTTGTCAGAATGTTCCTGAGCACTGAGATATGCTCTTCTGCTTTATCAGGTACAAATTAATATTGTTTGTAAATAAGGACAACTTTTCCTGATTACCATACCAATTACATCCTTGAATTTCTGAGTTCCTTATTTTCTTTGCCAATAGCTCTAAATGTAACGCAAATTACAAAGGGGAAAGAAGACACCACTGTCTGCTTCTATTGTTCAGGCACAACTTATCAGACAGAAACCCTCCCACTTTAATTTTTGCCTTCAATCCCTCATATTTTCCTTGTTAACCTTATTATTCTATCAGGGAATGTAAATACTTCCATTGCTCTATTCATAAAATCTCAGCTTACTCTGTCAGATGCTTTCTCTTCATCAAGACCTACCAACAACATCTGTATTTAATTACACTCTGCTTCCCTGTGGATCATCGTTGTTCTTTTAATATTGTCAAATGTTTGCCTCCCCTCAATAAAACCACATTGATCCATGTCTATCAATTTTAGCAACACCTTTGCCACTCCTTTAGATGTTTTACACATAAACACTATAACCATGGTTTAAAATTGAAATGGGCATATAGATCTGTTGGGTCTTTACTGTCTTTAGGTACTACAGCCACCACAGCTTTTTCCAGGATGCTGGTATTTCCCCTCTGTTTAAAATACTCTTAAGCAAAACCTTCCAAATCTTTCTCACTTTCTTCCCTCCTAGCTCCAAACTTCCATAGAAATGCCATCTATTCCTGGAGACTTTCCTGCAGATTAATTATGTCACCTCCTAGCTGAACTGTTAATTGCTGTGCCTCATCTATCTCTAACCTTGGCATACTTAAGTCATCCATAAATTTTCCATTTGTAATTTTTATTGATTTCCACTTCTCTGTGCTTTATACAAATTTTCATAACATTTCCGAAATATGTCTAATACCATTTCTTGTTATAGGCTACCTAAGTTTGACAACAACCTTTTCTTTTTTCTGTTGCCTAAGTTGTTGTGCTAAGAGTTTTTGTGCTCTGGAGGTGTTATCAAAAAACAGTTGCTTGGGGGCATGGCCAAGATGCCAGTCTGATAGCAGCAGAAATCCATAGCTCTTAGATTTTAATATCCTGACAGGAAATATACTTTCATTTTTAGAAAAATCTAACTAAAAGTATACTAAAAGATAGATTAACATAGACTCTATTATTTTCTAAAAATTAATACATAGTCAAGAGAATGTTTTAATTATTCCTGTCCAGAAGTTTTCTACTGGAGATCTCAACATGTGCAACTCGAAGAACCCACACCAGGAGTGTGCAGTGAAGAAAGAACTACATCTTATAATAACAAACATCCAAGAACTGTCACTAAAAAATGGACAAATTTGAAAACAAAATGGATATTATCAAACAAGAATGCAGTAAGCAACTGGAACTTCTAAATGGAATAGTAAAAAAATAATCTGAACAGATTCTTGACTTAGATGAACCAGTAGCTGACCTGGATACTAAAGTGACAGAAAGTGAACATCACAATGAATTTCATTTGAAACAAAATACCAGGCTGATTGAGAAACTGGAAGATGTTGAAAGTAGATCAAGGAGGAATAACATAAGAATATATGGAATTCCTGAGAAAGAAGAAGGTGCTATGATTCAATTCCTCAATAAATGGTTTTCATCAGCACTAAGCATGCCTAAATCCCTCTTTTTTGGAATTGAGAGGGCTCATCAGTCCCTGGCAAATCCAGCTTCGTCTCTGAGTTCATCTAACCCCAGGTCTATATTAGTTAGATTTCTTTCCACACAAGACAAGGACTTAGTGCTGAAATCAGCTTGGACTAATTCCCCTATCAAGATGGGTCAAAAAGTTATTCATTTTGACAATGACTACATGTCTACAGTCATATCTAGAAGAAAGGAGTGTGTTCCTCTAATTAAGTCCTTGAAAAAAGCCAATATTAAAGCTCAAATTCTTTTTCCTGCAAGAATAAAAATCACCTTGCCAGGAGGAGTGAAGATCTTTGATTCCTACAAGAAGCAGTAGAATTTATTCAAAAGAAGAAAATACTATCGAACATAGAAAAATGGAATGGGCATCTCAGAGTTTGAAGAGACAGGCAACAAAAAATGGATGGTCTGTGAAGAAAGGAGCAAACAAAACTAAGAAACTAAACGACAAATAAATAAATTCCTTCTAATTTTAAATGCTTTGTTTTATGAATCATAGTGTATTTGACTTTGGAAAATCTTTATACTGTAAGGTAATGTGAATCATCTTTATTAACTTTCTATTTTCCTTTCTATATCTACCTCTTCTAATTACATATAGTACTAACTATTTAAGTAACATTCTCTCTCTTTCTCTCTCTCTCTCTCTCTTCTTTCTTCTTATTCCTTTTTGTTACTAATGTTCCTTTTTTCTCTTTTCCCACTGTAAGTACTTTACATACTTTTCCCTTTTAAATAACTACAAATGATATATGTCTTCTAATTCTTCAGTAATAGTATAATTTGACTTATTACCAAAGTGCATTTTTTTCTAGTGGGTAAGTGGTGAGGTAAAAATATGTTTCTGGTTATTGTTTCTAAATAGATGTTTTAGACTCTTTGTTTAGACACATATAAATACAGTACATTAATGGTGTTTAATATAAGTTTATATATATATATATATATATATATATATATATATATATACATACTAGGTTCTTTTTATGTTTGGTTAATTGGTTGGTAAATGATTGAAATGTTATAAAATTATTTCTGATTTGAGGCAGCTGTTGCTTCTAAATAGCTGTTTTTATATGAAAGGGTTAATTTTTTTCATGATGTTGATGTTTTATGAGGAAACTGGTGGCCTATGTGACTGTACTCATTGTGGAGATTCATGACATGTACTGACAAGGCAACCTGAGTGGGGTTTTTTTGCTTTCTGTAAACTCTAAAAGCTTCAAGATTTGATTTCCTGCCAAAAATGTTTTTTTCCTCACTAGACAACCTCTGCTGTGCTTGAGCCTATTTACATACTTTTTAACAAGTTTATAAAACTGCCGCTTGATTCAACAACAGTGATGACATCACTTGACCCTTTGAACTTGTTAAATGGCTGTATTTAGAATTCTTTTTTCTTGAAATTCTGTTATCCTTCACTTAGATACTTTAAATGGTAAATAATTAGTTCTGATAAAAGTGTTTAACTTCTCTGAAAATACATATGTTCGTTTATAGATGCATACATTTTGCAGATTCATTGACACTTTTAGTAACTAAATGCCATCAAATGAATTAGGAGCTGCTTTTGAAAACTCATTGTGCATATTAACATTGGACTTATGTTATATAACTAAATCTTTAGTAACTAAACAGAGGGTTGTGGGGCTTTTTTTGTAATAAGTGTTATATTTATATTCAACAGATCCTTACATGAAAAATGTTAGATGACTGACAAAATGGTTAAAACATCTGATGTTTCTTGAAATGTTTTGAAAATATTGACTATCTTCTTAACCTTCAACTTCTTATGTTTATGCATACATTGATCTGATGTATTTTTGACATATATACTCATCAGAGGTGCTATTATTATATGTGACATATTCATATAGCTTCAGTTATATTGGACACACTCATTTTAATGTATATTTTATGGACTCAGATTTCTTTAGTTGCTTTCATAATGTTTTTCTTTTTTTGTTTTTATGCTGTAGTCTAAGCAGAGATGGATAATTTGTGTATTTTGGTGTTAAAGAAGTGTGGATGGGTGGTTTAGTTAAGTTTTTAACTAAACCAGAAACGTTATGTTTCATGTATGTGTTTGTAAATAGTTTGGGATTTTTTAAACTAGTGCTTAATACACGTTATATAGTCATGATAAGTAAGTTTTCAGTAGATTTCAAGTCAACATGGAGGAAAGGTCTTTCAGTAAGTAACAACATACACATTATAGTCAATGGCTTATGAATGTTAATCATTAAATATTAATGGTTTGAACAGTAATGTCAAAAGAGATGGTTTGCTTAAATATATCAAAATGCATAAAGCCCAGATCATCTTTTTACAGGAAAACCATCTATTAAAAAAAAGATCTACAAAAGTACTCCTCTAATGGCTATACCATTCTGGCTGATTCATGTTTTAAGACTAAGAGAAGGGGCGCTCTTATTCTATGGAAAAATACTTATACTATGCCAAGAATTATAGATACAATTTCAGATAAAGATGGGATGCTAAGCATGGTTATTTTGGAAATCAATAGGAAGTATTATACTTTGGTTAATACATACTGGATACCAGGACTAAGTACTAAATATGTTGACAAACATCTGGACCTGATTACTTTAAAAGCAAAAGGGGAAATTATAGCAACAGGTGATTTTTAACTGCCTGTTATCAGGCAATGATACTTCTAAAAATGGTAAAATAAAACTAACATCTCAAGCCAAGAAGTTAAATGACTTTACAAACCAGATAGACCTTAAAGATATACATGGTCTAAGAGAACATTATTCCTTATTCTATACTCACTATTCGTATTGGTTTGGTACATAAACAAACATTGATAAGGTCGTTGTATCAAATAATATATACTCAAAAAATAAGTGAGGTATCTATAATGACTTGTCCACTTTCAGACCATAATGCTATAAACTTTACATTAACTACTCATACAGATGATTTAAGATTTCTACAGAGAATTCCTGCTTACATAACTAAGTTAAAAGACTTTAGGGAATTGATAATGAAAGAAATAGGCATGTTTATGGAAACAAATGATAATACTGCGGTGGTGGTGCTGCGGTAGCGTTGTCGCCTCACAGTTAGATGTTGCCCGTTCGATTCTCAGTTAGAGTGTCTTCTGTGTGGTGACATGCGTGAGTGGGTGTTCCTTCGTTGAAGGTTGTGCATTAGGCCTGGCAAGCCAGCACGTAAAACTCTACTGCCAATCATTAGCGGACCGGAGTTCCGCTGTGGCAACCCCTAACCGGGAAAAGCCAAAAGACACAAACAAACAAACATGGAAACAAATGATAATGGTGAAGTGATGGATACTATACTATGGGACACCTTTAAAGTTTATATATATGGTATAATAAAATCTTGGTACCTTAAAAAAAGGAGACAGTGGGACAAAGAACTTTTAGACTTACAAAAAAGATAGACAAGATAAAAATGGATGCAAAAACAAATAACTTGGCACATACATTTACTAAGTTAAATCAAAACTACTTAGAAGTTCTGAATCATAAGGTAGCTATAAACCTGGAAAATTTGAAATTACAATATTATGCTGTAAATCCTAAATATCTACATAAAATAGCAGTAAGATCCAAAAAAATAAATAATCAAAATCTTATTAATGAGATTAAATATAAAAGTGATGGTTCAGTGAAGAGTACCTCTAACTTAAAAGGGATATTAGAAGTGTTCAAAAACTACTATAAAGATATAAATAATAACACACTACTTTTGGAGACAGATAATGTAATAAATACTTTTATTCAAGAAAATATAACTAAGGTGTCAATGCAACAAAGTAACATATTAAATAAACAACACTAACAGAGACTTACAGAGAAGTGAAAGAGCAAATAAAAAATGTAAAAGATAATAAAGCTCCAGGACTGGATGGAATAATTCCTGAACTATGTAATATTTTTCCTGAATATATAATAAAGAAAATTATTTTTATTTTATTTATTTATTTTACATTTGTTGACTGGGATAGTCTGGCTGGATACATGTCCATTTTCAGCGGAGGCCCAAGGAGAAAAGCTCCAGACAAACAAACACAATAGTCATATACTCGAATAATGTTACACACAGTTACAGTCACTTTTCAAGCAAGCAAAATATACAATCGCTCATAATTATGCAAGTATATAGATTAACAGTTTTGACACAGGCTGAGTATTACACTCAGTAATAGGTAAGGAGCTAATCAGGATTGGAACAAGAACAAAGCCAGTGTGTCTTAAGATATAGTTTGAGACTTTTTTGAATTGAATTAGAGAGGGTTCTAGAGTATGATCTGCAGGAAGGGAGTTCCAGGTTTTGCCAACAGAGTTGGAAACATAGATTTGCCAGCTGAGTTGAGGGTTTTAACTGCTTGAACTAGCAGTCTATTGGATGAACAAAGTGGCCTGAGGTTACAGTAGGGGCTGATAATATTTTTAAGTGCAGGTATATTTTCAGGTTGATTGAGTACTTTATAGGCAACTATGAGTTGATTATACTGTAGGAGATTAGGCAATTCTAGCCAGCTTAGAAGATTTAGGTTATGGCAGTGGTCTGTCCTATATGCTGTGCCAGTGACAAATCTAGCAATATGGTTATAACAGCTAGAGAGTTTGCTAAGATCAGATTTGTTCAAGTTGGTGTATAAAGGGGAAGCATAGAGAAGGGGAGAGAGTAGATGGGAATTGGCAATAGCAGTCTGGCAAATGGAGTAAGGAATGGTTAATCCTATATAGTGAGCCAAGTTTTTATTAATGGTTTTAATAGTGTGATTGATGTGCATATCAAATTTAAGGTTATTGTCTACTATTACACCTACATGTTTAGTAAGGGCATCTGGGGAAATAATAGTGCCATTGCTGGATTTTATGATGAAGAATAGTGAGGATGACCTATGAGTGGGGGGGGGGGGGAGTAACAGTTTTGTTGTATTAGGGTTTAGGATCAGGCATTGATTGGAGAGCCAATTTTCTACTGTGTTGAAAGTATCCTGAGTTAATGTCATTAGATTAGTTGGTGAGTTAGTTGAACAATTCAAAGTGGAGTCATCCGCATATTGAATACAGGTTGCATTTGGGATGACAGTGTGGAGGTCATTAATAAAGATAGAGAAAAGAAGGGGTCCTAGTATAGATCCCAGGAGGACGCCTAGGGTGATGGGTAGAAGGGTTGATAGTTTATCTTGCCATAGGATGGCCTGTTGTCTACCACAGAGGTAGGATTGAAATAATTGGGGAGCATGGTTATCTAAGGAGGTGACCGTCAGAGTATGGATCAGCAGTTGGTGGTTAATCATATCAAAGGCCTTAGACAGATCAAAAAAGAGGGCTGAGGATAGTTTATTATTTCGGTTATGGTTTATGACATTAGAGAAAGAGAGGACTGAAGTGGTACTGTGGTAT
This sequence comes from Protopterus annectens, assembly GCF_019279795.1. Classification (NCBI taxonomy): domain Eukaryota; kingdom Metazoa; phylum Chordata; order Ceratodontiformes; family Protopteridae; genus Protopterus; species Protopterus annectens. The sequence continues at coordinate 1,210,732,487 of NC_056747.1, read as the reverse complement.
GGCCTAAAGCCATGCTGAGGGCTAGCCAACAGAGTGTTCTGGATAATATAGGGCAGGAGTTGTTTATGTGTACACTTCTCCATAATTTTAGCCAGTGGTGACAGAATTGCTATGGGTCTAAAGTTTGACAGTTCAATAGAGCTACCACTGTTATGGAGTGGTATAACATATGATACTTTCTAGATGTTTGGGATGGTAGCTTTAGATATGGATCTATTGATTAAGATGGTGATGGGGTATGATATGGCATCTGCAGCTTTTTCTAATACTCTGCAGGGAGGCAATCAGCTGATAGGGTGATTGGTTTTAGTTTCTTAATTAGGGCACAGGTAAGAGGTGTGGGTATTGGTTGAAAGCTAAAGGAGAGTTGGATGCTGGATATGGCAGCTGTAGAGTTAGATGGCTAGCTAGGGACTAGATAGTCTCTGTGAAGAAACTACTAAAGGTATTTGCAACATCCTCTGGGGATTTTTGGTTAGTGGCTGAAGGGGTTGGAGTGGTGGTTTGTCCTGGGTGAAGAAGTTTGTTTACACCTGCCCAGAACTTTTGAGGTTTGTTGATGAGTGCCTTTACTATGGTTAAGCAAAAATGTATAACACCCCCATTGTGGAAATATTCAATTATCTCCCCCATTTTAAAGCAAGGTAAGGATCCCAAATCTTGTCATTCATATAGGCCAATTTCGTTACTAAACACTGATTATAAAATTTTCATGACAATATTAGCTAATAGGATAAAGAAAATATTACCTAATCTAATAAATAATGATCAGATAGGGTTCATTCTTCATAGAAAAGTGCAAGATAACATTATTAAATTACTATCATTAATAGACATAGCATGCAAATACAAAAAACAACTAACTATTATCAGTCTGGACATAGAAAAGGCTTTTGATTCTATTAGTTGGCTTTATCTACAAAGAATTCTGATTGATTTTGATTTCTCCTCAGATTTTGTCAACTTATTAATGAAAATTTATAGTGGGGCACAAGCTTATGTGAAAATTGGATCATGTCTATCCTCACCACTAGAAATTCTCAAGGGAACTAGACAAGGTTGTCTTTTGTCACCATTATTGTTTGCTCTTTCAATGGAACCTTTTGCTACATATATCAGAAACAAGCAAAATATAAAAGGCTTTCAAGTTAATTGTCCTAAGATACAATTTTGCTGATGATATGTTGTTAACGTTGGGTGATATTGATGTTTTTTTGCATGATGTTATAAATACCTTAAGCAAGTTTGAAAGAATTTCAGGGCTTACATTTAATCATAATAAATCTAAAACATTACTGATTAACAAAAAGATCAGCAAAAACCTAAGAGAGAATAGCCTGTTTAATTGGGAGAATGGTGTATTAGAATATTTGGGTGTCAGTATAAAGAGTACATGGAAAGAGTCTGTTAAACTAAACTACAATAATTTAATAACCATCATTAGTGAACTAATCAAAAAATGGAATAAAATGTTCCTCACAATGGAGGACAGGCTCTCTTTAATTAAAATGATAATTTTACCTAACGTTTTGTTTTATATACAGTCACTGATACTACCCTCGCCCAAAAACCTATTTAAAAAATTAGATTCCATGCTACTTAAATTTTTATCATTCCCCTTAAAACCTAAGATTGCATATAAATGGCACATTAGAGCTTGGAACTGAAATGGGATAGCATTCCCTAGCTTAGATCTTTATTCCACATCAGTTATAATTAATGTAATATTACATTGAATCTCACTTACCTATATATCTGGCTGGAAAATAATACGTGAGATTCATATAACTGATGTCAGAACTGTAGAAAATCAATTTAAGGAACAATACAGAATCAGTAGACTTCATTGGCTTTTACATGAATTTTGTTTATTTAATAAGAAGTTTGATCATTTTTCTTATGGCGTTAATCAAATATTTAATAACTTTAAAAATATAATTGATTGTAATTACTGCATTAAACAATTCCTATTTCTTATATTCCTATAGCATACTCCTCTGATTGCCTAGATTCTTTCAACATCAATGCGATGCAAAAATTAAATGAAAATAACTTGATATTCTGGCATCAGTTTATTGAAAAATAAGAGTATTAAACCACTAAACTCTCTTCTGTGTAGTTTTGATAATAGTTAAGACAGTTGGTTGTTTATACACTCATTACGGCAGTTTATAGAAAACAAAATGAGAGTATCAATCAACCTAGAGACTGAATCTATACCTAGTTTGATCCAGGTTTTTATTAGGTGTCTTGAAAAGACAAGAGGATCAAAAATTAAGTATCACACCTATCTGTAAGATACTAAGAGAAGACACTCTAAAGTTTGACTCATATTTTTGGAATTACTATGTAAAGATGAATGGAGAACAAATATTTAAAAACTGTTATTGAAATATACGTATGGTACCACTTCTTCATTATATTGGAGATTGTATACATGGAAATTTATGAATAGGAAATTCTATAATCCACATAAAATAAATCTTATACTCAAAAACAGTAAAAGTAAATGTTGGAAATGTGATGAATTACTAGAGGCCAACTGGGTTCATATGTTCATTGAATGTAGAAATGTTGTTCAATACTGGAAGGACTTCAGATATTTTGTAAAGGCTTTATGGTCTGATAACTGTCCTATTTCTAACTCACTAATCCTATTCAGTGTTCCTATACCTAATGTAATACCTAAATCTCAGATTCAGTTACTTTGGTCAATTCTTACGTTTGCCAGAAAAGTTATTACTTTGAACTGGAAAAGTAAACAAGATTTGATGTTTACAGAATTTATTAATTAAGCAAAAGTTGTTTGTAAAAAAAGAATTGCAAACCATTTGTTATAGAACTCGTAACATTACTCATAAAAAATAGCATGGCAAAAATTGAAAAACCTTTTGAACAAATACTGATAACTTCTCATGGATAAAATGATTATTTATCATGGATGAATGTAAATATTGTAAATAGTTTTGTTATTATTTTATTGTATTCATTATATGTACATTTGTGTATGTTTATAATGAAAACCAAATAAAAATATTTTTGGAAAAAAAAACAGTTGCTTAACATCAGTCTTTGCAAACATGTATATATTATCCAATTACTCCCTTCTTTTCTCTTTATTACTTGTTAATTGTATCTCCTTGTTCTGAGAGAGAGATTTCCCTTATTGTGCAATACTTTAACGTTTGTCATACCCTATAAATTATTTCTTAACCATATCTCTTTTTCATTTTTATCCTATTTTGAGACTCCACTTTCATTTCATCCCACTCACTAGCTATCATTTCTAAAGAAATTTCTATCTGTCCTAATATCTCTGAAATAATTTCCACTATGCATTCCTTAAATTCCTCTCTTTTTAAGAGATCGAGCCAGTGTCTCATTTTTACTTCATTACCCTGCAACTTATCTTAGCTGTTATTGGTGCATGATCTGAAATAGTTATTAGATTTATGTTAAAGCTTTCAGTTAAGTCACATGTTCCTTTGAAATATAGTTTCTGTCTAGTCTAGTCCAGATGTCCTTCTATTCATCTGTTGCAATATTCATAACATGAGGGGAGTTCCTTGCCATAGGTGACCCAGCATTGACCAGTATGCAAAAGACTTTACTACTGTAGGGTGTGTGATACATCACACATAGGCTGTGATGAGACATCAGCCATAAAAGTGATGTACAGCACACCATCCTCAGAACTTCTCTGCTGCCAGATTCCAATGTACAGTCTGACTTCAAGTCATTAAGGGATTCTTCAAATTTCAGATAAGTGCCCCGCTGGGGAATGTTTTGACTTTTGCTACTGCCTTTGTTTAGGGTTCATGTCATCCAAGAGGGACAAGTGCCAATGTGGATGACAAATTCATCACAAGGATAGCAACCTCCAGTGCCTGTTCTCCCTAGACCCAAACCATGACCACAAGAACTGCTCTGTTTGTCAGGCATTTGTCCCAAAGACTTTAATGAGTAGATTATCTTTTTTAGCCATCTACAGTGAGAATCAATGCTTAATGCAACTAGCAAAATGTGCTATAGCAGGATCCTCAGGGCCCAAAGCTGAGTCAATTTGGAAGCAGTAGGCCAAAAAGCAAAGACCTGAACCTTCTGCTGCGCCTCTGGATGCTGACATCTCCCTTGAGGTGGAGGACAGCCAAGAGACATGCCTGGTTTCAGCTCAGGTCTGGAGGCTGAGCCTGACATCCAGGCCAACTTGGATCCAAGCATTAGCACTTCTGCAGCTGCAGAGACTGAGCAGGCATCTATTTTGGATGTCCAAGGGAAACCATGGCTCATGATTATGGAAGGCCCTAAGGGGAACCCACAGATCCTTGTTAGGGAAGGGGTAGATTCTGACCTGATCAAATGTATGCCTATGTCAGGCCCTTCTACCCTACATAAAGCAGACCTGCATGGAAAAAAGAAAAAAAAACAAGCATTTGTATCCACCAAAACAACCTGTTAGCACCTAGAAGCAATTCACTCAGAGACTTTTCAATGCCCTTATGTGGCTCCTCCAGGTTTTACAACACCCCCCCAGTACTGTCTCTCCACTTAAAAGAACTGGGGAAGAGAATACATCTGAGGAAGAGGCATCTTCAGTGGATGAATCACTGTCTTACTCTTCTCAGATCCCTCCTCCTTGGATTATGCCTCCCCAGAAGAGGAATAAAATGGTACAGGCTCACCAATGGAAGTTCTGCCCTTTGGAGAGAACCAAGCTAATATAAGAGACCACTTCAAATGGGATAGCACCCAAGTTTCTGAAGTACAAAAAATATACTATGAATTATTTCAGGTGGAATTACCTAGCAAATCAGCTATGCCTCCTGTCTTGCATGCCTTTCTCAATGCTTTTACCTGTGCTTCACAGGCACTAGATTCCCGACCACCTACCCCCCAAAAAACAGACCACTTCTATAAGGTCCCAGAGGTCTGCAAGTTTCTCCTCAGATGTCCTTCTGCAGACCCTTCTGACAAGCCATCAAAATTGCTGCACTCCTCTACCCTCTCACCATCTGATAAGGATAGCAGGATCCTGGGTAGACTAGGCAAAAAGTATACATTTCTGTCACTCAAGCATTCAGGGCCATAAATTACCAAACAAATATGACCAAGTTCACTTTAGAACTTATGTGCCAACTTTCACAGGTAATTTCAGTTTTACCTGACTCAGAAAATAAAACCGTGGTTACTTTGCTTGGTGCTTCTTCCCAAGTAGCACATCACTCCATAGAGTGCAGCTGTGATGCTGCAGAGGCTTCTGCCAAAGCAGCTGCCTCTGAATCAGTGATAAGAAGATTTTCTTGGCTAAGACTTCAGACCTTACATGAGGGCATGGATGCTTCTCTAGACAATTCTGCCTTGTCTGGACCAGCAGCTGATAACCTGTTCAAATCACTGCAGGAAAAGGGTAAGGAACTGCAGGAAATGAAGCATATTTTTGTTTCCGCATTGCCCAAGTTCCAAAGAAATTACCCAGCAAAGCCTGTATCTGTGCATAGACATTCACATCACAGGGTCTATATCACCTTATCGAATGATGAAAAGAGCGAATTCTCTTTCATCGATCCGACAAGGTCGAAACCCCTAAAGAGCGAAGACACGGACCATTGATTTTTTTCCCATGGAAATAAATCGGTGGCCCATCTTTGGGACTTTGCCATTTCTTCCACTATGATGTGATCTTGGAGTTGATATGTTCAAGTAGGGTGGGTGTGGAGGGCACAGCCCCCCACATTTGGGGGTGTTGGGGGCTAAGCCCCCACTTCATTTTGTGTTTAAACTTTTTGGGAACAAAATTGCTGTTCCGTGTCTTTGCTTTTTAGGGGTTTCGACCTTATCGGATCGCTGAAAGAGCGTTCTCTCATTTCATTGTTAGATAAGGTAATATAGACCCACATCACAACCCAGACAAAAAAGAATGACAGGAGACGACAACAGCCTAGGTTCCCACCGGCAATTCCCACACCTAAAGCAGCCCTTTCCAGACAAGCACCTTCCCCTATCTCTCCCAGCCTGGGAAAGTATAACCCAAGATGCCTGGGCCCTCTCAGTTGTTCAAAAAGGGTACTTCATTGTGTGGGATCAACTACCCTCCTTTAGGGGGATCCTTCAACCTCCCAGGGAACAACTTGCCTTTTTCCCAGAGGTTCTGTTGCAATTATTGAACCAAGGGACAATCCAGACTGTCCCAAAAAAAACAAATAAGCAAAGGATTTTATTCCAGATTGTTCCTGGTGCCCAGGAAGGAGGTTCCCTGGAGACTCATCCTTGACCTGTCCCATCTCAATACCTTACTAATAGTACCCACTTTCCACATGCTAACCTTCCAGACTGTCATTCTGCCTCAAGCCTTAATGATTACACTGGATATCAAAGATGCATATCTGCACATTCACATCCATCCCAACTACAGGAAGTTTTTACATTTTTCTGTATCATCATGACATTTTCAATTCCGTGACTTGCCTTTGGGCTTTCTACTACACCATGGGACTTCACCAAATACCTTGTTCCCATGATTGTCCACTGCAGCCTCCAGGGAACACACATCTTTTCATATCTGGATGATCTTCTCCTTCTAGCTACCACCACAGAGAAATTGGAACAAGATATTGCCTTTACCATCAAACTTCTATAAAATCTAGGGTTCACCATTAACTTAAAAGAATCAATTCTCACTCCTTCACAAGATCACATTTTCCTGTGGTACACGATACAAGCAGAACTTATGAGGGTCTCTCTTCCCACACAAGGTACAGGACCTCATCTCTTAAGTCCAAAACATTCTACTGGTTTACCACATTACAGCCAAAGAGTTTCTAAGGGTCTTGGGCCTCATGGCATCCACCATTCCCTTGCTCCCCTTAGCCAAACTCCCCATGAGAAAATGGCAATGGTATCTAAAATCAGTTGGGATGCAACACCAGCACCCCTTAGAATTCTCCATTCTCCTCATCCCCTGTCTGAAGATGGAACTTCAGTGGTGGATACAATGTGTCACTCAACCCAGGACTACCCTTACACCCTCCTGCTCCTCATCAAGAGATCTGCATAGATACTTCAGACAGAGGTTGGGGGTGCAACCTTTTGCCACCTGAAAGTACAAGGGATCTGGTCTTCCTCTCAGTTGAAAGAACACATCAATGTAAGGGAGATGGGGATGCTGCTATTGGCCATGCAGACTTTCCACCCCTTATTCCAACCAGGGCCTCTAAAGTTGTTCACAGACAATATGACAGGCCTCTGATATATGAACAAATTGGGGGGAGGAGACCAAATCCTATCTATTATGAAGGCTGGCTCTTCAGGCTTGGGAACTGGCAGTAAAATTCCAGGTAACCCTTCAGGCAGTGTACATCTCATCCTCTCAAATTTGTACGGCAGATTACATGAGCAGATCCCAAACACCATCCCATTGGATGGATGCTTCAAAGGAATGTGTTTCTAGCCATTGTCCATCAGTGGGGTATTCCTCAAACAGACCGTTTTGCCTCCTCCATGAACAGACAACTTCCACAGTTTTGTGACAGAGAACACCATCCTTTGGTCTGGAAAGCAGGCACCCTTTTTTCTCTTGGGAGGGCATGTTTCTTTATGTGTTCCCTTCCCTACCCCTCATCACAAAAGTCCTGTCCAAAATTCAGCAGGACACACCAGACATCTTGCTGGTGACTCCCTTCTGGCCAAGACAACACTGGTTCCTTATCCTCCTGCATTTAGCCAAGGGCAGTCACCAGAAGTTACTTCACAGAGTGGACCTTCTCACACAAGACAAAGGGGCCCTCATCTATCCCCACTGGGCAACTCTTCAGTTGACCCTGTGGGTGATAGGGTAGTAATCCCTTTCAGACACCTGTTCTCTGAGGATGTGCTTATAGTCCTGCAGGAGACCAGGAAACCAAATACCAGAAAATTGTACTTAGCAAAGTGGAAAAGATTTTCAGTCTGGTGTCTGAAACAAAATCAGGAACCATTAACAGTGGAAATTCCCCTGGTTTTGACTTATTTGTGTGAGTTGCTCAACACTGGTTTGGTTTACTTTTCAGTAAAAGCTCATATGTCAGCCATATCTGCCTGTCTGCCTCTATTCCCCCCTTATCTAGCAGATTTGTGGGAGAATAGTTTCTTAAAGGTGTCCTACACATTAGACCTCTCAGGAAACCCATTCCACTTCCCTGGGAACTTAACTTTGTTTTGGAAACGCTGACTCTCCCACCCTTCTAGCCAGCTTCCTGAGCTTCTCTTTAGTACTGTTCCTGGAAAACTGTGTTACTCCTAGCCTTAACATCAGCCAGATGAGTGTCTCCACCCTTATGGTATCTCCACCCTTTCTGGTCTTCCACAAAGACAGGATCTCCCTGTGCACAAACACCTCATTTATGTCTAAGGTAGTCAATGACCTATCTCTAAATCAGTCCATACACTTATCTACCTTTTTTCCTTCTCCCCAGAACTCTAGTGAGAGGGTCCTCCATACTTTAGATGTCCACATCAACTTAGATTTTATTTGGATAAGATCAAGACTGTTAGAAAGTCAGGTCAGCGTTTTGTTTCTTACCACTTCGAGGGCTGTGGGGTGGGATGTGTCCAAGCAAGTTATTTCCTCCTGGATTTCAAAGACTTATTTCCTTCTGCTACAGTCACTAGGCTAAGACTCTACATTTCCCTGTTAGGGCTTATTCCACCAGGGCTGTTCCTTCATTTGGGGCCTTTTTCAAGGGATTGGACACTAATTCAGTTTTTGAAGCAGCTACATGGAACTCAGTCCATACCTTCACCAAACACTATGAATTAGATGTAATTTCTAAATCTCGAGCAGGGTTTGCCAGAGACAGACTGCTGGGATTCCTGGAAAGCTCCTCAGCTATGCCCTCCTCCCTTCATGAGCTTTGGTATTCTCCCTCATGTTATGAATACTGCAACAGATGAACAGAAGGACATAGAATAGTTGTGTAAAATCTTATCGTAATTATAGATGTCCTTCTCTTCTCTGTTGCAGTATTCCTATCTCTTCCTCCATCCCACTGGCCTTGTTTTTTCTTGGATAATTCTTACCCTACTTCCTTAGGCTGGCATTCTTCCCGGGGCCATCAGTTTTGAGGATGGTGCTCGCGTACATCATTTATATGGCCGATGTCTGATATCAGCCTGTGTGTGACATACCATGTACCCTACAGTAGTAAATTCTTTTGTATACTGGCCAATGTTGGGTCACCTACAGCTGGGAACTTCAACTCCATCATGTTATGAATATTGCAACAGAGAAGAGAAGGACATCTGTTGTTATGGTAAGATTTTACACAACTATTCTTTATTGTACATGGCAAATAATATGTAAATTGTCTCTGAGTTCTGACTACTGAATTCACATCTTCCATAACAAATATGTTCATAGATTTCTTCAGAAATCTACCTTGTTTTGTTATATTTTCTCTTCTAGGTCCCCCAGATATATCCTCACTGTTGCAAATCAATTTCCAGTCCCCATCTATAAGCAACATTCCCTACTAAAAGCTAATTATTTCTCCCAAAATTTTATTAAGCTCCATAGTAGCAATTTTAGGTGGAATATAGAAACATGCCAGCATAATTCTCCTACCTTGCCAGTTGCCCTTCACTACCTGAAATCTACCATTGCTATATTTTTTCCTCATCTGTTACTATTGAAATTCCTCTAGCAATTAGCATAAGTACTCTCCTTTTTCTTTGTTTGTTTCGTGATATTCTGCTGAATGTCAATGTTTCTTTATCAAATTCCCATGCTCACTTCTTTCCAAATGTCTCTTGGAGCATTGCTATTTGCACTCTGCATTTCTTAATATAATCCAGTATTCTTTTAATTTTTTGTCTATACCTGGCAGGGCATTTACATTCCAAGATAATATACTTAGTGTAGCCACTATTATAAGAAGTTATTATTCCTACCTGTTATATATGACAACTTTTTAAAATGTCTATTTTCAGCTTTTATGATACATGTACCCACTAATGTTTGGCAGGTTGAGCCTTTATACAATTTTTTTCTTGTCATCTTCATTTAAATCTATGTCACATCTTACAAGATGTAATGAAAACTAAAAAAAAAACATACATGCACCCAGAACGCCTCCTTAATTTATTAACTCAAAACAGACACAACTATGTACATTTTCAAGTAATGAAATTTGACCCTCCAGATATGAGCAGTTGTTCCGAATTGACAGCTGCACCCACAATCATTAATAAACCTAAAATTAAGGTTATCCATGCCACATGCTGCATCCTGTGCTCCTACTTACACTAAATGCTCTCTGTTCTTGTCTTATCTTTATTCCCCTTCCAGATGTGAAAAACTATGTGCATGCTTTCAGAAAACATTAGCTTTTAGCCTTAAGCTAATTCTTTAGCATTAAAAAAAAATGCACTGCCTATTTTTAAGAAAAACTAAATTATATACTGTTCTAGTAAATGCATTATAAAGTATTTAGTTTCAGAACATCTGCTAACACTTATTTACTTCCAGTAATTTCAGACTTTATTTTTACTGAGCCAATTATCCTTGTAACTTATAATTTTACATTTTACTCAGCAAACATTGCCCATACGTCTTGATTTAATGTCTTCACCTTTAGTCAGTTTGTTTCTTGGAAACAAGAACAGAGTGCACAGCTAGCCTTATCTGTAGTTTTTTCAAATGGTGCTGAACATGAACAAAATGTACATCTAGCCTCAGCTGTACTTTTCTCAACTGGTACTGAATATTTCTTTGCCTAAAGAAAGCTACTTATTACATTGTGGCCTCTCAATTAAAAAAAATTGTCATATGCAAAACTAAAAGAAAACATTTCAATAATACATATATTATAAACAATACACTTTTACACCCCGTCCCCACTCCAGCAGCCCAAGATTACAACTTACTGACTTAAACATGCTTTAATTCACCCTTTCTTCTATTTTTACATTGTAGTAGTTGCAATTCTTAAAAAGAAGAAAAAAAATGCCTTTTTACTTTAGTATCTTTTATCACATACATCAGTCTCTTAAAATGTTTTACTGTAAAACATGCAATTTATATCATGAAATAATTGTACAAATTCTGTTAGGAGCAATAATTGTTTTACTTACAGTTACATATTCCTTTCTTCTTTTCTTTCTTTTTTCCCAGTTTGTTTTTCCTCCCTTAGTGTACTTCCAAACATTAATGACATGAAGTGGGGAACATGCCTGTCAATTCCACAATAAGTTTAACAAAGTCTACCAAAATCCAGTCTTTCACAAGCACTTTCTTTTTTGTAAAGCCATATTTCATAAATGTGATTGATACTTTATAATCTCACATTTATTCACTAATTTCAGTAATGCTGGTCTTCTTCCTATTCATCTCCATTTCCCAACCCCAGACTCTGGTTCAAGTCCAAGGTAGTCCTGATTCTTCTAGTCAACTCCTCTGTTTTTTTTTTCTGCCACTCAAATATTTTCCTTTGCAACACTGGAAAAGTTTTCACAGGCAAGCCTTACTATCAGAAGAATGAGAAAGAGTCCCCTTCTATTTGATGGCTCACCCCTTGTTGGACAAACACCTGTTCTGCATCAAAAATACTTTGATCCTCCAGAAAAAATATTCTAAAGACAGCTGGATATAGCACCTTGAATCTTACACCTGTCCTGACATTCCCTGATTACTAGAATAAATGTGCTTTTCTTCTGCCAGGTGTACATTGAATTATCATTTTACGCAAACACTCTAAAGTCTCCAGTTTTTAATACTTTGCCTCTCTGCCACAATTTTGTCAGGATCAGCACTTTCTGCTTGATTGCATCTTTACCAATAAAGATGGCTAGATTTGGAACATACACATGATGTGCCCTTTTGATTAGTAAATCCTGCCATGGAATACCAGTCCAGTTACTTATTTGTGTTTTCATAAAATGAATGCAGTCTGTTGGTGCTATTTATCATGTGCAGCACAAAATCTAAGGTTTCCTTTGTGGGCTGTGTCCTCTAACTACAATTTTTTGAAACAGCAAGCTCATACTCAGTCAGCCTTTCCTTCATTTTGACCTCTAATTTTTGTTCAATTTTGTCAGTTCATCTGAATGGGTCTAGTTCACGTTGTCATAAGCTGACAATATCGAATATGATATTGTCGGCACGACAATGTCGAAAGTTCAGAACATCGCGCAGGAAAACGGAAATCTCCATAAGGGGGAGATTTCCATTTACCTCAATGTAGTGCAGTCTTGGAGTTGGTATATTTAAGAAGGGGTGGTGTGGGGGGGTGCAGGGGGGCATACTCCCCTGCCTACGCTAGTTAGTTTTTTTTATTGATTTTTTTTTTTACGTTATTTGATATTTTACTACTTTGATCAATAAAGTTCGACCTTTATTGATTCGATATAGTAAAATTTCGATAACATGATATAGACACATCTGAATAGCTGTTTAAAGTTTCTTCCATTTTTTCCAGCCTTTTATTTCTGTTGATACACTCCTTCAATGCTTCATTTATTTTAATCAGCTCTGAGCATATTTGACTTCTTTTTTCCTTTACATTAGTGGAAGACATCTCTTGTACCAAAGCTGGGGCTTGAACTGCTTTTTGCTGAACAACTGCAGGATTTTTCCCAGTCAGTGTTTTCTCTTCACCTTTTTAAATTGATTTTCTTTTAGGCTAAGTCTCTTCTTTGCTGACCTCCAGGTAGTGTACTTATTAGCCAGTAACTGAATTTTACTAAAACAAGCAGGATTACTGGACCTTATCTATCAGTTTCTTTTTAACACTGGGAGAACTGAAATTAATCTGTAGATCACCGTGCAGCCAGCTTGGAAAGCCCGCCTTTACAACAGTTTATTCTTTTAATGTCCTTCTATTCAGTGTTGCAGTATTCTTTACATATGGGTTGTATTCCACCCATTAACCTGACGTCTAGCCTGTATACAAAAGCTTAGAGCCACTGCCTGTACATGGGACATCGCATGAGGGCACAGACAACATCAGCCATAAAAGGGACATCTGCGCGTACAATCTTCAGAACTTTTTTACCGCCATTCAGAAAGGTTGACTTGTATATTCAGTCTATCATTGGATACCATTGGTGTCATCTTCCAGCTACAGATAAGTACCCCACAGGGGATTTAATATTTTGCTACTGCCTTTTGTTTTTAATGTCATCCAGGAAGTCAAGTGTAGGTCTGGAAGGCAAATTCCACATAAAGATAATCACGAGCTCTGTTTGTTTTGTTTAGGGCCTAATCACGACCACCTGGCCTGCTCCATTTGTCAGGTCATTGTTCCTAAAACTTTGTGCAGTTGTCTGTCAGCCTTGAATCTTTATTTAGAAAACCAAAGACTCAAACATCTGACTATGGACGGTATGGAAGGTTCTACGAGTGCTTCTTAGCTGTCTGTAAAAAGGAAGGCTAGCAAAGCTAGGCCTGAATCCTCTTTAGCTGTACCTACTCCCTCCGAATACCTCGAGGTTGATAAAAACCCAACGGTGCGACAGTAGGTAGGGTCTGCTCCCTCGGCGGGTACCGGTTTGGAAGCCATCAGGAGTGTGGATCCTAGCACGCCCGAGGCTATGCAGATGTCTGGTTCAGACAATGTGGGGGAACTGCGGCTAGTTATTGCAGAAGACTCTGAGACTGTCCAGCTTCTTTGTTTATGGAGGTGTCAGAAGTAAGGCCTACATCCACCATTTCTCCCCAACAGGAGTAGCATGTTAAAAAGAAACACAAAAACTAAATGTGTTCCCACTCCTCCTACCCCTATGTTGGTTTGGAATGTTTTTTCCCAGGGTCTCAATAAGTCTCTGATGGCTCTGAGGCCTCTGGCTCTGGCTTTCCCTATAGTTGGCCAGGCCTTCTCCTCCTTTCTGGTGCTACCATCAGGGTATTAGGGACCTGCTTCAGAGCAGCCTGTAGAATTCCAAATTCATGACACTGATTATCAGGAGTCTTCCTCAGGTGAAGACACCTTAGAAAATTCCACCCAGCACCCTTCCCTGCTGGAATATGCTTCCCCAGAGGAAGAGTCTAATGGGGGCAACTCTCTCATAGAAGAGCTTTCTTTTAGGGAAACTATTAATAAAATGAGGGAATTCTTTAAGTGGAATTCTTCTCAAAACTCAGAAGAACAAAAGTGATATTATGAGCTACTCCATTTGGAGGCCCCTGCTCCTTCAGCAGTTCCTCCAGTCCTGTCACCCTTCGTAGATGCCTTTAAGGCAGCATCTAAGACCCCAGACTAAGATGGCCCTGCCCCTAAAAGACCTGTTTGCTTATATAAGGTCCATGAGGATTGCAAGTTTTTTTTAAATGCTCCTCAGCTGACCCATCTCTGGTGTTTCCATTACTTCAGATAAATCAGCACGGCTATCTCCCTCTATCAGACTTCTTCCTTCTGATAAGGAAAGTAAAATTTTGGAAAGACTGGGTAAGAAGGTGTTTACCTCTTCCACCTTGGTTATCAGGGCTTTAAATTATCAAACACACATGTCTAGGTATGCTTTGGCCTTGCTGTCTCTGGCTACACAGGCTCTTTCCCCATTGCCTGACTCAGAGGCTAAATCATTGGCTCTCTCACTTCTGTCAGCCTCCTTACAGATAGCCAGACACCTAGTCAAGTGTAGTTATGTTGCAGTTGAGGCCTCATACAGACAGCAGCTTCTGCATCTGTTCTCAGATGGCATTCCTGGTTACATCTCCAGGCACTCTCTGATGACATAAAGGCAAAATTGCTTGATGCTTCTTTGGAGAATTCTTCCCTCTTTGACAAAGCAGCTGCAGAATTATTTAAATCACTGCAGGAAAAAGGTAAGGAGCTTCAGGATTTGAAACGCTTCTTTCTCCAGTTCCAAAATCTCATAGGAAATTTCCTGCTAAGACTCCCTTTGTCAAGAAACCTGCCCATTCGCTCCTCCACCTCTGCTCCTTCTGGAACTAGTCCGTGTAAGTCTTCCAGGAGACACCCACAGGCTAAGGCTGTTACTTCTGCTGTTATTTCCCCCTTCTCAGCAGAGACAAAGTCCTCTGTGATGCTCTGCTCCCTCTTCCAAGTTAAACCCCCCTTTTCTCTTTGCCTCTATCTCTTTCCCTTTCTGGTTGGATGGAAATTCCTCAGGAGTCCTGGGTGTTTTTAATTATCTGAAATGGATACTTTGAGTTGGGAGACTCTGACTCCTTTTCAGGAAATACCTCAACCTACCCCCCCCCCAGTCAACTGCATCTGTTTTCGTCAATTCTTGCTCAACTATCCCATCAAGGCACCATTTAGTCTGCCCCTCCAGACCAACTGGGGAGGGCATTGTACTCCAGGATGTTTCTAGTTCCAAGGAAAGATGGTCCTTGGAGGCCTATATTAGATCTTTCACTGTTAAACACCTTCCTGGTGGTGCCTTCTTTTAGAATGCTATCCCTGCTTACTTTCCTTCCCCTGATAGGTTCATAGGATGATACTACGCTATTCTCCTGGAGGCCCTTATAAGCCTAGCCAAGAATTTTGCCCATGTTCCCTCAAAGTCAGCACCTGTCTCCTCTCTCCAGCAGTGACACAGGTGGGGTCCAAGGGGTGTATTTTCTGTTTCCCATCCAGTTGTCAGGATTCCTCTTAAAGAGGGCTAGAGAGGTACTCTGCTTGATATGAAGAGGGGAGTCTATTCCACAGATGGGAGAGTCTTTGGGACAAATCTATCCTGCCAACAAGTTCTATTAATGTCACAGACCAGGTTAAGGCCTTGTGTGTGGGTTGTGTGAGTGGAGTTTGTCTTACGGATATGCAGCAACATCATCAAGGCTAGCCTGAAATGGCCTGGTATGCCAAATACAGGTCACCTCCGAGCAGTCTGTAGGGGACTGAGTAGAAGGACAGGGCTTTTAGCTTATCTGTATAGGATAGGTGTTTGAGACCTTGGATTTTCCTGGTTAGGAACCTCTGTGGTCTCTCCAACTGTTGCATGTGCTTGGCAAGGTACATGCCGAAGGGGGCATTGTACTTGATAATGGGACTGATAAGGGAGGAGTACAGGGATGTTATGAATTCCTTGTTCCTGGATGAAATACCCTTATTTATGAGGTGGGCCATGTAGAAAGCCTCCCGTACAATGAAGGCAACATGGTGGTCAAAAGTCAGGCTGCTGTCAACCTGGGTGCTCAAATCCCTTATGACTGATTGCATGCTTACTACATTGTTATTAATGTGATAAAGCCTTCTTAGCTTCTCTGGATTTCAAGGATGCATACCTGCATATCCCTGTTCATCCTCACTTCAGGAAGTTTTTGTGTTTCTCAGTGGGTTCTTTGCACTTTCAGTTTACTGCCTTGCCCTTTGACGTTTCTACTGCTCCTAGGGTTTTCACAAAGTGCCTGGCTATTGCTTATTTAAGGCTAAAAGGGAAATGGGTCTACCCATACTTGGAGATCTGCTGTTTCTGGCCAGCAGTACAGACATGTTAACCCAGTATCTGATCATAGCTATTCCCTTTCTGCAGGCCCTGGGTTTCTCAATAAATTGCAAAAAATCATCCGCTGAGATTGATGATGATTTTTCCTCCTGTGGAGAAAGCAACTTACCTCAAGACATTCATGTAAGTTGTTCTGCCTCTTCCTTCCATCATGGCCAAGGAGTTTCTGAGATTGCCTGCGTTCATGGCTTCCACTATTTCCATGCTGCCCTTTGCAAAGGTACACATATAGAAGTTCCAGTGTTTTTTAAAGACAGTTTGGTCCCAGCATGCTCATCCCTTAGATGTCTTGATTCCCCTTCTCCACTGTCTGAAGAAAGTTACGTTAGTGGATGCAGCAACTCAGTCAGAACTCTGGCCTACTTCTTCAGGTACCTCAACCAGTTCAGCATCTCTTCACAGATGCCTCAGACTTGGGTTGGGGAGCAACCTTTGCTTCCAGGAAAGTTCAGGGTCTTTGGTCACCTTCTCAAAAAAAGGAACATATCAACACCAGGGAAATGAGGGCTATAATTCTAGCTCTACAGACCTTTCACTCTCTATTCTTGCCAGATCTCCTCAAAATCCTCACAGACAATTCCATGGTTGTTTTGTACATAAACAAACAGGGGGGCACAAAATCTTATCTTCTCTGTAGCGTGGCTGTCAAGGCTTTGGAACTGGCTACTCAATACAAAGTGACTATACATGCTGTGTACATTTCCTCAGGTCAGAAATCAATGGCAGATGCATTAAGCTGATCTATGACACAGTCTCATGAGTGGATGCTTCACAGGGATGTGTTCCTGGATCTAGTTCTCTGGTGGGTTACTCCAGAACTGGACCTTTTTGCCTCACCTATGAACAGACCACGTCCTTGCTTTTGTGGAAGGGTCCCTCACCCACAAATGTGGAAGGTGGCCACTCTTTCTCATGGAAGGGGATGTTTCTCTGTGCACCCCCCCTTCCCATTAATTCAAAAAGTCCTGTTGAAAATTCTACAGCAGAAACCCAAAATCTTGATAGTGACTCCTTTTTGGCCAAGACAGCAGTAGTTTCCTCTTCTTCTGCAATTAGCCAAGAGTCATCACTACAAGTTACCTCACCAGATGGACCTGCTCACTCAGGACAAGGGATTATTGATTCATCCCCATTTGACAACCCTACAGCTGACTTTGTGGGTGATCAGCTTTTGATCTCTTTCAGGCACCTATTTGCTAAGAGCATGCTATGGGTTTCGCAGGAGGCTAGGAAAACCAATTCTAGAAAAGCTTACATTTCCAAGGGAGAAGATTTTCCATTTGGTGCCAAAAAAGGAAAGAGGATCCCTTTAGTGCGGACATTCCCTTAGTACTTTCTTACCTGTGTGAGTTGCTCAACAGTGGTCTTTCCTACTCCTCAGTTAAAGTCCATTGTTCTGCTTTGTCTGCCTGTTTGCCTTTAACTCCTCCCTTAACTTCCAGGTTAGAAATTAAGCTTTTTCTTAAAGGCATTGTGCATTTAAGTTCCCTCAGGAAACCAGATCCTCCTCCTTGAGATCTTAACTATGTGTTAGAAAAGCTTACTCAGGGCCCTTTAGAACCAGCAGTTTCTGCTTCTCTAAGGTTCTGCACACAGAAAACTGTGTTTCTAGTAGCCTTAACCTCTGCTAGAAGGGTCATTGAGATTCTGGCATTGATGGCTTCCCCCTTTCCTAGTATTTCATAGGGACATAGTATCCTTGAGAATTAATCCAACCTTCATGCCCAAAGTGGTGAATGTGTTGTCTCTTAATAAGTCCATCCAATTGCCTACCATCTTCCTTTCTCCTCATTCCCCCAGTGAGAGAATTTTGCATACCTTGGATGTTCGTAGACAACTCAAATTTTATCTTGACAAATTTAAGCCCATTAGGAGGTTTGACCAACTTCTTGTTTCTTTTCATCCCAGGGCTCTGGGTTTGCCTGTATTCAAACAAACCATTTCAACATGGATCTCTAAAGCTATTGTGTTTTGCTATGAATTCCATGGGAAGTCTTTACTGGCATCTGTTAAGGCCCATTCCACTAGATCACCGGCATCCTCAGGGGCCTTCTTTAAAGGTCTAGATGCTCATTCTATCCTGGAAGCTGCCACCTGGTCATTTGTTTATACCTGTATGAAACATTACAAATTGGACACTGTTTCTAGATAAAGGGCAGGTTTTGTCAGGGTGATTTTGCATGGATTCCTGGAAAATGCTTCCTCTTAGCTTTTCCCTACTCTATCCTCCTCCCAGGGTTCCTTTTCAGCTTCTGCACTTTCCCAAATGTAAAGAATATTGCAACATTGAACAGAAGGACATAGAATAGTTGTGTAAAATCTTACCATAAACGTAGTTGTCCTTTTTCTTGTATGTTACCATATTCTGTTCCTCCCACCTTCCCCCTACAACTTGCTCTTTCCTAGGATGATCTCTTTAGGCTCCTTTTGGACTTCTTTCCTTATAGGGCTTTCTTATTCTGAAGATTGTACGCGTGGATGTCCCATTTATGGCTGACATTGTCTGTGCCTTTGTGCGATGTCCCACATACAGGCAGTAGCTCTAAGCTTTTGTATACAGACCAGACTTCGAGTCACTGGGCGGAATACAACCCATATGTAAGGAGTACTGAAACACAGAAGAGAAGGACATCTATAGTTATGATAAAATTTTATGCAACTATTCTTTCTGTAAAATATGTCACAAGCTTGGGACATTTACCTCATTATAGCCTATAGTGCGTTTTTTATACTTCCATTTAACACATACAGCTCCTTATGGCTCAGACCTTTCTTGGGTCTGACTTCTTTAACTGTGTTTCTTACCAGCTTACAATAGAAAGGGCAAGGAGTTATTAATAAAATTATGCTTTGATTGTTAATCTAGGATGTCCCACAGTAGAAACGCCTTGATCATCTTATGCTTTTTAAATTGATTTGTCCGAGAATGTTGTAGAATGCAGGGATGTGTGTAGGCTGTAGTAAACATGACATTCCACACCACAGAGGTATTGAGTTAAAACTAACCATTGTCCTATTTTGAATAACATTTTATTGTACAAATCAGCATAATGGACTTCCAAAAGTTTCCAATATTTTATGAATCCTTCTCGGATCCTTGGATTTATTCTTTCTGCAGGTGTTTCTGTGCTTGGAGTTGTTTTTATTCTTACCGATCTGTGATTCTGCCCATGTCAATCTGTACCACAGCAGTCTGGGTCAAGACTGATTCAGCATTCTTCCATATTTGGCATGCCAGCTTGTTAGATCCAGAAGTGAAATGTTAAATTGCATAGCTTGCGAACATCTATGATTGTTTTTAGAAATGTGTCTGACAGACTTAAGGAATTTATATGCCAAGACTGTTTACTTGTTCAGCTATCTATAGAAGAATTGTTTGACATCACCATTTCTACTTAGAATGTTATATATTCATTGTAAATGCTGTAGTGTCATCTTTTCTGTTTTGTTAGACATGTGCATTCACACATACATACTGATGTGTGTGTGTGTGTGTGTGTTGATATATATATATATATATATATATATATATATATATATATATATATATATATGGGTTCACTACATAATCTCGAAATTTTGAAATATCGAATTCCAAAATCTCGAGACTATGTAGCTGGAACCCCTAAATACCGAAAGACCAGAAGTGCGAAATTCAAAATCCCGATGTTCGGAGATATTGAAGTAGCACTTCTGGTGTTGCGGTTTGTTGATGGATATGTAGAAGTTCAGGTAAGTATCTATGTGTAAGTGTGTTGGTTAGGGGCTTTAGTGTATGTCAGTGTGTGTGTGTGTGTGTGTGAGGGACTGTATAATGTATGGGTGTGAGTTTCCCTTGTGTGTCTGTTTGTGCGATCTCGGAGTTAGTATATTTAATTGGGGGGCGGGGGTGCAGCCCCCTCATGGGGGGTGCAGGGGGCTTGCCCCCCTGCTTAGCTGTAGTGTAGGATGATATATTTGATTGTGGGGGGAAGTTGTATGTGTATGTGTGTGCTGTAAGTGTGTTGTACGTTCGGTATTTTGAATTTCACGCTTCTGGTCTTTCGGTATTTAGGCGTTTCCGCTACATAGTCTCGTGATTTTGAAATTCAAGATTTCAAAATTTCGAGATTATGTAGTGAACCCATATATATATATATATATATATATATATATATATATATATATATATATATATATATGATAATTGTCATAAACAAGGCATTCACAAGCGCGAACAGTGATGTTACCGACACATATCCTTAACTCATGCATATTAAATAGGTCCAATGGTCGATGCGACAACATCAACAATGTTTTGTCGATAATAATATCAAAAGCTGCCATTGCCAACCATGCTTCATGTCCTTGCCTTGTTAACTACCACAACATTCAGGTAAGCCATGATTTGCACATTGTGGACTTCAGGAAGCATGCAAATTAGCTGATAATGAGGTCCGATGTCATTGCATCTAACATGTCCCTGAATAGACGTACAACTGTACGTTGACATTCTGACTGTCACTTCTACCATGTCTGAGGAGGTGCCTATCATTCAACTGACTTTCTGCATTTTGATTGTAAACCATATATACATATGTATATATATATGTATATATATATGTATATATATATATATATATATATATATATATATATATATATATATATATATATGGGTCTACCTGAAAACGCCGAAATTTCAGAACGCCAACAACGAGAACACTGACACCGTAAGATCAACAAAGGAGAAGACCAACAGTTGAGAATCCCGATGCTGAGAACACCGACATGTTAAAGTAAGTGTGCGATAGGGACGGACGTTAGGGTCAGGGTGTGGGTAAGGTAAGTGTGTGATAGTGATGGACGTTAGGTAGGGTGCGGGTCAGGTAAGTGTGCGATAGTAACCGACTTTAGGTTTAGGGGCGGGTTAAGTGAGTTAAGGTTAGGGGTTAGGGGCGGATTAAGTGAGTTAGGGTTAGGGTGTGGGTATGGTAAGTGTGTGATAGTGACGGACCTTAAGGTTAGGGTTTGGGTTAAGGTTAGTGCATTGATAGTTGTGTATGTAAGGTTTAGTGTAGGTTTGTAAGGTTTTTGGTGTGCTTGTGTTGTGTGTGTGTTTTTCGGGAAAGGTATTTGTTTTGTTGATTGTTGGGATTTTGGTTTGTCGGGCATGTGAAGTTTCGTGTTTTTGAACTTCCTTTTTTTACTGTTTAATTCGTGTTGGTTATTTCGTTGTCGGTGTTTTGGCGTGTTGGTGTTATCAGGTAGACCCATATATATATATATATATATATATATATATATATATATATATATATATATATATATATAATCCACAAACGTTCCAGCACTCATCGTGAAATAAAACATATAACAGCAAATATCTTTAACCACTTTATTCGGCAAAATCTGCCCACAGATGCACAGACCGGTGGCCGGTTTCGCTCACAGCGTCTTCAGTGTGCGTGTAATCACCGCCAAGGCCCGGATTATAACCCTATGTGGCTGCCAAAAATTTAAAAAGCAGCACCAATTTAAATGTCATTATATCAAACTAGTGTATGTTTGTGTAAAGAATGTATATAACACTAACACTTAGATCCTGAATCTTAAACTATGACAGAATTTTAATTTTATTTAGTATTATCTATTTTTCTTTCTAAATATATATTTTTGAAAACAGCAAAATTACCTATTTACAATGACCGAACCCTCAGTTTAATCTATCTATAAACTGGAATTATTTTTACCCTTACCCATATACATATACTTTGACTCATGTGAAAATAACCTACAGTTACCACCTGCAAATCACCAATGGTCATTTAATCCTGGCTTAAACAAAGCCCCCAATTGCACTATCCACCTTCTTTCTTTTGTTGTCAATATTTCATGTCTTCTGTAATCACTAATATTGGGTATGTCAACCATATCTAAACCTATAAAAATAAAATGTGCTGTGGTATGTAATAACTTGTGTTTGTATAAAGCACTCCTTGTGCGTTCACATTTTATATCGCTAATGTGTAGGGCAATTCTCTGTTTAAATAAACAGGAAGTCTGCCCCACATAAAAAGCTCCGCATTGACACACTGCCATGTATATTAACCAAGTACTGTTACAAGTAATAAAGTGGCGTATGTCAAAAACTCTTTTAGTGTTAACAGAAGTAAAGGACTTGGTTTTAGCCATAAGTTTACAATGTTTACAATGACCACAAAAAGTACTACCTCCCCCCGTGAAACTACCAGTGTCTTTGTACATTACTCCTTTCTTAAAGGCAGAAAAATGTTGGCCTAGATTTTTCCCTCTTCTATATGCATAATGGCAGACCCTATCCACATATCTACTGAAAAAACCATCTGATGTTAAGATGTGCCAATGTTGAGCCAATATGTTACGAAAATGAAAAGTGTTAGTGCCATATGTAGTTGTAAACCTAACATATTGGCTGTTACCTCTAGGTTCCCTATCAATCAATAATTGAGTCCTATCTACATTGGACGCCTCATTATAGGCCTGTTGAATCTGTCTATTACCATATCCTCTCCTGTAGAATCTTTGTTTGAGTTCTACTGTCTGACTTTGGTATCTTGCTTCCGAGGAACAGATTTTCCTAACTCTTAAGAATTGGGACTTCGGTATATTTAGGATAGTGTGAGGTGGATGGCAACTATTAGCGTAGAGAAATCCATTTTTGGAGTATGGTTTTCTATATAGGTCGGTATGTATCCTACCTAATTCATCCTTATTAACTTTTACATCCAAAAATTCCACCTCATGTCTGTGTATTCCTCCAATAAATTTGATGTCATACCTGTTGTTGTTGATATATTGTAAAAATTGTTGCCACTTCTCTTCAT